>NC_069500.1:1333176177-1333526177 GCF_027579735.1 Bombina bombina | reverse complement strand
CTTTGGTGTACACCAGGATTACTACTTTACTACTTGTATTCTAATATATATAGCGGCGATAAACTCTTTGTTCAAATCTCAGGCGCATCTCATCCAGTTAAGTCGTAGTCCTAGCTCCATATTATTTCTCTCATAAACTATATAGATATATATTTCTCCTACATTGGTGTATCCGGTCCACGGCTTCATCCTTACTTGTGGGATATTCTCTTCCCCTACAGGAAGTGGCAAAGAGAGCACACAGCAGAGCTGTCCATATAGCTCCCCTCAGGCTCCGCCCCCCCAGTCATTCTCTTTGCCGCTCTGAACAAGTAGCATCTCCACGGGGGTGGTAAAGAGTATGTGGTGTTAGTTGTAGTTTTTTATTTCTTCTATCAAGAGTTTGTTATTTTAAAATAGTGCCGGTTTGTACTATTTACTCTACAGCAGAAAGTGATGAAGATTTCTGTTGAGAGGAGTATGATTTTAGCACCAGTAACTAAAATCCATTGCTGTTCCCACGCAGGACTGTTGAAACCAGAGAACATCAGTTGTGGGGAACAGTTTGCAGGCTTAACTGCTTCAGGTATGATAGTCATTTTTCTAACAAGACCATGTAATGCTAGAAGACTGTCAGAAATTCCCTCTGGGATAGGTAAGCCATTTTTTTCTTAGACTCTGTATAAAATGATGGCTTATATTTAGGGCTCTATGCTGGTTGACACTATTGTGGGCTTTAAAATCGATTGCTTTTTAGCATGTTTTTCACTATAAATAAGGTGTTTTTTCAGACTTTAAAACACTTTTGGGGTTTAATTTCGGCCTGGCACTTATTTGGACACCTAAATCTAGTCAGAAAGGCCCCTCCACTCTGGAATGAAGAGGGAGGAGGCCTCATTTTCAGGCCTCAATTGCGCAGTTGTTTTTGCCTAGGCAATCCATGCAGCTTCATGTGGGGAGTCAAGAGGCATCATAAAAGACTCTAGAGAGGCTTATTTCCTACTAAAATAATCCCTAATGAAGGTAAAAGCTACAGTGAGAAGCTGTGGCTAGTACTGTAGTGTGTTAACTGGTTAATAACTGTTATTAGCTCCGGTTTGGGCATTAAGGGGTTAATTGATCTGAACATTTGTGTGCAATCTTTTCAAAGCATTAAGACTCTGTGGTGAAAATTTAATTAAAATCGGATGTTTATTTCATGGTTTTTCGATGTTTCAGTAATAAAGTGTGCTCTTTTATTATTTAAAGAGACAGTAAAATTTTTGTCAAAAATAATTTTTATTGCATTGTAGTTCTGTTTAAGTCTGTCAAACTTGTCTGAATCTTCAGATAGCCTATGTTCTGTATGTTCCCCCATTAAATTTATGTGTGAAGTGTGCCATAGCGTCCAAACAGCTTAAGGACAGTACAATCACACTTAAAAATATAGCCCAAGATGATTCTTTAGCTGAAGGTAGTGAAGATAGCTTGCTTTCCTCTCCTTCTGTGTCAACACCAGCTATGCCCGCGCAGGCGATGCCCAGTACATCTAGCGCACCAATTGCGATTACTATGCAACAGTTAGCAGCAGTAATGGATAATTCTCTCTCAGCATTTTTATCCAAACTGCCAGCTTTTCCTAGGAAGCGTGATTGCTCAGTTTTAAATACAGATAATGAGCAAGCAGACGCAGAGGATAATTTATCTATAGTGCCCTCACATCAATCTGACTTGGCGGTGAGGGAGGGCCTGTCTGAGGGAGAAATTTCTGACACAGGAAAAGTTTCTCAGCAGGCAGAGCCTGATACCATAGCATTTAAATTTAAGCTAGAACACCTCCGCGCTCTACTTAAGGAGGTCCTGGCTACTCTTGATGATTGTGACCCTTTGGTGGTCCCAGAAAAATTGTGTAAAATGGATAAATTCTTAGAGGTCCCAGTACACACTGATGCGTTTCCGATACCTAAGAGGGTGGCGGATATAGTGAATAAGGAGTGGGAGAAGCCAGGTGTACCTTTTGTTCCCCCTCCTATATTTAAGAAAATGTTCCCCATTGTTGACCCCAGAAGGGACGCGTGGCAGACGGTCCCTAAGGTAGAGGGGGCAGTTTCAACGCTAGCTAAGCGCACAACTATACCAAAAATAGAAGACAGTTGCGCTTTTAAAGATCCTATGGATAAAAAATTAGAAGGTTTACTTAAGAAAACATTTTTTTTTTCAACAAGGTTTTCTTCTTCAACCAATTTCTTGCATTATTCCTGTAACCACTGCAGCTGCTTTTTGGTTTGAGGAATTAGAAAACTCGCTCCAGAAGGAGACTTCTTAGGATGAAGTCATGGATAGAATTCACGCCCTGAAGTTGGCTAATTCTTTCATTACAGATGCCGCTTTTCAGTTAGCTAAATTAGCAGCGAAAAATTCTGGTTTCGCAATAGTGGCGCGTAGAGCGCTTTGACTAAAATCGTGGTCGGCGGATGTGTCGTCCAAAACACAATTGCCTAATATTCCTTTCAAGTGTAAGACCCTATTCGGGCCACAGTTGAAAGAAATTATTTCAGATATCACTGGGGGAAAGGGCCATGCCCTCCCACAAGATAGGCCTTTCAAGGCTAAAAACAAGTCTAATTTTCGTTCCTTTCGCAATTTCAGGAACGGACCGGCTTCTACCTCTACAGCCACTAGGCAAGAGGGTAACGCACCCCAACCCAAACCAGCATGGAAACCATTGCAAGGCTGGAACAAGGGTAAACAGGCCAACAAACCTGCTGCTGCTACCAAGACAGCATGAAGGGGTAGCCCCCGATCCGGGACCGGATATAGTAGGGGGCAGACTTTCTCTCTTTGCTCAGGCCTGGGCAAGAGATGTTCCGGACCCCTGGGCACTAGAAATTGTCTCTCAGGGGTATCTTCTAGAATTCAAGGACCTTCCTCCAAGGGGAAGGTTCCACTTGTCTCGCTTATCTTTAGACCAGATAAAGAGACAGGCATTCTTACATTGCGTAGAAGACCTTTTAAAAATGGGAGTGATAAACCCAGTTCCAACAGCAGAACAAGGACTGGGATTTTACTCAAACCTGTTTGTAGTTCCCAAAAAGGAAGGAACTTTCAGGCCAATTCTGGATTTAAAGATCCTAAACAAATTCCTCAGAGTTCCATCATTCAAAATGGAAACCATTCGGATTACCAGTTCGTGGCTCTTCCCTTTGGATTGGCCACTGCTCCTAGAATTTTCACAAAGGTGCTAGGGTCCCTTCTAGCGGTGCTAAGGCCAAGGGGCATTGCAGTAGAACCTTAACTAGACGACATTTAATACAGGCGTCGTCCTTTCACATAGCAAGGGCTCATACGGACATTGTTCTAGCCTTTCTAAGGTCTCACGGGTGGAAGGTGAACATAGAAAAAAAAAAAAAAAGTTCTCTGTCCCCGTTCACAAGGGTTCCCTTCCTTGGAACAATAATAGACCCGGTAGAAATGAAAATCTTTCTGACAGAGGTCAGGAAATTAAAACTTTTGAACACTTGTCGAGTTCTTCAATCCATTCCTCAACCCTCCATAGCTCAGTGCATGGAGGTAATAGGACTAATGGTTGCGGCAATGGACGTGGTTCCTTTTGCTCGAATTCATTTAAGACCATTGCAACTGTGCATGCTCAAACAATGGAATGGGGATTATGCAGATTTTTCTCCCCAGATTCAGATGGACCAGCAAACCAGAGACTCACTCCTCTGGTGGTTGTCTCAGGATCACCTGTCTCAGGGAATGAGTTTCCGAAGACCGGAGTGGATCATTGTCACGACCGACGCCAGCCTCTTAGGCTGGGGCGCGGTCTGGAAGTCCCTGAAGGTTCAGGGTCTATGGTCTTGGGAAGAATCTCTTCTCCCGATAAACATTTTGGAATTGAGAGCGATTTTCAATGCGCTCCAGGCATGGCCTCAACTAGCGGAGGCCAAATTAATCAGATTTCAGTCGGACAACTTGACGACTGTAGCGTACATCAATCATCAGGGGGGAACAAAGAGTTCCCTGGCGATGAGGGAGGTATCCAAGATCATCAAATGGGCAGAGGATCACTCCTGCCATCTATCAGCAATTCACATCCCAGGAGTGGACAACTGGGAAGCGGATTATCTGAGTCGTCAGACTTTCCATCCGGGGGAGTGGGAACTCCACCCGGAGGTTTTTTGCTCAGCTGACCCAGCTATGGGGCATTCCAGATCTGGATCTGATGGCGTCACGTCAGAACTCCAAAGTTACACATTACAGGTCCAGGTCCAGGGATCCCAAGGCGACATTGGTAGATACCTTAGTAGCGCCTTGGTCGTTCAATCTAGCTTATGTCTTTCCACCGTTTCCCTTTCTCCCCCGGCTAGTAGCCAGGATCAAACAGGAGAAGGCTTCGGTAATTCTAATAGCTCCTGCGTGGCCACGCAGGACTTGGTATGCAGACCTGGTGAATATGTCTTCGGTTCCACCATGGAAGCTGCCTTTGAGGCAGGACCTTCTAATTCAAGGTCCATTCGAACATCCAAACCTAGTTTCTCTGCAACTGACTGCTTGGAGATTGAACGCTTGATTCTAGCTAAACGTGGGTTTTCGGAATCAGTTATAGATACTCTGATCCAGGCTAGAAAGCCTGTCACCAGGAAAATTTACCATAAGATATGGCGGAAATATCTTTGCTGGTGCGAATCCAAGGGTTACTCATGGAGTAAGATTAGGATTCCAAGGATACTATCTTTTCTCCAAGAAGGATTGGAGAAAGGTCTGTCAGCTAGTTCTTTAAAGGGACAGATATCTGCTCTGTCTGTTTTGTTACACAAGCATCTGGCAGCCATGCCAGATATTCAGGCGTTTGTACAGGCTTTAGTCAGAATCATTCCTGTCTACAGACCTGTGGCTCCTCCATGGAGTCTAAATTTAGTTCTTTCAGTTCTTCAAGGGGTTCCGTTTGAACCTCTACATTCCATAGATATTAAGTTACTATCTTGGAAAGTTTTGTTTTTAGTAGCTATTTCTTCTGCTAGAAGAGTTTCTGAATTGTCTGCTTTGCAGTGTAATTCACCCTATCTGGTGTTTCATACAGATAAGGTCGTTTTACGTACCAAACCTGGTTTTCTTCCAAAAGTGGTTTCCAATAAGAATATCAACCAGGAAATAGTTGTTCCTTCTCTGTGTCCTAATCCAGTTTCTAACAAGGAACGTCTGTTACACCATCTTGATGGGGTTCGTGCTTTAAAGTTTTATCTAAAAGCAACTAAAGACTTCAGACAAACATCGTCCTTGTTTGTCGTCTATTCTGGCAAGAGGAGAAGTCAAAAGGCGACTGCGACCTCTCTGTCTTTCTGTCTGAAAAGCATCATCCGGTTGGCTTATGAGACTGCTGGAAGGCAGCCTCCTGAACGAATTACAGCTCACTCTACTAGAGCTGTGGCTTCCACATGGGCTTCCAAGAATGAGGCTTCTGTTGAACAGATTTGTAAGGCAGCGACTTGGTCTTCACTGCATACGTTTGCCAAATTTTACAAATTCGATACTTTTGCTTCTTCGGAGGCTATTTTTGGGAGAAAGGTTTTGCAAGCAGTGGTGCCTTCCGTTTAGGTTACCTGACTTGTTCCCTCCCTTCATCCGTGTCCTAAAGCTTTGGTATTGGTTCCCACAAGTAAGGATGAAGCCGTGGACCGGATACACCAATGTAGGAGAAAACAGATTTTATGTTTACCTGATAAATTTCTTTCTCCTACGGTGTATCCGGTCCACGGCCCGCCCTGGCATTTTGGTCAGGTTTAAATTTATTTTTTGTAAACTACAGTCACCACTGCACCTTATGGTTCTCCTTTTTCTCCTAACCGTCGGTCGAATGACTGGGGGGGCGGAGCCTGAGGGGAGCTATATGGACAGCTCTGCTGTGTGCTCTCTTTGCCACTTCCTGTAGGGGAAGAGAATATCCCACAAGTAAGGATGAAGCCGTGGACCGGATACACCGTAGGAGAAAGAAATTTATCAGGTAAACATAAATTCTGTTTTTTACGAACAAAAATCATATATATAGATTGAAATAGAAATTTTTTAAATTTGCTTTCATATTTGGAATTGTAGTTGTAAACGGTATTTGTCAAACATTTTAGTCATTTAATGGCCAACAGATTGTGCTATTTTTATGTACAGCCATTTTTACAGCCAATGACCTATAAAAAATAAAATAAAAATTTGCACCACTAATAGAAACTTGGCCTATGTATTTGACCTCTGCTAAAAGTAGTCAAACAAAAAGTTAAACCCTGATTGGGAACAACAAGCTTTCCAGCTTCTGCAGGGCTGGACTGGGACCCTATTTTCTGTTGAGTCCATAGAAAGCACATTTCTTTCATGTAATTGGCAAGAGTCCATGAGCTAGTGACATATGGGATATACAATCCTACCAGGAGGGGCAAAGTTTCCCAAACCTCAAAATGCCTATAAATACACCCTTCACCACACCCACAATTCAGTTTTACAAACTTTGCCTCCTATGGAGGTGGTGAAGTAAGTTTGTGCTAAGATTTCTACGTTGATACACCAGAATTGTTATTGTGGGGGCGGAGCTAGCCATCAAGGGAGCAAGACGTGCTCTGATAGAGCTCCTGATTCTATTTTTTTTTAAAAAACATTCTTTATGTCTGTAATACCACACAAACTGAACTAAGACTTAAGATCTGGCAGGGGATAACACCACCTGTTGAGTTCAGAGATAACTGGAAACGCTGGAACCTACAGGAGAGACAACTTCTTGATTTATGGACTACCATGCGGTATTATACATCATACCCAGGGATACTATGAGACAGCGTGGATCTTAATCAGCATTGGCCGTGTTAAGGAGAAGCCTAATCCATATATCTTACAACCCCACTTGGTGTAAATACCCATCACGCTTTTATCTGGCGGATCTTAGATTACCGTGGAGCGGAATTGTGCCCAAAATGGCGGAGCTCACTTTACTTCTCCTGCAGCTGGGAGACAAGCTTGACGCCCAATTTTTGTCACTACGGGCAGAACTTGCTGCTGACCGGGATCCAGCGTGTGAGGAGAGCGGACTAAGCGCGAAGAGGTCTCAGGATAAGAATATCGCTACTCGCATACCTCTGGTCGGCTCTCCCTCACTACCATTAAGAGAGCAGGAATACAGCTGGGATCTGAGTTGCCCATACATTGGGGATCACTGTTCGGCTTTTTTAGACAGCAACGCCCCAGTACAGAGATCCGCTCCATATCTTGCATGTATCAGCGGTGGTGAGTACTCCAAGGAGCCGGGAGATACATCAAGTTTGGTGGTTTACCGCACAGCAGGAGATATCTCTGACAGCTCCCTAGCTGTTGGAAATAATATGTCGGAAGATAGCCAGAGCTTGCTAGCGCACATAACCTGGGGAGATGTCTGTCGCATAGAGAAGGGGAGTTTTAAAAAGGATAGACATTGGAGATCTGAACTAACCTGTCACTACATAACTCAACCTCGATATCAGGGTAAGGAGTGTTATGCCCCTTCATATGGATCTTCACTCAAATGGCTCCAATGGGACACTCTAGAGCCTCTCAGAGAAGGAGTCGGCTAGATATGGATAACCTGATGCAGACGGTAACAGAGACACCGTTGTGTCTTGCTTCCTATGTGACTTAGTGTTGCTGCCCTAACAAACTTAATAAACAAGTTTATATATAGATGACTACTTTGCTGGACTATATGGCAATTCCTACTAGCTGTATCACATTATCAGACCTCCTGGCTGTTTACATTTGTACTTCTTTAGCCCTTAATACCCTGTAAGAGATGTATAGACAGCAGTTATTCTATGTTTTTTTTTTTTTTTTTCTTTGCCACCCTAGGGTATTTAAATTATATTTCATACACGCCCAGTATAAATTTAAGTTATTTGAGTGTTAGCGTGTAAAGTGTAACACCCTTACTAGACTAGTTATATGAGTTGTTGTATTATAGCTATTTGTCGCACATTAGCACACTCTATTTCACTTAGAGCTTTATTGCAGGGTCTTAGTCTATAGTTCAGGGTGTGTTAGAAGTTTCTCCAGTCAAACGTTAGCTTTATTCCACTGCTCATGCAAATAGGCTGAAATCATAGAACACGGATATCTCTGGAGATTAGCCACTCACTTAAGTTTATTATTTCTGACCCTGTACTGGTTGGTGCCTTGCGATGAAAATGATAGATGCTAATTTATACTACTTTTCCTTAAGATCAATAGTAGCTTTACAGGAAGATTCATGCAAATAGAATGTCATCATACAACATGGGTATATCTATAGATAAGCTGCTCACTTTAGATTTTTATATCTGACCCTGTTTTGTTTGATGCCTCGTAGTGACAATGTTAGATACCAACTTAAACCAATTATAATTTCCCTAACCTAGATTTATTGCTTCTAACTAATTGGAGTAAGATATTTATATTGTTCTTAGCATTAGGAGTGACAAACTAGGCTATTCTACCCCAGTTTTTGTTTGTAATTGATATTACTACTGTGAATGTTGATGTATAATTCTCGATTGCTTTGACACCCCTGTGTTAGTTGCAGCAATGCGGTCTTTTAACCATGATTCCCATGTGAAGAAGTACAGTTTGTTTACATGCACAGTAACATACTTCTTACTATTACATTCAGCCAGGCTTAGGCTGTTTATTCCTGAAGCCACTCAGATTTTAGCATAAAAGTATCTCATGATCTATATTTTCTCTCAGAATTATCCCTGGTCTGTTTTACATGTGTTATTAACTAACTTCCATGTTCATGCTGAAGCTTTTTATATGTATGTTCAAATGTTGCCACATCAGCCACTAGTACTAGTAAAGCTCACAGCTTGTAGGGTGCCCATATCCCTATTAGTAAGCAGGGTATATTGTTTGATGACGATAAGGCCCATTTATAGATGCTGCTGGGCCGTGCCTACTGGGAAAGCACGGTCCAGCATATAAGTTTTTATCCCTTACTTATAAAGGCGTGTGGGCTTTGACTGCAAGGCGCTAGACATATGTTGTGCTACAAGTTATAAGATAAAATAACTAAATTGGTTCAAAGTATCTGGGTACTAACTGACAGTATGTACGGTGTCATATTATCCGTAGTAATGTCAGTGAGCATACATGTAATTTAGACTCTCCCTAGTATACCCCGGTTCTTTATAAAGTGTTTAATAATTATTGTTGTCTATATGGGTGCACGTGATCTCTCTATTACTTAAGTGTTGTGTTATATTTATATGTGTTATTGACTATAATTTTCTGTGACTATACAACTGTAATCCCTATTTTATCTATGCTCTTATTCACATCTCTGGCACATAATAATTTTCTTGATTGAGCCTCTCTCCTCCCTTTCCCGCCGGTACTTATGCCTGCGGGTCATACCCCTTCTCCCTCTCCAACATCGCCTAGAGGTGGCACTCCCCAAGGAGAGGGGCTCACCTAGAAGTCCCCCAAGCCCCCTAGTCTACAATTAATCTGACGACCCCCCTCCATATGACAATATATTTTATGACTCTAGGCCCACTCTATAGGAATGTAAAGGTTTAGATGAGTGTGATTGTATTTATATTAAGTAATAACACCCTAGTCTCTCCTAAATTTGTCCCTGGCGTAGACACACTAACTGGCCCTTATTACATCTAGAAATGGCATTCTATTCTTTGTATATTGTGTGCTGAAGAGGTCATCCAAGATGGCATATGTCTACAGAGTTAATATATATGTTGTTGTGTAATGAATGCTGTATTACTATATAAAGTTCAGCTACTTGGCTATTGTTCACCCCTATTCTTTGTGAACAAATCAGCGGTATTTATCCGCTGTCGTTATTATATTGTCATAAGTTGCTCCTATTCCTTTTCCTTATATATCTAGAATCTGATGACGGTTTATTACATATTTCATAACCTGTTTACCTACCGTATCTATCAAATAGGAGCAACATATTATGTTTTCCTATATTATGTATAGTTTTAGATAATAAATACACTTTTATATTATGTTTAGTCTATCACTCTATCGGATGTATAAGTTATTCAGGATGCTTGAATTACTGAAAGACTCTTTTTTGTGTTATGACATAGGAAACGAAATAGAAAAGAGGTAAACTCAGAATGTAAAAGTTGTATTTCGTATTTTCAGCCAATGTTTTATTAATAACATATGTGCTATGTATTATAGCAAGACGCTGAATGTATACTGTTTGATGTTTTGTATATTTGATATTACCTCAATAAAAAACTTTGATTATAAAAAAAAAAGAATTGTTATTGTTTTAAAAGATAGATAATCCATTTTTTACACATTCCCCAGTTTTGCATAACCAACACAGTTATATTTATATATTTTTTTACCTCTGTGATTATCTTGTATTTAAGCCTCTGCAAACTGCCCGTTTATTTCAGTTCTTTTGACAGACTTGCAGTTTAGCCAATCAGTGATAGCTCCCAGGTAACTTCACGTGCATGAGCACAGTGTTATCTATATGAAAAACATGAACTAACACCCTCTAGTGGTGAAAAACCTGTTAAAATGCATTCCTAAGAGGCGGCCTTCAAGGTCTAAGAAATTAGCATATGAACCTCCTAGGTTAAGCTTTCAACTAAGAATACTAAGAGAACAAAGCAAAATTGGTGATAAAAGTAAATTGGAAAATTGTTTAATATTACATGCCCTATCTGAATCATGAAAGTTTGTTTTGGACTAGACTGTCCCTTTAAATTAAATAAGTTTGAAATAAAAACAAAACAGTCTGATTATTGTTCTATAGTTACCCTACAATACAAGTTTATCCATGGCTACCTTTCAAAAGTGTGTTAATGTCTCACAGTGTGACTTGACTAGACATTAGAAACCATTCAAAAGAGTGCTACTAAATGGTACATGGTCTAGGAAATAAAACTTACAAGTAAATACTTTGTGACCTTTAGGTATACCTCAGAGGAGAAAGGAGAGGTGATAGAGCTACAACTTCTCACAAGCAGAAACACCTCCTTTAAATTGTAGCTAGCCAGCCCCAGCTTCTGCGGCCCACTAGGAAATCTCCTGGTATCCTGGTAGGCCAATCCGTCCTTAAGCTTCTGAGCAGGAAACCACCAGTGAGCCAATCAGGAGCCGCATTTGTGCATGCTTGTTGATGAACAGAGGTTTCCTATGATCAGTACTTTAGCTATTTCTTTGAACCCTTTGCAGGGGTTATACACCTAGTTAGCTTGGATCAATTATGCAAAAATGTTCACGCTATTAATGAAATAGAGGCTGTAATTATTGCATCAGAATGCCCCTTTAAACTGACCTTAAAATGCATTAATTTATTTATTTATTATTATTATTTTCATATGAACCAACTTGTTTATTTACTATAGAAGAGTTTTTTGGGAAAAAAAATGTTATGTGGTTTAAAGTTTACTATTTGTATTATATTTGTACAAAGTGGATTGCTCCACCACTTAGATTTATTATCTAGCAGTGCAGAATCTGTTGGCACTTTACAAATAAATGATAATACGTTATATGATAGGAGCGAGCTGTGTGAAAACATATGATAATCACGATCCGAATGATAAAACATGTTGGGAATCTTTATCATTCAGCTGCTAGTAATAAAACAAGTTATCTCCAAATGTACCACTGAAATGGATGTATGTTGTTTAAAAAAATAATGAATTCTTCCAAATGGATGTTATTTAAGATTCTTTATTGCTGTTCATTGCGGCACAATTGTAAAAACAAACTAGCAGCCATTTTCAGCCTGTTTATTACATACAGAAATGCTTTAGAATGAAATCCAGATGTGTTTGCTAATTTACAAACACATTTTTGGGAGTGCCATTTTTTTTCTTTAACAGTAAAGGAAAGGGTTAATGCTTTTGATTGTTTCCTTTTTTTAGTGCAAGAAGTGAATGAGGAGAGTCGGGAACTTCTTCGTCAAGCTTTGGAGGAAGCAGAAGAAGAACTTAAAAAGAAATTTGAACTGATTCGCCAGATACGAGCTATTGAATCTGTTCCGTTTATAAGACATAAATTTGTGGATTTAACTGAAGTGAGTGCATTAAACTAAAATCTTATTGTGTTTATATGTTTATAAGTAAAAAGGAGGAAGCAGAACCACCAAATCTTTGTTCAAGCAGGTTTATTCAGCTTGAGATATAGCCAGACTGATAAATTTATACAACGTTTCGGACACAGTCCTTAGTCATGTATATCATGTATAAGGACTGTGTCCGAAACGTTGTATACAATTATTGGTCTGGCTACCTCTCAAGCTGAATAAACCTGCTTGAACAAAGATTTGGCGGTGCTGCTTCCTCCTTTTTACTTCATGATATTGGGGTTATATATATATATATACAGTGGATATAAAAAGTCTACACACCCCTGTTAAAATGTCAGGTTTCTGTGATGTAAAAAAATTAGACAAAGATAAATCATTTCAGAACTTTTTCCACCTTTAATGTGACCTATAAACTACACAACTCAATTGAAAAACAAATCTTTAAGGTGAAGGGAAGTAAGCAAAAAAAACTAAAATAATGTGGTTACATAAATGTGCACACCCTCTCATAACTGGGGATGTAGCTGTGTTCAGAATTAAGCAATCACATTCAAAACCATGTTAAATAAGAGTCATTACACACCTGCCATAATTTAAAGTGCCTCTGATTAACCCTGAATAAAGTTCAGCTGTTCTAGTAGGTCTTTCTTGACATTTTCTTAGTCTCATCCTACACAAAAGTCATGGTCCACAGAGAGCTTCCAAAGCATCAAAGGGATCTCATTGTTAAAAGGTATCAGTCAGGAGAAGGGTACAAAAGAATTTCCAAAGCATTAGTTATACCATGGAACACAGTTAAGACAGTCATCATCAAGTGGAGAACATATGGCACAACAATGACATTACCAAGAACTGGATGTCCCTCCAAAATTGATGAAAAGACGAGAAGACAACTGGTCTGGGAGGCTACCAAGAGCCCTACAGCAACATTAAAGGAGCTGCAAGAATATCTGGCAAGTACTAGCTGTGTAGTACATGTGACAACAATCTCCCGTATTCTTCATGTGTTTGGGCTTTGGGGTAGACGGCAAGACGGAAGCCTTTTCTTACGAAGAAAAACATTCAAGCCCAGTTAAATTTAGCAAAAACACATCTGACGTCTCCCAAAAGCATATGAGAAAAGGTGTTATGGTCTGATGAAACCAAGGTCGAACTTTTTGGCAATAATTCCAAAAGATATATTTGGCGCAAAAACAACACTGCATATCACCAAAAGAACACCATACCCACAGTGAAGCGTGGTGGTGGTAGCATCATAATTTGGGTGTGTTTTTCTTCAGCTGGAACTGGGGCCTTATTCAAGGTAGAGGGAATTATGAACAGTTCCAAATACCAGTCAATATTGGCAAAAAACCTTCAGGCTTCTGCTAGAAAGCTGAACATGAAGAGGAACTTCATCTTTCAGCATGACAACGACCCAAAGCATACATACAAATCAATAAAGGAATGGCTTCACCAGAAGAAGATTAAAGTTTTGGAATGGCCCAGCCAGAGCCCAGACCTGAATCCAATCGAAAATCTGTGGGGTGATCTGAAGAGGGCTGTGCACAGGAGATGCCCTCTCAGTCTGACAGTTTTGGAGTGTTTTTGCAAAGAAGAGTGGGCAAATCTTGCCAAGTCAAAATGTGCCATGCTGATAGACTCATACCCAAAAAGACTGAGTGCTGTAATAAAATCAAAAGGTGCTTCAACAAAGCACACTTATGCAACCATATTATTTTATTTTTTTATTTTTACTTCCCTTCACCTAAAAGGTTAATTTCAGTTTGTTTTCTAATTGAGTTGCATAGTTTATAGGTCACATTATAGGTGGAAAAAGTTCTGAAATGATTTATCTTTGTCTCATTTTTTTACATCACAGAAACCTGCCATTTTAACAGGGGTGTGTAGACTTTTTATATCCACTGTACTCGATGTATGCATATATACTGTGTATGTATGTATATTCAGGGAGTGCAGAATTATTAGGCAAATGAGTATTTTGACCACATCATCCTCTTTATGCATGTTGTCTTACTCCAAGCTGTATAGGCTCGAAAGCCTACTACCAATTAAGCATATTAGGTGATGTGCATCTCTGTAATGAGAAGGGGTGTGGTCTAATGACATCAACACCCTATATCAGGTGTGCATAATTATTAGGCAACTTCCTTTCCTTTGGCAAAATGGGTCAAAAGAAGGACTTGACAGGCTCAGAAAAGTAAAAAATAGTGAGATATCTTGCAGAGGGATGCAGCACTCTTAAAATTGCAAAGCTTCTGAAGCGTGATCATCGAACAATCAAGCGTTTCATTCAAAATAGTCAACAGGGTCGCAGGAAGCGTGTGGAAAAACCAAGGCGCAAAATAACTGCCCATGAACTGAGAAAAGTCAAGCGTGCAGCTGCCAAGATGCCACTTGCCACCAGTTTGACCATATTTCAGAGCTGCAACATCACTGGAGTGCCCAAAAGCACAAGGTGTGCAATACTCAGAGACATGGCCAAGGTAAGAAAGGCTGAAAGACGACCACCACTGAACAAGACACACAAGCTGAAACGTCAAGACTGGGCCAAGAAATATCTCAAGACTGATTTTTCTAAGGTTTTATGGACTGATGAAATGAGAGTGAGTCTTGATGGGCCAGATGGATGGGCCCGTGGCTGGATTGGTAAAGGGCAGAGAGCTCCAGTCCGACTCAGACGCCAGCAAGGTGGAGGTGGAGTACTGGTTTGGGCTGGTATCATCAAAGATGAGCTTGTGGGGCCTTTTCGGGTTGAGGATGGAGTCAAGCTCAACTCCCAGACCTACTGCCAGTTTCTGGAAGACACCTTCTTCAAGCAGTGGTACAGGAAGAAGTCTGCATCCTTCAAGAAAAACATGATTTTCATGCAGGACAATGCTCCATCACACGCGTCCAAGTACTCCACAGCGTGGCTGGCAAGAAAGGGTATAAAAGAAGAAAATCTAATGACATGGCCTCCTTGTTCACCTGATCTGAACCCCATTGAGAACCTGTGGTCCATCATCAAATGTGAGATTTACAAGGAGGGAAAACAGTACACCTCTCTGAACAGTGTCTGGGAGGCTGTGGTTGCTGCTGCACGCAATGTTGATGGTGAACAGATCAAAACACTGACAGAATCCATGGATGGCAGGCTTTTGAGTGTCCTTGCAAAGAAAGGTGGCTATATTGGTCACTGATTTGTTTTTGTTTTGTTTTTGAATGTCAGAAATGTATATTTGTGAATGTTGAGATGTTATATTGGTTTCACTGGTAAAAATAAATAATTGAAATGGGTATATATTTGTTTTTTGTTAAGTTGCCTAATAATTATGCACAGTAATAGTCACCTGCACACACAGATATCCCCCTAAAATAGCTATAACTAAAAACTACTTCCAAAACTATTCAGCTTTGATATTAATGAGTTTTTTGGGTTCATTGAGAACATGGTTGTTGTTCAATAATAAAATTAATCCTCAAAAATACAACTTGCCTAATAATTCTGCACTCCCTGTACAAATATTCTGAAATCCAAGTTATTCTCAAAATCCAAACTTTTTCTAGTCCCAAGCAGTTTGGATAAAGGGTTAAAAATGTGTTGTTATTTTTTTTTTTAAATGTTACAAGGGTTGGGGAAAAAAGAGCTGCAAAGAGTTTTAACATATTTATACATACATAAACATGTCTAAATATGTTTATTTATGTATGTGTGTGTATATATGTTATGGGTAAAGTCAGATATCCGGGTAATTCTAGGATCACCCTGGTAAAACGGACATTACCCAAGCGGCTGTGGGTAAAGCCTGATGTACTGTAATTCCCCCATTTACACTATGTTTTTTGCCTCCACCTGGGAGGTTCAAGGAAGGCGCCCGCCGATCCTCTGACATCCACCCCAAGTGAACCTTGGGGAATGTGGTTTAGAAGGGGGGCTTTGCCACCCTTGAACCCCCCAAGGTGGAGGCAAAAAAGATAGTGAAGATGGGGTATTACAGTGCATAGTATATATGTTTGATGCAGTGACTTGATGCACTCTGAGGGGATTTATGATCTTACATCAGGCTTTACCCACAGCCGCTTGGGTAATGTCTGTTTTACCCGGGTAATCCTAGGATTACCCAATATCTGACTTTACCCATAAAATATATATTTATATATATATATATATTTATATATATATGTGTGTGTGTACATATGGATTTAAATATTTATTTGATTTACTGTATATGTACTGTACATATGTAACATTCCAATGTTCTTCACTTTGTACTTTTTTATTGTAAATACATATATATATATATATATATTTGTAGCAGAGATGTGCACTCTCACTTTAACACAACTGCCAGGGTGCTAGTTAAAAATGATACGCAGGAACAAAAGACTTGCACTCACTGGACTTTTGTATAGTATTTACTTAACAAATGTGACGTTTCGAGGAAGGGGATACATTATCCTCGAAACGTCACATTTGTTAAGTAAATACTATACAAAAGTCCAGTGAGTGCAAGTCTTTTGTTCCTGTATATATATATATATATATATATATATATATTTCTTCTGTTATGTGTGATCAGTCCACGGGTCATCATTACTTCTGGGATATAACTCCTCCCCAACAGGAAATGCAAGAGGATTCACCCAGCAGAGCTGCATATAGCTCCTCCCCTCTACGTCAGTCCCAGTCATTCTCTTGCACCCAACGACTAGATAGGATGTGTGAGAGGACTATGGTGATTATACTTAGTTTTTATGACTTCAATCAAAAGTTTGTTATTTTAAAATAGCACCGGAGCGTGTTATTACTTCTCTGGCAGAGTTTGAGGAAGAATCTGACAGAGATTTTTTACTATGATTTTAACCGGAGTCGTTAAGATCATATTGCTGTTCTCGACCATCTGAGGGAGGTAAAGGCTTCAGATCAGGGGACAGCGGGCAGATGAATCTGCATTGAGGTATGTGGCAGTTTTTATTTTCTGAATGGAATTGATGAGAAAAGCCTGCCATACCGTTAAAATGACATGTATGTATACACTTCAGTATTCTGGGGATGGTATTTCACCGGAACTACTGTGTTAAGGTCACTAATCCTTTTAATAACTATTCTCATGTTAAACGTTTTTGCTGGAATGTAGAATCGTTTACATTGCTGAGGTACTGTGTGAATAAATGTTTGGGCATTATTTTCCACTTGGCAGTTTTTTGCTTTAATTGTGACAGTTTCGTTTCTCTTCACTGCTGTGTGGGAGAGGGAGGGGCCGTTTTTGGCGCTCTTTGCTACGCATCAAAAAATTCCAGTCAGCTACTTTTATATGTCCTGCATGATCCGGTTCATCTCTGACAGATCTCAGGGGTCTTCAAACTTCTTTGAAGGGAGGTAAATTCTCTCAGCAGAGCTGTGAGAATTCTTATAGTGACTGTGTATAAAAAACGTTGTTTTGTTTTTCTTATGTACAAATTTAATTAGTGTTGTTTTTTACTAATGGGAACAAACCTTTGCTAAAAGTTGTGTTGTTTTAAAATTTGATGCAATAACTGTTTTTCAGTTCATTATTTCAACTGTCATTTAATCGTTAGTACCTCTTTGAGGCACAGTACGTTTTTTGCTAAAAAAGATTATAACCAAGTTGTAAGTTTTTTGCTAGTGTGTTAAACATGTCTGACTCAGAGGAAGATATCTGTGTCATTTGTTCCAATGCCAAGGTGGAGCCCAATAGAAATTTATGTACTAACTGTATTGATGCTACTTTAAATAAAAGTCAATCTGTACAATGTGAACAAATTTCACCAAACAGCGAGGGGAGAGTTATGCCGACTAACTCGCCTCACGCGACAGTACCTGCATCTCCCGCCCGGGAGGTGCGTGATATTTTGGCGCCTAGTACATCTGGGCGGCCATTACAGATAACATTACAAGATATGGCTACTGTTATGACTGAAGTTTTGTCTAAATTACCTGAACTAAGAGGCAAGCGTGATCACTCTGGGGTGAGAACAGAGTGCGCTGACAATGCTAGGGCCATGTCTGATACTGCGTCACAGCTCGCAGAGCATGAGGACGGAGAGCTTCATTCTGTGGGTGACGGTTCTGATCCAAACAGATTGGACTCAGATATTTCAAATTTTAAATTTAAATTGGAGAACCTCCGTGTACTACTAGGGGAGGTCTTAGCAGCTCTCAACGATTGTAACACTGTTGCAATACCAGAGAAACTGTGTAGGTTGGATAAATACTTTGCGGTACCGGCGAGTACTGACGTTTTTCCTATACCTAAGAGACTAACTGAAATTGTTACTAAGGAGTGGGATAGACCCGGTGTGCCGTTCTCACCCCCTCCAATATTTAGAAAGATGTTTCCAATAGACGCCACCACTCGGGACTTATGGCAAACGGTCCCCAAGGTGGAGGGAGCAGTTTCTACTTTAGCTAAGCGTACCACTATCCCGGTGGAGGATAGCTGTGCTTTCTCAGATCCAATGGATAAAAAATTAGAGGGTTACCTTAAGAAAATGTTTGTTCAACAAGGTTTTATATTACAACCCCTTGCATGTATCGCGCCGATTACGGCTGCGGCAGCATTTTGGATTGAGTCGCTTGAAGAGAACCTTAGTTCCTCTACGCTAGACGACATTACGGACAGGCTTAGAGTCCTTAAACTAGCTAATTCTTTCATTTCGGAGGCCGTAGTACATTTAACCAAACTTACGGCTAAGAACTCAGGATTCGCCATACAGGCACGCAGGGCACTGTGGCTAAAATCCTGGTCAGCTGATGTTACTTCTAAGTCCAAATTACTTAATATACCTTTCAAGGGGCAGTCCTTATTCGGGCCCGGTTTGAAAGAAATTATCGCTGACATTACGGGAGGTAAGGGCCACGCCCTACCTCAAGACAAGGCCAAAGCTAAGGCTAGACAGTCTAATTTTCGTCCCTTTCGGAATTTCAGAACAGGAGCAGCATCAACCTCCACTGCACCAAAACAGGAAGGAGCTGTTGCTCGTTACAGGCAAGGCTGGAAGCCTAACCAGTCCTGGAACAAAAGCAAGCAGGCCAGGAAACCTGCTGCTGCCCCAAAGACAGCATGAACCGAGAGCCCCCGATCCGGGACCGGATCTAGTAGGGGGCAGACTCTCTCTCTTCGCCCAGGCCTGGGCAAGAGATGTTCAGGATCCCTGGGCACTAGAGATCATATCTCAGGGATACCTTCTAGACTTCAAATTATCTCCCCCAAGAGGGAGATTTCATCTGTCAAGGTTGTCAACAAACCAGATAAAGAAAGAAGCGTTTCTACGCTGCGTACAAGATCTGTTAACAATGGGAGTGATCCATCCGGTTCCGTGGTCGGAACAAGGACAAGGGTTCTACTCAAACCTGTTTGTGGTTCCCAAAAAAGAGGGAACTTTCAGGCCAATCTTAGATTTAAAGACTCTAAACAAATTCCTAAGAGTTCCATCGTTCAAAATGGAAACTATTCGGACAATTTTACCCATGATCCAAGAGGGTCAGTACATGACCACAGTGGATTTAAAGGATGCTTACCTTCACATACCGATCCACAAAGATCATCACCGGTATCTAAGGTTTGCCTTCTTAGACAGGCACTACCAGTTTGTAGCTCTTCCATTCGGATTGGCTACGGCTCCAAGAATCTTCACAAAGGTTCTGGGTGCCCTTCTAGCGGTACTAAGACCGCGAGGGATTTCGGTAGCTCCGTACCTAGACGACATTCTAATATAAGCTTCAAGCTTTCAAACTGCCAAGTCTCATACAGAGTTAGTTCTGGCATTTCTAAGGTCGCATGGATGGAAAGTGAACGAAAAGAAGAGTTCTCTCTTTCCTCTCACAAGAGTTCCATTCTTGGGGACTCTTATAGATTCTGTAGAAATGAAGATTTACCTGACAGAAGACAGGTTAACAAAACTTCAAAATGCATGCCGCGTCCTTCATTCCATTCAACACCCGTCAGTAGCTCAATGCATGGAGGTGATCGGCTTAATGGTAGCGGCAATGGACATAGTACCTTTTGCACGCCTACACCTCAGACCGCTGCAACTATGCATGCTAAGTCAGTGGAATGGGGATTACTCAGATTTGTCCCCTACTCTGAATCTGAATCAAGAGACCAGAAATTCTCTTCTATGGTGGCTTCATCGGCCACACCTGTCCAGGGGAATGCCATTCAGCAGGCCAGACTGGACAATTGTAACAACAGACGCCAGCCTACTAGGTTGGGGCGCTGTCTGGAATTCTCTGAAGGCTCAGGGACTATGGAATCAGGAGGAGAGTCTCCTTCCAATAAACATTCTGGAATTGAGAGCAGTTCTCAATGCCCTTCTGGCTTGGCCCCAGTTAATAACTCGGGGGTTCATCAGGTTTCAGTCGGACAACATCACGACTGTAGCTTACATCAACCATCAGGGAGGGACAAGAAGCTCCCTAGCAATGATGGAAGTATCAAAGATAATTCGCTGGGCAGAGTCTCACTCTTGCCACCTGTCAGCAATCCACATCCCGGGAGTGGAGAACTGGGAGGCGGATTTCTTGAGTCGCCAGACTCTTCATCCGGGGGAGTGGGAACTTCATCCGGAGGTCTTTGCCCAAATACTTCGACGTTGGGGCAAACCAGAGATAGATCTCATGGCGTCTCGCCAGAACGCCAAACTTCCTCGCTACGGGTCCAGATCCAGGGATCCGGGAGCAGTTCTGATAGATGCTTTGACAGCACCTTGGAACTTCAGGATGGCTTATGTGTTTCCACCCTTCCCGCTGCTTCCTCGATTGATTGCCAAAATCAAACAGGAGAGAGCATCAGTAATTCTAATAGCACCTGCTTGGCCACGCAGGACTTGGTATGCAGATCTAGTGGACATGTCATCCTGTCCGCCTTGGTCTCTACCTCTGAGACAGGACCTTCTGATACAGGGTCCATTCAAACATCAAAATCTAACTTCTCTGAAGCTGACTGCTTGGAAATTGAACGCTTGATTTTATCAAAACGTGGTTTTTCTGAGTCGGTTATTGATACCCTGATTCAGGCTAGGAAGCCTGTTACCAGAAGGATTTACCATAAAATATGGCGGAAATACCTATACTGGTGCGAATCCAAAGGTTACTCCTGGAGTAAGGTTAGGATCGCTAGGATATTGTCTTTTCTACAAGAAGGTTTAGAAAAGGGTTTATCAGCTAGTTCATTAAAGGGACAGATTTCAGCTCTGTCCATCTTGTTACACAGACGTCTGTCAGAAAATCCAGACGTCCAGTCCTTTTGTCAGGCTTTAGCTAGGATCAAGCCTGTGTTTAAAGCTGTTGCTCCACCATGGAGTTTAAACTTAGTTCTTAACGTTTTACAGGGTGTTCCGTTTGAACCCCTTCATTCCATTGATATAAAAATGTTATCTTGGAAAGTTCTGTTTTTAATGGCTATTTCCTCGGCTCGAAGAGTCTCTGAGTTATCAGCCTTACATTGTGATTCCCCTTATCTGATTTTTCACTCAGACAAGGTAGTTCTGCGTACTAAACCTGGGTTCTTACCTAAGGTAGTCACTAACAGGAACATCAATCAAGAGATTGTTGTCCCATCCTTGTGTCCAAATCCTTCTTCAAAGAAGGAACGTCTTTTACACAATCTGGATGTAGTTCGTGCCCTCAAGTTCTACTTGCAGGCAACTAAAGATTTTCGCCAAACTTCTTCCTTGTTTGTCGTTTACTCTGGACAGAGGAGAGGTCAAAAAGCTTCTGCTACCTCTCTCTCTTTTTGGCTTCGTAGCATAATACGTTTAGCCTATGAGACTGCTGGACAGCAGCCTCCTGAAAGAATTACAGCTCACTCCACTAGAGCTGTGGCTTCCACTTGGGCCTTTAAGAATGAGGCCTCTGTTGAACAGATTTGCAAGGCTGCAACTTGGTCTTCGCTTCATACTTTTTCCAAATTTTACAAATTTGACACTTTTGCTTCTTCGGAGGCTATTTTTGGGAGAAAGGTTCTTCAGGCAGTGGTTCCTTCTGTATAATGAGCCTGCCTATCCCTCCCGTCATCCGTGTACTTTTGCTTTGGTATTGGTATCCCAGAAGTAATGATGACCCGTGGACTGATCACACATAACAGAAGAAAACATAATTTATGCTTACCTGATAAATTCCTTTCTTCTGTTGTGTGATCAGTCCACGGCCCGCCCTGTTTTAAGGCAGGTAAATATCTTTTAAATTATACTCCAGTCACCACTTCACCCTTGGTTACTCCTTTCTCGTTGTTTCTTGGTCGAATGACTGGGACTGACGTAGAGGGGAGGAGCTATATGCAGCTCTGCTGGGTGAATCCTCTTGCATTTCCTGTTGGGGAGGAGTTATATCCCAGAAGTAATGATGACCCGTGGACTGATCACACAACAGAAGAAAGGAATTTATCAGGTAAGCATAAATTATGTTATAAACCTATACCTGTATATCTATTCCTATATATATAGATGAATTTTACATTAACAGTATCACATATATATATAATAAAAATTACATTATTTTCTATATAAAATATGCTCAATGCACACATTGTTGTTCACAATTTAGGACTAACACGGTTGGGTTAGCGTACATGAAGAATTCCTATATTCAATGCGTGTTATTGAAATATTAAATATAAACTATTAAAAAATATTAATAAAAATTATTTTAAATTATTATACATACAGAAAAATATTTTAAATAATCCAACAATGTACTTTTTATTATTAAGAATGTATTTTTATATATATCTGATACTGTTAATGTAAAATACATATCTATACCTAAATAGCTATAGGAATAGATATCCAGGTATAGGTATATACTGTACATATATATATATAGAAATATGTATTTACAATAAAAAGTACATTAGGAATGTGAAATATTCATAATTCATGCCGGATTAAGTGCTCTTAAATAAACGTCATCGGGTTAGTGCGCTAGTATTGGTGTTATATCGATCCACTCGTAATCTAGCCCATACTGAGGAGATAAATAATATTGTCAGTTTTGATGTCACTGTTGGTTGAGATTAAGATAATTAATTATTAGTTTTTAATCTAACCTTACTTGGCTAGGATATTTTTGTAGAAAGTAACATTAAATCAGAGAACTATTTTAATAACTATCTTTAATCATTCTAAAACAGAGGTGTTTACACAATGGGCCCTATTTATCAAGCTTCTAAAGCAGCTTCGGGGCCCAGCATTTCAGACTCACATAATTGGGATGATTGCCAGCCCCTGCTTGCACACAGCCAATTGTAGCAGCTTGTGCAATGCGAGATCAGGTGGACAGGTTTACGGTAGCGAACCTTGTCTGTCCGGCCATTAATAAATGGGGCCAAATAAGTGATATCTAAAGAATATGTCATGTTTGCTCAGGGCCGCCACTAGAAATTTTGGGGCCCCTGACTCAACCATTGATCAGGGCCCCCCCCCCTCCTTTGACATGTGCAATTTTTGATCAAGTGACTAAAACGTATATGCACTTTATTTTTAATTGTCTATTTAAACTTGAAAATGTTGTAAAGGTAGTAACATACACACACATACAGACACACTCATACACTGAAACACACAAACACACTCACACATAAGGATTCACATATAGACACTCTAGCAGACACGCAAAGAAACACACTCAGACACAGACACCCAAACAGACACTTAGCACTTGTTTACATTGACCTGACAAGTAATGAGGTAAACTACAGTTTTGTAAAAAAAAAGGAGATTTAGAAAACAAAATATGGAGTTCTGATTATCTTTTTGTAAAGGAAGATGCCAACTAAATGATGACAACAGCATGCAGTGGCTGAAAGGAAGGGCCCTGAACTGCCTAAACAATAATTTAAAGGTTAAATGGTGGATTGGTTACTTCTGGAAAGGTCTTGTTAGTCTCAAAGTCTGTAGAAAGATGTGAATAATTAGTAGTAAGGTCAAAATGTCCTAAAAAGCAACAGACAATGGACACACACACACAAACTCAAACTTGCACATACACCCAAGGAAACACCAACAGAGACAGCCTCAGAAAACACACAAAGACATAAACACAGAGACACCCACAGAAAACACACAAAGACATACACACACAGAGAGACAACCACAGAAAAAACACAGAAAGACATACATACACACACTCTCACTGAGACATCCACAGAAAACACACAAAGACATACACACACCCTCACAGAGACACCCACAGAAAACACACACCCTCACAGAGACATCCACAGAAAACACAGACATACATACATACATACACACACACACACACACACACACCCTCACAGAGACATCCACAGAAAACACAGACATACACACCCACCCTCACAGAGGCATCCAGAGAAAATACACAAAGACAAACATACACACCCACCCTCACAGAGAGACCCACAGATAAAAAAATACATACACACTCATAGAGACACAAACCAAAGCACAAAGACATAAACACAGACACCCACAGAAACACTCACAGGAGGAAACATTTATGCACCTTGCATCCCCTAAATCAACAGTGTGTGACATGCATGATAAAAAAATTTTTTAGAAATTAAGAGATCACTTTTTAAAGAATCATATTTGTAAATGTGCAAACAAAAATAATTCTGTGAATTCAAAATTGTACATTAATGAGCTGGGTAGATGGTGAGATGAAGAAAAGTACCTTTAAAAGGTTGACATATGTTTGTTTGTTTGTTTTTTCCCCATTTTCCCCAACCAAGAGCACCACTTCAAATATAGTGTAGAAATTTTCCCAGCTGTCAGCTGTACTTATGGATTTTGAAAATGCTGTACTCTATATGGTCTTGGTGGGACCATAAGCTGTGGTACTCATACCATTAGATCTGGTTAAATGCAGGATTTAGGCTTGTTGGTATGTATTTCAAAATAAAGTCAGCTGTAGTGTAAACTGAACAGTTTTTCAAACACTAAGCAATCTTAGTCTGAGAGTATAACATTTTATGCAGATGTAAAAATCTTAGATAAAATGCCTCCTTGCATCTGGAAAGTCCTTGCATAAAGGGGCAGTAAACTGGAATGTAATATATATATATATATATATATATATTTATAAATCTGCCAAAAGGGCATCTACCATTTGTGTATTGAGGAGGAAACATTTCTGCATGGTTTTAAATATAGAATTTCTACAGCATTGTCAAAATAATCATAAATACACTGCTGCTAAAAAAATGTGTTTTTATGGACCCCTAGCCCCACCAAACAACTACTACCACACTGAAGTTACAATCCAAAATTGCACAAAGAAAAGTAAGTCCTACCTCCTCTGCAAATGAAAGTGATCTACCGTCTGACTCAGGCACACACTGTACAAAGTGCCAAGTCTGTCTCACACTGCGCATAGTGGTTTAGTGCACAAGAAATCCTCTCAAATGCTAATACTTTACTCCTTACAATAAAATTTACATGCTCAATTAGCACTCTGCTGTAGTACCCACTAGTGGCTGCCCAAATTTAAAAAAAAAAAAAAAAAAAAAAAAATTTTTTTTTTTTTTTTTAGTTCTTGCCTCATGGGGCCCCCCTGGCTCATTGGGCCTCTGACAGGAGTCACCCCTGTCACCCCCTGATGGCGGCCCTGTGTTTGCTCATTATGTTTTTATGTCCTTTAGACTGCTGGCCATGGATTCAGTTGTGAGATGTCCCTTGTGGAGCTTCGGGAGCGTTTAGCCATTTTAAAGGAGGCACAGAAAAAAGAAGAAGAGGAGAGACGGGACCAGATTCTCCATGAAAAACAGACACAACAACAGCTTCTTCTAGACAAACTGGAACAGATCTCCCTACACAGAACAGCCCTTGGGAAAGCGGCTATACTGAAGTAAGTAACTTTAAATCTGCAACTGTAGAGAGCTATGTTAAGCTTGTTTTTAGTACACATATTTAGTCAAGTCCGTGCTCAAAAGTCCTAGTTATGGTGCAGTTTTTTTTTTACTGTGATATTGGGCTCTTTAGGTTTGCAGACAAAATACAGAGTGGCCTTCAAGTCAATGTACATTCACGACGGTTTGTTTTCCAGTTTTTGCTCCTACATTATTGAACTCACAGATGGGATTATGCCTTCTTCTTGTTTCGTGTTTTAATTTTACCTAATTCGGTTTGAAATTTAAAAAAATCACACAACACAAATAGTAACAATAATTTTGCTAGTATTTCTTCAGTGCTAACTCTCGGCTAGATTTGGAGTTTTGTCGGTAACGACCCGAAAAACTAACGCCGGCTTTTTTCTGGCCGCACCATAAAAACAACTCTGGTATTGAGAGTCCACATAAAGGCTGCGTTAGGCTCTAAAAAAGGAGCGTAGAGCATTTTTAACGCAGATTCAACTCTCGATACCAGAGTTGCTTACGCAAGCGGCCAGCCTCAAAAACGTGCTCGTGCACGATTCCCCCATAGGAAACAATGGGGCTGTTTGAGCTGAAAAAAAACCTAACACCTGCAAAAAAGCCGCGTTCAGCTCCTAACGCAGCCCCATTGTTTGCTATGCGGAAACACTTCCTACGTCTGCACCTAACACCCTAACATGTACCCCGAGTCTAAACACCCCTAACCTTACACTTATTAACCCCTAATCTGCCGCCCCCGCTATCGCTGACCCCTGCATATTATTATTAACCCCTAATCTGCCGCTCCGTAAACCGCCGCTACTTACATTATCCCTATGTACCCCTAATCTGCTGCCCTAACATCGCCGACCCCTATATTATATTTATTAACCCCTAATCTGCCCCCCACAACGTCGCCTCCACCTGCCTACACTTATTAACCCCTAATCTGCCGACCGGACCTGAGCACTACTATAATAAAGTTATTAACCCCTAATCCGCCTCACTAACCCTATAATAAATAGTATTAACCCCTAATCTGCCCTCCCTAACATCGCCGACACCTAACTTCAATTATTAACCCCTAATCTGCCGACCGGAGCTCACCGCTATTCTAATAAATGTATTAACCCCTAAAGCTAAGTCTAACCCTAACACTAACACCCCCCTAAGTTAAATATAATTTACATCTAACGAAATTAATTAACTCTTATTAAATAAATTATTCCTATTTAAAGCTAAATACTTACCTGTAAAATAAATCCTAATATAGCTACAATATAAATTATAATTACATTGTAGCTATTTTAGGATTAATATTTATTTTACAGACAACTTTGTAATTATTTTAACCAGGTACAATAGCTATTAAATAGTTAAGAACTATTTAATAGCTACCTAGTTAAAATAATTACAAAATTACCTGTAAAATAAATCCTAACCTAAGTTACAATTAAACCTAACACTATACTATCATTAAATTAATTAAATACAATACCTACAATTACCTACAATTAAACCTAACACTACACTATCAATAAATAAATTAAATAAAATTCCTACAAATAACTACAATGAAATAAACTAACTATAGTACAAAAAATAAAAAAGAACTAAGTTACAAAAAATAAAAGTATACATAAGTATAACGTAGGTGGCGGTCGGAACAGCCAATAGAATGCAAGCTCAATCTGATTGGCTGATTGGATCAGCCAATCGGATTGAACTTGATTCTGATTGGCTGATTCCATCAGCCAATCAGAATATTCCTACCTTAATTCCAATTGGCTGATAGAATCCTATCAGCCAATCGGAATTCGAGGGACGCCATCTTGGATGACGTCCCTTAAAGGAACCGTCATTCGGCTAGTAGGCATCGGGAGAAGAGGATGTTCCGCGTCGGAGGTCTGCAAGATGGATCCGGAAGAAAGAAGATTGAAGATGCCGTTGATAGAAGACTTCATCCGGATCATGGACCTCTTCAGCTCCCGCTTGGATGAAGACTTCAGCCGGATCATGGACCTCTTCAGCTCCCGCTTGGATGAAGACTTCAGCCGGATCATGGACCTCTTCAGCCCCCCGCTTGGGCTTGGATCAGGACATCGGAGGAGCTCTTCTGGACGGATCGGTGTGATACCCGGTGAGGTGAAGACAAGGTAGGATGATCTTCAGGGGCTTAGTGTTAGGTTTATTTAAGGGGGGTTTGGGTTAGATTAGGGGTATGTGGGTGGTGGGTTGTAATGTTGGGGGGCTTGGGTATTGTATGTTTTTTTTGGGCAAAAGAGCTGAACTTCTTGGGGCATGCCCCGCAAAGGGCCCTGTTCAGGGCTGGTAAGGTAAAAGAGCTTTGAACTTTAGTAATTTAGAATAGGGTAGGGCATTTTTTTTATTTTGGGGGGCTTTGTTATTTTATTAGGGGGCTTAGAGTAGGTGTAATTAGTTTAAAATTGTTGTAATATTTTTCTTATGTTTGTAAATATTTTTTTATTTTTTTGTAACTTAGTTCTTTTTTATTTTTTGTACTTTAGCTAGTTTATTTAATTGTATTTATTTGTAGGAATTGTATTTAATTAATTTATTGATAGTATAGTGTTAGGTTAATTGTAGGTAATTGTAGGTAGTTTATTTATTTAATTTATTGATAGTGTAGTGTTAGGTTTAATTGTAACTTAGGTTAGGATTTATTTTACAGGTAAATTTGTAATTATTTTAACTATTTTAGCTATTAAATAGTTCTTAACTATTTAATAGCTATTGTACCTGGTTAAAATAATTACAAAGTTACCTGTAAAATAAATATTAATCCTAAAATAGCTATAATATAATTATAATTTATATTGTAGCTATATTAGGATTTATTTTACAGGTAAGTATTTAGCTTTAAATAGGAATAATTTATTTAATAAGAGCTAATTAATTTCGTTAGATTAAAATTATATTTAATTTAGGGGGGTGTTAGTGTTAGGGTTAGACTTAGCTTTAGGGGTTAATACATTTATTAGAATAGCGGTGAGCTCCAGTCGGCAGATTAGGGGTTAATGTTTGAAGTTAGGTGTCTGCGATGTTAGGGAGGGCAGATTAGGGGTTAATACTATTTATTATAGGGTTAGTGAGGCGGATTAGGGGTTAATAACTTTATAATAATAGCGGTGCGGTCCGCTCGGCAGATTAGGGGTTAATAAGTGTAGGCAGGTGGAGGCGACGTTGAGGGGGGCAGATTAGGGGTTAATAAATATAATATAGGGGTCGGCGGTGTTAGGGGCAGCAGATTAGGGGTACATAAATATAACGTAGGTGGCGGCGCTTTGCGGTCGGCAGATTAGGGGTTAATTATTGTAGGTAGCTGGCGGCGAGGTTGTGGGGGGCAGGTTAGGGGTTAATAAATATAATATAGGGGTCGGCGGTGTTAGGAGCAGCAGATTAGGGGTACATAAGTATAACGTAGGTGGCGGTCGGCAGATTAGGGGTTAAAAAAATGTAATCGAGTGGCGGCGATGTGGGGGGACCTCGGTTTAGGGGTACATAGGTAGTTTATGGGTGTTAGTGTACTTTAGAGCACAGTAGTTAAGAGCTTTATAAACCGGCGTTAGCCCAGAAAGCTCTTAACTATTGACTTTTTTCCTGCGGCTGGAGTTTTGTCGTTAGATGTCTAACGCTCACTTCAGACACGACTCTAAATACCGGAGTTAGAAAAATCCCATTGAAAAGATAGGATACGCAATTGATGTAAGGGGATCTGCGGTATGGAAAAGTCGCGGCTGAAAAGTGAGCGTTAGACCCTATTTTGAGTGACTCCAAATACCGGAGGTAGCCTAAAACCAGCGTTAGGAGCCTCTAACGCTGGTTTTCACGGCTAACGCCAAACTCCAAATCTAGGCCTCTGACTTTATACCTTTAAACACCAGCTGTGCTGATAAACTACTGACAAGGTGGCACCCATAGTCATCATCAATTTTAAATAATTAAAGGGAGACCCACATTATTTTATTTCATGATTCAGACAGAGCACGTGATTTTTAAACAACTTTCCAATTTACTTAATTGATCTAATTTGTTTTGTTCTTTTGGTATCCTTTGTTGATAAGGATACCTAGGTAGGCACAGGAACTGCTGATTGGTGGCTGCAAATATATATGCCTTATATTATTGGCTCACCCAATGCATTCAGTTAGCTCCCAGTAGTGTATAGCTGCTAATTCAAAAAAGGATAGCAAGAAAATGAAGCAAATTGGTAAGTTGTTTAAAATTGTATTCTCTATCTGAATCATGGGAAAAAAACATTTTGGGTTTCATGTCCCTTTAAGCTACTATGTTTAAACTTTTCTTTGGCCCCTTGTTTGCCTTTGTGTAGTTTTATGGAACCCTTATAGAACATAGAAAGCCTATTTTATATAGTGTTGTTCACATGTTTATGCATCGCAAGTTTAAAAAAAAGTTAATGAAAAATGATGTTCCAGTGTTATTGCATTTGTAATACGTGCATCTTAATTAAATTAGACCGCCGTGCTTCTAATGTATTGGAATACTTAGAAAAGGAAGCCAAGAATCACTTGCACGGTATTCAAAGTTTTTACTTGACAAACTTAAAGGGACATTATACTCAAAAATTGAATGTCCCTTTAAATATATTAGTGTTGAGATTTATATTTGAGTGTGAGGGGTTCTATAGCAGCTGTTCTGTATGTTTCCAGCACTTTGTGTTATTTTAGCAAGCTCTAGTCTCTGGAGCCCCAACTGTCATTGTAAGTAAGCAGTATGTATTCAGTAAATTGTGTTCAAATGTAAATATTTCATTTATACCCATGAAGAAAATTGTGTTTGATACTAAGGCCCAGATTACGAGTTTTGTGTTAGAGGCTGTGCGGTGCTAAAGAGCAGTTTTTTCTCACCGCTTACTTACCTACAACGCTGGTATTACGAGTTTTCAGAAACCCGTCGTTAAAAGACAAGAAGTGAGCGTTGAGCAAAATTGTGCTCATCACCGCACTCCGATACCAGCGCTGCTTAAGTCAGCGGTGAGCTGGTCGTACGTGCTCGTGCATGATTTCCCCATAGGAATCAACGGGGAGAGCCGGCTGAAAAAAAAGTCTAACACCTGCAAAAAAGCAGCGTAAAACTCCTTAACGCAGCCCCATTGATTTCTATGGGGAAATAAAATGTATGTCTACACCTAACACCCTAACATGAACCCCGAGTCTAAACACCCCTAATCTTACACTTATTAACCCCTAATCTGCCACCCCCGACATCGCTGACACCTGCATTATATTATTAACCCCTAATCTGCCGCTCCGGACACCGCCGCCACCTACATTATACTTATGAACCCCTAATCTGCTGCCCCCAACATCGCTGACACCTACATTATATTTATTAACCCCTAATCTGCCGCCCCCAATGTCGCAGCAACCTACCTACATTTATTAACCCCTAATCTGCCGCCCCCAACGTCGCCACCACTATATTATAGTTATTAACCCCTAAACCTAAGTCTAACCCTAACCCTAACACCCCCTAACTTAAATATAATTACCATAAATCTAATAAATATTCCTATCATTAAATAAATTATTCCTATTTAAAACTAAATACTTACCTGTAAAATAAACCCTAAGCTAGCTACATTATAACTAATAGTTACATTGTAGCTATCTTATGGTTTATTTTTATTTTACAGGCAAGTTTGTATTTATTTTAACTAGGTAGAATAGTTATTAAATAGTTATTAACTATTTAATAACTACCTAGCTAAAATAAATACAAAAGTACCTGTAAAATAAAGCTTAACCTAAGTTACACTAACACCTAACACTACACTATAATTAAATAAATTAACTAAATTAAATACAATTACCTAAATTAAATTACATTAGCTAAAGTACAAAAAAAACTACTAAATTACAGAAAATAATAAACAAATTACAGATCTTTAAATTAATTACACCTAATCTAATAGCCCTATTAAAATAAAAAAGCCCCCCCAAAATAAAAAAAAACCCTAGCCTAAACTACCAATAGCCCTTAAAAGGGCCTTTTGCGGGGCATTCCCCCAAAGTAATCAGCTCTTTTACCTGTAAAAAAAAAATACAAACAACCCTCCAAAAGTAAAACCCACCACCCACACAACCAACCCCCCAAATAAAATACTATCTTAAAAAAACCTAAGCTCCCCATTGCCCTGAAAATGGCATTTGGATGGGCATTGCCCTTAAAAGGGCAGTTAGCTCTATTGCAGCCCAAAGTCCCTAACCTAAAAATAAAACCCACCCAATACACCCTTAGAAAACCTAACACTAACCCCCTGAAGATCGACTTACCGGGAGAAGTCTTCATCCAAGCCAGGCGAAGTTGTCCTCCAGACGGGCAGAAGTCTTCATCCAGACGGCATCTTCATCCATCCGGCGCGGAGTGGGTCCATCTTCAAGACATCTGACGCGGAACATCCTCTTCATCCGACGACTAAAGCTGAATGAAGGTACCTTTAAGTGACGTCATCCAAGATGGCGTCCCTTAGATTCCGATTGGCTGATAGAATTCTATCAGCCAATCGGAATTAAGGTAGAAAAAACTAACCCCCTGAAGATCGACTTACCGGGAGAAGTCTTCATCCAAGCCGGGCCAAAGTCCTCAACGAAGCTAATCGGAATTAAGGTAGAAAAAATCCTATTGGCTGATGCCATCAGCCAATAGGATTGAAGTTCAATCCTATTGGCTGATCCAATCAACCAATAGGATTGAGCTTGCATTCTATTGGCTGATTGGAAGAGCCAATAGAATGTGAGCTCAATCCTATTGGCTGATTGCATCAGCCAATAGGATTGAACTTCAATCCTATTGGCTGATTGCATCAGCCAATAGGATTTTTTCTACCTTAATTCCGATTGGCTTTGTTGTGGACTTCAGCCCGGCTTGGATGAAGACTTCTCCCGGTAAGTCGATCTTCAGGGGGTTAGTGTTTTTTTAAGGGTGTATTGGGTGGGTTTTATTTTTAGGTTAGGGACTTTGGGCTGCAATAGAGCTAACTGCCCTTTTAAGGGCAATGCCCATCCAAATGCCCTTTTCAGGGCAATGGGGAGCTTAGTTTTTTTAGATAGTATTTTATTTGGGGGGTTGGTTGTGTGGGTGGTGGGTTTTACTGTTGGGGGGGTTGTTTGTATTTTTTTTTACAGGTAAAAGAGCTGATTACTTTGGGGCAATGCCCCGCAAAAGGCCCTTTTAAGGGCTATTGGTAGTTTAGTTTAGGCTAGGTTTTTTTTATTTTGGGGGGGCTTTTTTATTTTAATAGGGCTATTAGATTAGGTATAATTAGTTTAAATATCTGTAATTTGTTTATTATTTTCTGTAATTTAGTGGGGGGGGGTTGTACTTTAGCTAATTTAATTTAGGTAATTGTATTTAATTTAGTTAATGTATTTAATTATAGTGTAGTTTTAGGTGTTATTGTAACTTAGGTTAAGTTTTATTTTACAGGTACTTTTGTATTTATTTTAGCTAGGTAGTTATTAAATAGTTAATAACTATTTAATAACTATTCTACCTAGTTAAAATAAATACAAGCTTGCCTGTAAAATAAAAATAAACCCTAAGCTAGCTACAATGTAACTATTAGTTATATTGTAGCTATCTTAGGGTTTATTGTATAGGTAAGTATTTAGTTTTAAATAGGAATAATTTAGTTAATGATAGGAATATTTATTTAGATTTATTTAAATTATATTTAAGTTAGTGGGTGTTAGGTTTAGGGTTAGACTTAGATTTAGGGGTTAATAACTTTAATATAGTGGCAGCGACGTTGGGGGCGGCAGATTAGGGGTTAATAAATGTAGGTAGGTGGCGGCGATGTTAGGGACGGCAGATTAGGGGTTTATAATATTTAACTAATGTTTGCGAGGCAGGAGTGCGGCGGTTTAGGGGTTAATATGGTTATTATAGTGGCGGCGACGTTGGGGGCGGCAGATTAGGGGTTAAAAAGTGTAGGTAAATTGCAGCGACATTGGGGACGGCAGATTAGGGGTTAATAAATATAATGTAGGTGTCGGCGATGTTGGGGGCAGCAGATTAGGGGTTCATAAATATAATGTAGGTGGCGGCGGTGTCCAGAGCGGCAGATTAGGGGTTAATAATTTTATTATAGTATATGCGATGTGGGAGGGCCTCGGTTTAGGTTTAGGGGTTAATAGGTAGTTTATGGGTGTTAGTGTACTTTTTAACACTTTAGTTATGAGTTTTATGTTACGGCGTTGTAGTGTAAAACTCATAACTACAGACTTTTAAATGCGTTAGGGATCTTGACAGGGTAGGGTGTACCGCTCACTTTTTCGCCTCCCAGGACAGACTCGTAATATCAGCGCTATGGAAGTCCCATAGAAAAAAGACTTTACGAAGTTTACGTAAGTCATTTTGCGGTAAGGCCAAAGAAGTGTGCGGTACACCTAAACCTTCAAGACTCGTAATACCAGCGGGCGTAAAAAAGCACCGTTAGGACCTGTTAACGCTGCTTTTTTACCCTAACGCACAACTCGTAATCTAGCCGTAAGAAAACAAAGCAAATTAGATAAAAGAAGTAAATTGGAAAGTTTTATAAAATTGCCTGCTCTGTCCGAATTGTTTAATTTTGACTTTCCTGTCCCTTTAAATTATATAAGCTTTTTCTTTTTAACAAAATTAACTGGATGCAGTTTTCAGGTTGTCATTACTGTAGCAATGACATTACAATCACATAGATACATGTATTCTTTCTGATTATTTACTGAGTTACCTTGAAATCATTTAGGCATGTGATTTATCCTATTACTTAGTCACAATTGCAACAGTGTAATTATATGTAAACTAATAAGCTTACAAATATATAATTTATATTTTAATTTTGTATCTTAAATTTGATGCTTAAAGGGTCAAAAAGGAACCATAAGCTATTTTCATTATTATTGTTATTCTTTAATTATATTTTGACTTTGATGATCAAGGTACAAATAGAAACTAAAAAATATTTTTTTCATTATTATCAATAATATTAATATTATTGTTGCTATTATAGGAATAATATCTCTAATTGTAAGTTTAAAGGGACAACAAATAACTAAACAATAGATTATATGTTATTGTTGTTATTGTAGGACCGAGAAAAAAGGTTTAATAGTATGCTGGTGCTGCATACTATTTTTCGATCCCAAGACTTGCACTACATGTATGAGTTGGGTGGTAATCTTGGATTTTACCTGTGTGCTGAGTGTGTGTGTGTGTGTATATATGTTGTTTTGTTTAACAAAATGAATATCCGAATGAATGATTCAAAGCAAATTAAAGAAAATCGTCCGTATTCATTTGGTTCCTTTAATGTTGTTTTTAAGGGGTTTATACTACCTTAACCGGCTGGGGCTCTGGCGTGAGAATCGTGTTAGATAAGTATTCTAGATACAGGTGAACTTTTTACTTTGTAGCTTTCAATATTTGTATTTGTTTTAACAAAAACTAATTTAAATGTTTGACTAAAATCCAGTATTTGATTTGTTTTAAATCGAACCGAATAGTGCAAAATTCCCCAAATTCTTGGTACAAAAATTTCGTACAAACCGAAAAGAATGTCTTGGCTGCTGGTCAAGTCTAATATATATATATACACACATACACACACATATGCCTATCTCTCTTTCTCTATACACAGACACACACACATACTACTTATACTCAGTTTATATGACATTTTTGCATCAGTAAACTATCTGATTATTCTGGGCAGGTGTCAAGCTGCTCTAGAGCTTCAGCATATAAAATTGCTTAAAAGCCTCTCATTTTAATTTTTCAAGCAAAAAATTAGCACATTACCTTATTCATTCAACAGTAGCAGCATAATTAGCTAATTTTCTAGACAGCTAATTTACATGCAGACACGGTACAGCTGCGCTAATGGGAAGAGTTCAGGAAGCAGCAGTGACTTCTATACATTGCACCTGCACAGAGGTTACTGCCACTAAATCTGACTGCCTAGTGCTTATGTCTGCAATTGCAATGTTAACTATTTTATATTGTGATAAGTAGGATTGTTGTTAAAATCACATTCTTATAGAATGTTTAGAATTCTATTATATATACTGCTAAATGCTTATGAGAAACAATTTACTGAAGCTATGGAACATTATTATTTTTACTTAACAGATGTTGGGTTTATTGGTAATTGTGTATATGGGGTCTGATTCTTTCTTTGGAACATGAAAGAATATGAGGAGTCAATCAGGCCCATTTATCAAAGGGCTTGCGGACCTGATCCGACACTGCGGATCAGGTCCGCAAGACCTCGCTAAATGCGGAGAGCAATACGCTCTCCGCATTTAACATTGCACCAGCAGCTCACAAGAGCTGCTGGTGCAACGCCGCCCCCTGCTGACTCGCGGCCAATCAGCCGCCAGCAGGGAGCTGTCAATCAACCCGATCGTATTCGATCGGGTTGATGTCCGGCGATTCCTGTCCGCCTGTTCAGAGCAGGCGGACAGGGTTATGGAGCAGCGGTCTTTAGACCGCTGCTTCATAACTTGTGTTTCTGGCGAGTCTGAAGACTCGCCAGAAACACGGCCCTTCAAGCTCCGTACGGAGCTTGATAAATGGGCCTGATAGTCTCTTATACAGGTAGAAAACGCTTTATCCAAACTGCTTGGGACTGGATAAGGTTTGGATTTCGGAATATTTGCATCTGTCAAATGGGATGGTTTGGAAATAGGATGGAAACAAGTGTAAACTACAATATCTTACATAATTTAGGCAATATTAATAGGTCATATATACATTTAAGCTAAAGGTAGTTTTATATCATTTGTAATACTTTTGTATACATAGTACCATTAGAAAGATAGTACAGTGCTGTAAACGGAATGCTAATATGTGTTGTTTCAAATAAATAAAGACTATTATTTGCATTTGACACACAAAAACCAAAGCAAATATTATCAGCATAAAACTTCAAAACAGTGAGAACTTACTTTGGCAATAATAATAGAATATTAAAAAACTCATTAATTCCAAAACAACTTGTTTTACACAGCGCACAGTTGAGAAAAAAAAATAAACTTTTGTAAAAGTAGAAAGCCGCCTTATGTAATATTAATATCCCAAACATGAAAACTTCTTCCTAAGAAAAGAAAAAACAAGCATTAAAGCATTTTACAGTACAATACGTACATATAATACAGTGTATATACATGTATGATATACGCACATCCCCACAGCTCCTATAGGTTACATATTTAGTTTTATTTTAGTTTTTCCGATTGTGCACAGCATTGACTTTGTTCTGTTCAGGGCCCCTTGTCACTTATTGGATCATCACAGTGTGTTACAACTCCGAATGCAGTCTCGCCGTTCACAATCTCCCAACGTCTCATCCAGGATTTGCGGTCACGTGACTGCCTCAACACGTTTTGTTTGTCTGGCCAATCGGGAAACCGATAAAGAGTATATTCCTCCTGTATTCTTCCGGTATCGATCACAGTCCTCCAAAAAAACAGTGGATAATGTGAAAGTGCACTTTTACAAATATTAAGTATATTCAAGACAGGTGTATGCTGCATATATACTCTTTACCAGTTTCCCGATTGGCCAGCCGAACAACATGTGTTGATGCAGTCACATGACCGCAAATCCTGGGTGAGACCCCGGGAGATTATGAACGCCGAGACTGCGTTCCGAGTTGTAATATACTGCGGTGATCCAATAAGTGACAAGGGGCCTTGAACAGAACAAAGTGGATGCTGTGCACAATCGGAGGTCCGGTAAGAGTTTTCAAACAGTCCTCATTAATTCAACAACGTATACAGTAATTACTCAGTGTCAATCCATACTAAGGGGTAATTTTATTATTGTGCAGACGGACATGATACGACTTTGCTTTTAAAGTCAATTATATACGGCCACAACATTTCACTTAGTGTCATCCATACCAAGTCCTTTTTTGGGACTTTGTCTGCACAGTGCTTTTTTCTATATCTGGATTTTTTATTAATTGCTAAATATTGTAAGTTGTGGCTACAACTTGTTATCTATTATAATATACTCATTATTAACTCTTTATTAAACATTTATTAATTTCATATTGTGATTGTTATTTAATTATTAAGTAGCAGCATATTTATTATATTTAAATTTTATTCAATTCTTAACCCCTGCTTTTTTGCACTTCCCATTTTCTATCATACTTGTATCTCTTTTCCGTATTTTGGGAGATCACAAGATTTTTTGGGGATAGCATAGGGATGTGAGCTATAGACCTAACTTGTTTGTCCTTTATTCATAAAACTTAAATACATAACTGAGGCTTCCCTGATTTTTTTAACCTCCTAGACTTAAACATTTGAGTGCACTGCATCATAAATATAATTATAAGTACACTCCAGTGTAAAAAGTAAATCACACTTTTTTTGTTTGAGTATTTCTTTTTTAAGACACGATGAGTCCACGGATCATCTTAATTACTAATGGGATATTCACCTCCTGGTCAGCAGGAGGAGGCAAAGAGCACCACAGCAGAGCTGTTAAATAACTCCTCCCTTCTCTCCCACCCCAGTCATTCTCTTTGCCTATGTTAGTGATAGGAAGAGGTAAAGTAAGGTGTTAGAAAAGATTCTTCAATCAAGAGTTTATTATTTTTAAAGTAGTACAAGATTGTGCTGCTTTGTTCTAGGGTGTAGCCGTAGTCCATATCAGTCTCTTCAGTAGGGCTTTGGTGGCTTTAGAGCAATGGGAACTGGTGGGACATAATTCTAACTGCGCCTCCCATACATTTATGCTGCCCTTATCCTGATGGCCTAAGCAAACTTACTCAGGCTTTATCATTTTTCACAGGGCTATGGGAGGGAGAGGAGCTCTTAAACCTGCTGGACTGTCCTGCTGTCGGACAGAGTTAAAGGTAAGTGCTGACTTTTTTAATCTGGGAAAGAAATAAAACTCAGAGGAAAGTGGGCACTTTAATTTTATCACAGGTAACATATAAGACTCAGACAAGGGGCTCTTTATGTTTGGGACATCAAGCTCTCTTATTTGGAGGGTATTGGACAGCCATAAGTACAGGCACTGGGGCTGGGAGTTAAGCTAAATTTTTGATTATGGTGGTTATTTTCCCTAACGGTTTATGTAAACATATAAGCCGATCGGGTAATGAGGTTTTCAGTAATGCCCACGATGGGCGGTGCTATTGGTTTTGCCCGCTTCCTGTAAGCTGCGCAGTATTCAGCCTTTCTAGTATCGCATGGACGTCTGAAAAATGTGGCACTAGAACCGCATGGTTTTTTACTCAATTGAGCAAGCGGTTTGAGTGCTATTGGGGTCCTGAAGATCTGGATCGTTCCAGTCCCAAAAACTAACAGGGAGTGAGTCCGGTTGGCAGGTAGGCTGCTGAGGTGTAAGGGTGTCTGAATTTTACTTTGATTAGCTGATGGGGTATGTTTTTCCTGATGCAATAAAAAAGTTACCTTTTAAATTTTAAAGAGACAGTAACGGTTTATGTAATCAAACTTTTTTGAGTTAAAGTAATTTGATTAACTTATGATCTTTTTTTGGGCACATTTTTCCTCATGTAGTAAAAAAGTTACCTTTTAAATTTTAAAGAGACAGTAACGTTTTATTGTAATCAAACTTTTTTGAGTAAAAGTACATTTCTCCAACATAGGTGTGTCCGGTCCACGGCGTCATCCTTACTTGTGGGATATTCTCTTCCCCAACAGGAAATGGCAAAGAGCCCAGCAAAGCTGGTCACATGATCCCTCCTAGGCTCCGCCTACCCCAGTCATTCTCTTTGCCGTTGTACAGGCAACATCTCCACGGAGATGGCTTAGAGTTTTTTAGTGTTTAACTGTAGTTTTTATTATTCAATCAAGAGTTTGTTATTTTAAAATAGTGCTGGTATGTACTATTTACTCAGAAACAGAAAAGAGATGAAGATTTCTGTTTGTATGAGGAAAATGATTTTAGCACCGTAACTAAAATCCATGGCTGTTCCACACAGGACTGTTGAGAGCAATTAACTTCAGTTGGGGGAACAGTGTGCAGTCTCTTACTGCTTGAGGTATGACACATTCTAACAAGACGATGTAATGCTGGAAGCTGTCATTTTCCCTATGGGATCCGGTAAGCCATGTTTATTAAGATAGTAAATAAGGGCTTCACAAGGGCTTATTAAGACTGTAGACTTTTTCTGGGCTAAATCGATTCATTATTAACACATATTTAGCCTTGAGGAATCATTTATTCTGGGTATTTTGATATGATTATATCGGCAGGCACTGTTTTAGACACCTTATTCTTTAGGGGCTTTCCCTAATCATAGTCAGAGCCTCATTTTCGCGCCGGTATGGCGCACTTGTTTTTGAGGACAGCATGGCATGCAGCTGCATGTGTGTGGAGCTCTGATACATAGAAAAGTCTTTCTGAAGGCATCATTTGGTATCGTATTCCCCTTTGGGCTTGGTTGGGTCTCAGCAAAGCAGATTCCAGGGACTGTAAAGGGGTTAAATATAAAAACGGCTCCGGTTCCGTTATTTTAAGGGTTAAAGCTTCCAAATTTGGTGTGCAATACTTTTAAGGCTTTAAGACACTGTGGTGAAATTTTGGTGAATTTTGAACAATTCCTTCATACTTTTTCGCAATTGCAGTAATAAAGTGTGTTTAGTTTAAAATTTAAAGTGACAGTAACGGTTTTATTTTAAAACGTTTTTTGTGCTTTGTTATCAAGTTTATGCCTGTTTAACATGTCTGAACTACCAGATAGATTGTGTTCTGACTGTGGGGAAACCAAGGTTCCTTCTCATTTAACTATATGTATTTTATGTCATAAAAAAATTTAGTAAAAATGATGCCCAAGATGATTCCTCAAGTGAGGGGAGTAAGCATGGTACTGCATCATCCCCTCCTTCGTCTACACCAGTCTTGCCCATACAGGAGGCCCCTAGTACATCTAGTGCGCCAATACTCCTTACTATGCAACATTTAACGGCTGTAATGGATAATTCTATCAAAAACATTTTAGCCAATATGCCCACTTATCAGCGAAAGCGCGACTGCTCTGTTTTAGAAAATTCTGTAGAGCATGAGAACGCTGATGATATGGTTTCTGAAGGGCCCCTACACCAGTCTGAGGGGGCCAGGGAGGTTTTGTCTGAGGGAGAAATTTCAGATTCAGGAAACATTTCTCAACAAGCTGAACCTGATGTGATTACTTTTAAATTTAAGTTGGAACATCTCCGCGCTCTGCTTAAGGAGGTGTTATCCAATTTGGATGATTGTGATTATCTGGTCATTCCAGAACCACTATGTAAAATGGAAAAGTTCTTAGAGGCCCCGGGGCCCCCCGAAGCTTTTCCTATATCCAAGCGGGTGGCGTACATTGTTAGTAAAGAATGGGACAGGCCCGGTATACCTTTAGTACCTCCCCCCATATTTATAAAATTGTTTTCTTATAGTCGACCCCAGAAAGGACTGATGGCAGACAGTCCCCAAGGTCGAGGGGGCGGTTTCTACTCTACACAAGCGCGCCACTATACCCATAGAAGATAGTTGTGCTTTCCAAGATCCTATGGATAAAAAATTAGAAGGTCTGCTAAAGATGTTTGTTCAGCAAGGTTCCCTTCTACAACCAATTGCATGCATTGTCCCTGTCACTGCAGCCGCGTGTTTCTAGTTTGATGAGCTAGGAAAGGCGATTATTAGTAATTCTTCTTCTTATGAGGAGATTATGGACAGAATTCGTGCTCTTAAATTGGCTAATTCTTTCACCCTAGACGCCACCTTGCAATTGGCTAGGTTAGCGGCGAAAAAATTCTGGGTTTGCTATTGTGGCGCAGAGCGCTTTGGTTAAAATCTTGGGCAGCGGATGCGTCTTCCAAGAACAAATTGCTTGACATTCCTTTCAAGGGGAAAACACTCTTTGGCCCTGACTTGAAAGAGATTATCTCTGATATCACTGGGGGCAAGGGCCACGCCCTTCCTCAGGATAGGTCTTTTCAAGACCAAAAATAAACCTAAGTTTCGTCCCTTTCGCAGAAACGGATCAGCCCCAAGGGCTACGTCCTCTAAGCAGGAAGGTAATACTTCTCAAGCCAATCCAGCCTGGAGACCTATGCAAGGCTGGAACAAAGGAAAGCAGGCCAGGAAACCTGCCACTGCTACCAAGACAGCATGAAATGCGGGCCCCCGATCCGGGACCGGATCTGGTGGGGGGCAGACTCTCTCTCTTCGCTCAGGATTGGGCAAGAGATGTTCTGGATCCTTGGGCGCTAGAAATAGTCTCCCAAGGTTATTCTCTGGAGTTCAAGGGGCTTCCTCCAAGGGGGAGGTTCCACAGGTCTCAGTTGTCTTCAGACCACATAAGAAGACAGGCATTCTTACATTGGGTAGAAGACCTGCTAAAAATGGGAGTGATTCATCCTGTTCCATTAGGAGAACAAGGGATGGGGTTCTACTCCAATCTGTTCATAGTTCCCAAAAAAGAGGGAACGTTCAGACCAATCTTAGATCTCAAGATCTTGAACAAGTTTCTCAAGGTTCCATCGTTCAAGATGGAAACCATTCGAACACTTCTTCCTTCCATCCAGGAAGGTCAATTCATGACCAAGGTGGATTTCAAGGATGCGTATCTACATATTCCTATCCACAAGGAACATCATCGGTTCCTAAGGTTTGCATTCCTGGACAAGCATTTCCAGTTCGTGGCGTTTTCTTTCGGATTAGCCACTGCTCCTAGGATTTTCTCATAGGTACTAGGGTCCCTTCTGGCGGTGCTAAGACCAAGGGGCATTGCTGTAGTACCTTACTTGGACGACATTCTGATTCGAGCGTCGTCCCTTCCTCAAGTAAAGGCTCACACGGACATTGTCCTGGCCTTTCTCAGATCTCACGGATGGAAAGTGAACGTGGAAAAGAGTTCTCTATCTCCGTCAACGAGGGTTCCCTTCTTGGGAACTATAATAGACTCCTTAGAAATGAGGATTTTTCTGACAGAAGCCAGAAAAACAAAACTTCTAGACTCTTGTCGGATACTTCATTCCGTTCCTCTTCCTTCCATAGCGCAGTGCATGGAAGTGATAGGTTTGATGGTAGCGGCAATGGACATAGTTCCTTTTGTGCGCATTCATCTAAGACCATTACAACTGTTCATGCTCAGTCAGTGGAATGGGGACTATTCAGACTTGTCTCCGAAGATACAAGAAAATCAGAGGACCAGAGACTCATTCCGTTGGTGGCTGTCCCTGGACAACCTGTCACAAGGGATGACCTTCCGCAGACCAGAGTGGGTCATTGTCACGACCGACGCCAGTCTGATGGGCTGGGGCGCGGTCTGGGGATCCCTGAAAGCTCAGGGTCTTTGGTCTCGGGTAGAATCTCTTCTACCGATAAATATTCTGGAACTGAGAGCGATATTCAATGCTCTCAAAGCTTGGCCTCAGCTAGCGAGGGCCAAGTTCATACATCAACCATCAGGGGGGAACAAGGAGTTCCCTAGCGATGGAAGAAGTGACCAAAATCATTCTATGGGCGGAGTCTCACTCCTGCCACCTGTCTGCTATCCACATCCCAGGAGTGGAAAATTGGGAAGCGAATTTTCTGAGTCGTCAGACATTGCATCCGGGGGAGTGGGAACTCCATCCGGAAATCTTTGCCCAAGTCACTCAACCGTGGGGCATTCCAGACATGGATCTGATGGCCTCTCGTCAGAACTTCAGAGTTCCTTACTACGGGTACAGATCCAGGGATCCCAAGGCGGCTCTAGTGGATGCACTAGTAGCACCTTGGACCTTCAAACTAGCTTATGTGTTCCCGCCGTTTCCTCTCATCCCCAGGCTGGTAGCCAGGATCAATCAGGAGAGGGCGTCGGTGATTTTGATAGCTCCTGCGTGGCCACGCAGGACTTGGTATGCAGATCTGGTGAATATGTCATCGGCTCCACTATGGAAGCTACCTTTGAGACGAGACCTTCTTGTTCTAGGTCCGTTCGACCCACTCCAGCTGACTGCTTGGAGATTGAACGCTTGATCTTATCAAAGCGAGGGTTCTCAGATTCTGTTATTAATACTCTTGTTCAGGCCTGAAAGCCTGTAACCAGAAAAATTACCACATAATTTGGTATATCTGTTGGTGTGAATCTGCAGGATTCCCTTGGGACAAGGTTAAGATTCCTAAGAGTCTATCCTTCCTTCGAGAAGGATTGGAAAAAGGATTATCTGCAAGTTCCTTGATGGGACAGATTTCTGCCTTGTCTGTGTTACTTCACAAAAAGCTGGCAGCTGTGCCAGATGTTCTAGCCTTTGTTCAGGCTCTGGTTAGAATCAAGCCTGTTTACAAAATTTGGACTCCTCCTTGGAGTCTCAACCTAGTTCTTTCAGTTCTTCAGGGGGTTCCGTTTGAACCCTTACATTCCGTTGATATTAAGTTATTATCTTGGAAAGTTTTGTTTTTGGTTGCAATTTCTTCTGCTAGAAGAGTTTCAGAATTAGCTGCTCTGCAGTGTTCTTCTCCTTATCTGGTGTTCCATGCAGATAAGGTGGTTTTGCGTACTAAACCTGGTTTTCTTCCAAAAGTTGTTTCTAACAAAAACATTAACCAGGAGATAGTTGTGCCTTCTTTGTGTCCTAATCCAGTTTCAAAGAAGGAACGTTTGTTGCACAACTTGGATGTAGTTCGTGCTCTCAAATTTTACTTAGCAGCTACTAAGGATTTCAGACAAACTTTGTCTTTGTTTGTTGTTTATTCTGGTAAACGGAGAGGTCAAAAAGCAACTTCTACCTCTCTCTCCTTCTGGATTAAAAGCATTATCCGATTGGCTTATGAGACTGCCGGACGGCAGCCTCCTGAAAGAATCACAGCTCACTCCACTAGGGCTGTGGCTTCCACATGGGCCTTCAAGAACGAGGCTTCTGTTGATCAGATATGTAAGGCAGCGACTTGGTCTTCACTGCACACTTTTTCTAAATTTTACAAATTTGATACTTTTGCTTCTTCTGAGGCTATTTTTGGGAGAAAGGTTTTGCAAGCCGTGGTGCCTTCCATTTAGGTGACCTGATTTGCTCCCTCCCTTCATCCGTGTCCTAAAGCTTTGGTATTGGTTCCCACAAGTAAGGATGACGCCGTGGACCGGACACACCTATGTTGGAGAAAACAGAATTTATGTTTAACTGATAAATTACTTTCTCCAACGGTGTGTCCGGTCCACGGCCCGCCCTGGTTTTTTTTTTTTTTTTTTAATCAGGTCTGATAATTTATTTTCTTTAACTACAGTCACCACGGTAACATATGGTTTCTCCTATGCAAATATTCCTCCTTAACGTCGGTCGAATGACTGGGGTAGGCGGAGCCTAGGAGGGATCATGTGACCAGCTTTGCTGGGCTCTTTGCCATTTCCTGTTGGGGAAGAGAATATCCCACAAGTAAGGATGACGCCGTGGACCGGACACACCGTTGGAGAAAGTAATTTATCAGGTAAACATAAATTCTGTTTTTTATTACATTGTCATCTTATTGTGTTTCAGTATGGACACAGGAGCCTTGCAAAATGTTACTTGCTCTATGTGTTTGGATGCAAATGTGGAACCACCAATCCCTTTCTGTCCCTCATGTATTGAGAGGGCTTTAAGTTATAGGGACAAGATTTTTCCTGAGCAAAATTTTTCAAAAGCGGATGCTTCTCAGGAGTCTAATGACGAGATTCAGAGTATGCCACAGCTTTCTCCCCAAGCGTCCCAAACTTTAACACCCGCTCAAGCAGTGCCCTGTACTTCTGCTCTAGCATCCGCTGGAGTTACCTAAAAAAGACATAGCTGCTCTTATGTCTTCCACAATTTCTGATGCGTTGTCTGCTTTTCCAATGCTGCAAGGCAAACATAATAGGAAAGACAGACATACAGTAAGTAAGGTTTCTGATGCAATGGTGGCAATCTCGGAAGTACCCTCCCAGGGAAATGAGGAGGAGGGTATTGAGGTTCCATCGGAAGGCAAAATTTCAGACTCAAAAAGTTCATTGCCTCTGACTGACTCGGAGGTTGCAACTTTTAGGTTTAAGCTAGAACACCTCCGCCTGTTGCTCAGGGAGGTTTTGGTTACTTTAGACGACTGTGATTCCACAGTAGTGGTCGCTCCTGCGAAGTCGAGTAAATTGGACAGATATTTCGAAGTTCCCTCTTACTCAGACGTTTTTCCAGTGCCAAAGCGAGCTCCAGAGATTGTTTCTAAGGAATGGGAGACACCAGGTATTCCCTTCTCTCCCTCTCCTATTTTTAAAAAGATGTTTCCCATAGCTGACTCTTTCAAGGAGGCTTGGCAAACAGTTCCTAAGGTGGAAGGGGTTGTTTCCACGTTAGCCAAGTGAACTACTATTCCCATTGAGGATACTTGTGCTTTCAAAGATTCTATGGACAAGAAGTTGGAGGGTTTACTTAAAAAGATTTATGTTCACCAGGGTCTGCTATTGCAGCCAGCTGCGTGCATTGCTACTGTCATTAGTGCAGCAGCATATTGGTTTGATGCTCTGTCTGAGTCTCTTAGGACTGAGACTTCCTTAGAGGAGATCCAAGACAGGATTAAAGCTCTGAAGTTAGCTAATGCTTTTATTACAGACGCTTCTCTGTAAATTACTAAACTGGCAGCTAAGAGTTCGGGTTTCTCTGTCCTAGCCCACAGAGCCTTATGGTTAAAACCTTGATCTGCGGACGTGTCTAAGCTTCTAGCGATTCCTTACAAGGAGAAATTATCTCTGATATCACGGGAGGTAAGGGTCATCTCCTTCCTCAGGATAAGAGAAACAAACAAAAAGGACGACAGAGTAATTTTCGTTCCTTTCAAAATTTCAAGGGTAATGCTTCCTCTTCCTCCTCTAAGCAGGAACAATCTAAGTCTACATGGAGACCCAACCAGTCTTGGAACAAGGGTAAACAGTCCAAGAAGCCTGCTATTGAATCCAAATCAGCATGAAGGGCATGCCCCCGATCTGAGACCGGATCTGGTAGGGGGCAGACTTTCCTTCTTCATTCAGGCTTGGGTTCGAGAAGTTCAGGATCCCTGGGCAATAGAAATAGTGTCTCAGGGATAAAAATTGGAGTTCAAAATTTTTCCTCCCAGAGGCAGGTTTCTTCTTTCAAGATTATCTGCAGACCAGACAAAAGGAGAGGCGTTCTTACATTATGAAACAAATTTGAGGTGAATTCAGAATTCACCAAGAAAGAATACACATATAGCACTCTGCAAAACATTTGAGCTTTGTTGCAAACCTATAATAAATTAACATAAAAAATATATGCTTCTAATAGCTTGAAACTTATTAGCAGTGACACAACTGTCGCTCCATTAAACATTTACCAACTAGTGCATACCAACATAGCTAAAAACATATATATTGCAATATAATCTGATTACAATACATATTGACCAACATAAACAGTATGACTATGTTAACTTAAGGCAACAGTGCGTTAACTGTAGCTAGAACAACAACGTTAACCAAAAAACAAGTATTCAACAGTGTTTTTGCAACTTATATTTATTAAAATACATATACAGATATTCCTAATATGGTGCAAAACATACAAAAATACACATAATTGTGTTGGTTAACAAACATAGTTGCATTAAAGCTCACAAAGAGCAGAAACTGCAACAATCACAGTCATACTATCTATAAGGGTATGTAACCAAATTATTATATACATATATCAGCGCCCGATATATATAGATACTTTTGAAACTAGCAAAGCAAGTTTAATAAAATAGCATTACAAATTTAGTGTATCAACAAACAAAACAAGTGTTGACACTATATTTAAGGATTTATAATCTTTTCTATATATATACCTAAAAATATTTGTTATTTTGAAAAAACAACTTTATACAAAATATTATGTATTATATATATATATAATCCTTATTACTTCAACAGTAATATTGACAACCAGCTAACAAAATGTGGAAATTAATATAGAAACTGACTTCATACAACTCAGATTCCAACTAGGTTGTCAAATTACCCAGAATACTAGATCATTTCTGGATGTACACTTGTTTTATCCATGATAGCTAATTCAGAAGATATGAGTTAATAACACATAATAAGGACACAAGTATCACAAAACTGTGTTATTCTTCTCACAATTGTGTATTCTTACTTACACTTGAAAGTCATAACACCTTCAATCCAGACTCTTATAGAGGTCTTAAATTCATTTTCCAATTATTAAGGGCAACACATTGTATAGATATACTAGATTATTTCACGCATGAGTCCATATTGTGTGTGTTTTTAATTGTGTGTTCTTTCCCCCCCCCTTTTTTAATTAATAAACAAATAAAAGTTATATTTTATGATCTTCCTTTCTCTCACCTCGATGATCACTAACTATTTGTTGTGAACAACAGACAGTTTTCTCACTGCAATTATTTGCTACAAGCTCAAGAGTGCTATATGTGTATTCTTTCTTGGTGAATTCTGAATTCACCTCAAATTTGTTTCAAGTTTTCTTAATACACAGCACCACAAATTCACTTTCTCTGTATCACAGAGTTTATAATTAACTCAATGAAGACAGAAGTTATGAAGAGCTTCTTATAAACATCTATATAATAAGTAGTGCCATTGGTTTCCTGCTAGTTCTTACATTATGTAGGAGACCTCTCTGCCCTGGGAGTGATTGTTCCCGTCCCAGTTCAGGAACAGGGTCAGGGTTGTTATTCCAATCTGTTCGTGGTTCCCAAAAAGGAGGGAACCTTCAGACCAATTGTAGATCTAAAGAGTCTAAACAAATTTCTCAGGGTTCCATCCTTCAAGATGGAAACTATCCGTTCCATTGTTCCCTTAATCCAGGAGGGTCAATTCACGACAACAGTGGATTTAAAGGACGCGTACCTACATGTCCCTATTCACAGGAATCATCACAAGTTCCTACGGTTTGCCTTCCAGGACAAACACTTCCATTTCGTGGCTCTTCCTTTTGGCCTGGCCACTGCTCCCAGAATCTTCACAAAGGTTCTGGGGTCTCTGTTGGCGGTTCTTTGGGCACAGGGCATTGGGGTGGCGCCTTATCTGGACGACATTCTAGTCCATGCGCCATCTTTTCAACAAGCAAGATGCCACACCAACATAGTGTTATCCTTCCTGAGAACTCACGGGTGGAAGGTAAATTTGAGAAAGAGTTCCCTAGTTCCAGACACAAGAGTCACTTTCTTGGGGACCATAATAGACTCATTGTCCATGAAGATTTTTCTGGCAGAAGTCAGGAAATCAAAGATTATCAATACTTGTCTAGTCCTTCAGTCCACTCCTCGGCCATCAGTGGCCCAGTGCATGGAGTTAATCGGGCTGATGGTGGTGGCAATGGACACCATCCCGTTTGCTTGTTTCCATCTCAGGCCTTTGCAGTTAAACATGCTCAGGCAATGGAACGGAGATTATGCAGACTTGTTTCCTCGAATAACTCTGGAGAAGGAGACAAGGGACTCTCTTCTATGGTGGTTGTCTCTGGATCATCTCTCCCAGGGAACCTGCTTTCGCAGGCCATCTTGGGTGATTGTGACAACAGACGCCAGCCTTCTGGGGTGGGGAGCAGTCTGGGGCTCCCTCAAGGCGCAGGGAGTTTGGACACAGTCGGAGTCTGCTCTTCCTATAAACATTCTAGAGCTGAGGGCAATCTTCAATGCTCTTCTGGCCTGGCTCTAGTTAGCCTCACTCCGGTTTATCAGGTTTCAGTCGGACAACATAACTTCAGTGGCTTACATCAATCATCAAGGAGGAACAAGGAGTTCCTTAGCAATGACAGAGGTAGCCAAAATAATCCAGTGGGCAGAAACCCACTTTTGTTGCCTGTCAGCGATCCACATCCACAAACCTAATTCTCAAGTGGGGTCAACCGGAACTGGATCTCATGGCATCCCGACAGAATGCCAAGCTCCCGAGATACGGGTCAAGGTCCAGGGACCCCCATGCGGAACTGATAGATGATCTGGCAGTCCCTTGGACCTTCAGTCTAGCATACCTATTCCCTCCATTTGCTCTTCTTCCTCGGGTTATTGCTCGAATCAAACAGGAGAGGGCTTCGGTGATCCTCATAGCTCCGGCCTGGCCTCGCAGGATTTGGTATGCGGATCTGGTGGAGATGTCATCTCTGCCACCTTGGAGACTTCCATTGAGGAAGGACCTTCTGATTCAGGGGCCCTTCCATCACCCAAATCTAGTTTCTCTGAAGCTGACTGCTTGGAGATTGAACGCTTAATTTTATCCAAGCAGGGATTTTCTGATTCGGTCATAGAGACCATGGTTCAGGCTCGTAAGCCTGTGACCAGAAGGTTTTACCATAAAATTTGGCGTAAATACCTTTATTGGTGTGAATCCAAGGGCTACTCATGGAGTAGGGTTAGGATTCCTAGAATTTTGTTTTTTCTCCAAGAGGGTTTGGAGAAGGGTTTATCAACGAGTTCCCTATAGGGTCAGATCTCGGCTTTATCTATTTTGTTACACAAACGTCTGGCAGATGTTCAATCATTCTGTCAGGCCTTGGACAGGATCAGGCCTGTGTTCAAACCAGTTACTCCTCCATGGAGTCTTAATTTAGTTTAGTTAGGTTCTTCAAGGGGCTCCGTTTGAGCCTATGCATTCCTTAGATATTAAGTTGTTATCTTGGAAGGTTTTATTTCTTGTTGCTATTTCTTCTGCTCGTAGAGTGTCAGAACTCTCGGCGTTGCAGTATGAGTCCCCTTACTTTATTTTTCATTCTGATAAGGTAGTTTTACGTACTGAACTAGGATTTCTTCCTAAGGTTGTTTCGGATAGAAACATTAATGAGGAGATTGTTGTCCTAATCCTCCTTCTCAGAAAGAACGTCTTCTGCAGAATTTGGACGTGGTCCGTGCTTTAAAATTTTACTTACAGGCGACTAAGGACTTTCGTCAGTCTTCTTCCTTGTTTGTGATTTTCTCAGGAAAACGTAAGGGACAGAAAGCTACGGCTACTTCTCTTTCTTTTTGGCTGAAGAGTATCATACGTTTTGCATATAAGACTGCTGGACAGCAGCCTCCCGAGAGAGTTACGGCTCATTCCACGAGGGCTGTTGCTTCCTCATGGGCATTCAAAAATGAAGCTTCTGTGGAACAGATTTGCAAGGCTGCAACTTGGTACTCTCTTCACACTTTTTAAAAGTTTTACAAATTTGATATTTTTGCTTCGGCCGAGGCCGCTTTTGGGAGAAAGGTTCTTCAAGCAGTGGTACCTTCCGTTTAGGTTTCCTGTCTTGTCCCTCCCGTATCATCTGTGTACTCTAGCTTGGGTATTGTATCCCATTAGTAATTAAGATGATCCGTGGACTCATCGTGTCTTAAAAAAGAAAAGAAAATTTATGCTTACCTGATAAATGTATTTCTTTTTTGACACGATGAGTCCACGGCCCGCCCTGTTCTTTTAGACAGGTTGTTGGTTATTATAAACTTCAGACACCTCTGCACCTTGGCTTTTCCTTTCTCTTCCTAGCTTTGGTCGAATGACTGGAGTGGGAGGGAAGGGAGGAGTTATTTAACAGCTCTGCTGTGGTGCTCCTTGCCTCCTCCTGCTGACCAGGAGGTGAATATCCCATTAGTAATTAAGATGATCCGTGGACTCATCATGTCAAAAAAGAAATAAATTTATCAGGTAAGCATAAATTTTCTTTTTCTTTAAAAAAAAATCCTTTCTATTAAAAAATGAAATGTCTTTCTTTTACTATGTGTTTATTCTATATAAAGTGGCACGCTAGATCAGGATACTGCTGGTGAGCCAATCAGGAGCAGGCATATATATGTATGTTTCAATCACTTTCCATATCCTCATCCAGGAGAAATTCCAGAAATGCAACTTTGACTACATTTTAACTCTTAAAGGGACATAAAAATACAAATAGACAAAGATCTAATGTGTTAGATAATTGTATTATTTATTATTGCTTGCATATAAATAGGGTTTTAACCTCTGCAAACGTCTCAGCTCCAGAGCAGCAATGTACTACTGGAAGCAAGCTGAATATGAGTGGTGAGACAATGACAAGAGGCATGTGTGCAATCACCAATCATCTGCTAACTCCCTGTGTATTGCTGCTCCTGAGACTACCTAGGTATGCTTTTCAACATAGAGAACAAAAGTACATTTTATAATAGAAACAAACTAAAAAAAACGTTTAAAATAAAATGCTTTATCTAAATCATGAGTTTAATTTTGATTTTCATGTTTATATAAACACATAGTAAAACAAAGGAATTTATGTAAAAATTAAATGTTCTGACAAATTACAGTAGAATGCCCCTTTAAAGGGACAGTCTACACCATAATTTTTATTGTTTAAAATAATAGATAATCCCTTTTTACCCATACCCCAGTTTTCCATAACCAACACAGTTATATTAATATACTTGTTACCTCTGTGATTATCTTGTATCTAAGCCTCTGCAGACTGCCCCCTTATTTCAGTTCTTTTAACAGACTTGCATTTTAGCCAATCAGTGCTGACTTCTAAATAACTCTATGGTAGTGAGCACAATGTTATTTATGTGGCACACATGAACTAACGCCCTCTAGTTGTGAACAAATGTCAAAATGCATTCAAATAAGAGGCGGCCTTCGAGGGCTAAGAAATTAGCATATGAGCTTACCTAGGTTTAGCTTTCAACTAAGAATACCAAGGGAACAAAGCAAAATTGATGATAAAAGTAAATTGGAAAGTTGTTTAAAATTACATGCCCTATCTGAATCATGAAAGCTTATTTTTGACTAAACTGTCCCATTAATTTTCAAACCTGCCAGTTTCATATCATCTTACATTTTGAAATGAATAATTATAACTAGAGAAGCTGTCGGGAATTCGTATAGTTACCCAGAGAGGAAGAGTAGATGAAAATGGGTGAATCATAGACACCTGGCACGTTACCGTTGTATGTTTTGTTAAAGGAGTCAGGTTCCCCTCTAACAAAAGAAGTAGAAATTAGCACACACGAAATAAAAGGATTTTTAGGTTCTTTTATTCTTTGCAACATGGTCATTTTACAGAGAAGCAATACAATTTTCCACTTGAGCTGTTGCCTTAACTCAAAGTTGCACAGTAAGTGTAAACGCTGCTTTAAGTGTAACAATGAATCACTCATGTGACAGGCACAAAATGTAATGCTATTTGCGTGCTATCACCTGATTAAAATGACCTTGCTACGTTTAAGGAAAAATATATACTTTTTTTTGGCCATGGCGTATGGAAGGTTCATTTATTCTATTTTATCTTTCTGACAGGCACGAAGAAAAGAAAGCTAAATCTGAGTTTACTAAAACGGCCATTGCAAAAGATGACCGTGTCAATGGACTACAAAAAAAACTAGAGGAAAAAATTCTGGAACGTAAAAAGCAAGAAGAAGCTTTAAAGATAAAAGCTAAACAAAATACCACCAGATCGTATAAGGCAAGTACTCATTGATTTTTGATTGATATATTCTGCTTAGTAACTTTGAAAAAAGCAAAGGGACAAGATTATTTACATTATTTACGTTTTATGTATTTTGCAGCCCCCTCTTGTGAAAACTAGAGTATTTGCATAATGATTACAAATATAACCTCTTATGGGTTGACAGAGGTGGGGGTACTGGTGAGTACCCCTACAAAAAAAGCCATGTGTGTATGTGTGTATATATATATATATATATATATATTCAGGTGGCCCTCGGTTTACGCTGGTTCAATTTGCGCCGTTTCAGAATAACAACCTTTTTTTTCAGTCATGTGCAGTAATTAAAATAGCCAGTAGGTGGAGCTTGTCCGCTTGTTTTGCAGCAAAGTTATACAACTTAACAGGTCTGAAATTGATCTGTCTACACAGAACAGACATTAGCGATCGAGCAGCCACTTCCCTATTATCTTCCTGTCCAGCTGCTTGAGATGAGAGTGCCTAACTGCCTGTTAATCACTGCAGATTGAAATGCATAGAATAGGTGCAGACCTAATATTATCTAACATGCTAACAATGCAGAGAACTGATTGCAGAAAAATACAAGTAAAAAAATGTTTTTGTTCATTAAACTTAGTTTGATGATGATACAATCTATATTATTAGGTTTATAATGCTGTTTAGCATTTAAAGTCTTCATTTCAAAGCTTTAAAAATAATGTATTAGGTGTTACTTATGACAATTTTGAGAGGGGCCTGGAACCTAACTCCCTCACTTCCCATTGACTTACATTATAAACTGGGTTTCAATTTACAATGGTTTCGATTTACAACTATTCCTCCTGGAACCTAACCCCGGCGTAAACTGAGGACTACCTGTATATATGTATGTGTGTGTGTGTGTGTATATATATATATATATATATATATATATATAAAATGCACAAGAGAGCGCACTCCCACCTCCAAAGTCAGCTACCAGGGTGCAGGCAAGCAAAATGTACAGTTCCAAAAAAGGCATTAACTCACTGAATTTGTACAAAAAGGTGCTTTATTGGCACATATAGAAAACAGTGACGTTTCGGGGATCAATCACCCCTTCATCAGACTAAGTGAAAATGTAAAACAAAAACAGTGTATTTAAAAGGTGCTATCCCCACCCCTAATCAGCGAAAAACCGCCCATAAGCATCATCATGTGAGTCATATATTCAAAAAACCAAATAATGTATTAAACTCAGTAACAATCAATCTAATATAGTATGTGAGCAAACTTAAATAATCAAAATGTGTGGGCAATATAAGTGCACAATATACATCCATTAGTGTATTCCTATAATATATTATAATGGAGCTCACTCGCTAGTGTTTTTGAACCAGTTTCATAATAACAGCCAGTTATGACACAGTATTAACATTTCACATTCAAATATATATATATACACTTAACACTTTGCCGGGGGGGGGGGGGTTTGCCTCCTCCTGCTGGCCAGGAGTTGAATATCCCACTAGTAATTGAAATGCCGTTGTGGACTCTCCATGTCCGGAAAGAAAGAAATTTATCAGGTAAGCATAAATTTAGTTTTTTTGACCAATGGGCTGTGTCTATCTGCAAGTTTGCTTCATGTCTCCACATGGAAAAGAATTGCCAGAGAAATTGAAAAATCTGATTGTGAGACTTCACAAAGATGGAAAAAGATACAGGAAGATCGGTGACCAACTAAATTTCAGTCAAAACGCAGTTGCCGCAGTAATCAGGAGGTAATCAGAGCGGCAGTGGCTGTCGTCCTAAAGTGACGCCACGGACAGTGCGCTACTTGCACAATCTAGCGCTGAAAAACAGGCAACAGGCAAGTGCTTCAGATTTGCATCAAGGCAAGTGCTTCAGGTTTGCATCAAGGCAAGTGCTTCAGGTTTGCATCAAGGCAAGTGCTTCAGGTTTGCATCAAGGCAAGTGCTTCAGGTTTGCATCAAGGCAAGTGCTTCAGATTTGCATCAAGGCAAGTGCTTCAGATTTGCATCAAGGCAAGTGCTTCAGGTTTGCATCAAGGCAAGTGCTTCAGGTTTGCATCAAGGCAAGTGCTTCATGTTTGCATCAAGGCAAGTGCTTCAGGTTTGCATCAAGGCAAGTGCTTCAGGTTTGCATCAAGGCAAGTGCTTCAGGTTTGCATCAAGGCAAGTGCTTCAGATTTGCATCAAGGCAAGTGCTTCAGGTTTGCATCAAGGCAAGTGCTTCAGGTTTGCATCAAGGCAAGTGCTTCAGGTTTGCATCAAGGCAAGTGCTTCAGGTTTGCATCAAGGCAAGTGCTTCAGGTTTGCATCAAGGCAAGTGCTTCAGGTTTGCATCAAGGCAAGTGCTTCAGGTTTGCATCAAGGCAAGTGCTTCAGATTTGCATCAAGGCAAGTGCTTCAGGTTTGCATCAAGGCAAGTGCTTCAGATTTGCATCAAGGCAAGTGCTTCAGGTTTGCATCAAGGCAAGTGCTTCAGGTTTGCATCAAGGCAAGTGCTTCAGGTTTGCATCAAGGCAAGTGCTTCAGATTTGCATCAAGGCAAGTGCTTCAGGTTTGCATCAAGGCAAGTGCTTCAGGTTTGCATCAAGGCAAGTGCTTCAGGTTTGCATCAAGGCAAGTGCTTCAGGTTTGCATCAAGGCAAGTGCTTCAGGTTTGCATCAAGGCAAATGCTTCAGGTTTGCATCAAGGCAAGTGCTTCAGGTTTGCATCAAGGCAAGTGCTTCAGGTTTGCATCAAGGCAAGTGCTTCAGGTTTGCATCAAGGAAAGTGCTTCAGGTTTGCATCAAGGCAAGTGCTTCAGATTTGCATCAAGGCAAGTGCTTCAGGTTTGCATCAAGGCAAGTGCTTCAGGTTTGCATCAAGGCAAGTGCTTCAGGTTTGCATCAAGGCAAGTGCTTCAGGTTTGCATCAAGGCAAGTGCTTCAGGTTTGCATCAAGGCAAGTGCTTCAGGTTTGCATCAAGGCAAGTGCTTCAGATTTGCATCAAGGCAAGTGCTTCAGGTTTGCATCAAGGCAAGTGCTTCAGTTTTGGCTCAGGGATTATCGATAGAGTTTCTGTGACAGGTCAGACAGTGCTAAGGACATTGCATAATGTCAACTTATATGGACAGCATCCAAGGAAAAAATCCTTGCTTGCTCTTCGGCACAAAACTGCAAGATTAAACTTTGCTAAACAACATGAAAAGCCTTATCTGAATCATGACAATGACAATTTTCGGGTTTAAGTGTAAAAGTAAAACATTGTATGTCTCACTGAGCAATAGCATATCTATGATGCTATTTATTGATTATTGTATTCTTCAGTGACTGATGAGCTGCTTCGCAAGAATATCAGACAGTCAATCCACCATGAAACAGAATCATTATTTAAATGGACAGTCAGCTCAACACCTTACATCACAATATAATATTTAGGGCCACATTGGAGCGTATACATTTGTGCACGAGCGATAAGGGGTTTGTGCTCATTGGGCTTACAAGTGTCACAAAACACATAAAAATACATTACAGAGTACATTTACACTCATAATAACACTAATAAAAATTATTTAAAAAAATATTGCACAAAAAAGTTATAAGGGCTCAAAGATATCAAATCTCAGGTGTTAGAGAAGAAAAAAAAAGGCTTGCAAAGGGATTTAACATTGAGATACATACATATACATCTCTAAATATGTATATGTATGTATATTTATATATATATATATATATATGTGTGTGTGTGTGTCTATAAATGTGTATTTATATGTGTATATATGTATTTACCAACATATATACACAAACACATATATACTGTACATATGTACACAAGTGCATTTATTGTACTGTATTTATTGTAAATATTTCACATTCCAATGTTCTGTACATAGCAGAATATGTTCTATGTATTAATAAATAGAGATTCCTAAATATATATCTGTTAATATCTATATATATATATATATATATATATATATATATATATATGTATATATATATATGTGTGTGTGTGTGTGTGTGTGTGTGTGTATATATATATATATGTATATATAGATATAGATATATATTGTACCAAAATACCATCAGATATATGTAGAAATATGTATTTATGAATAAAAAGAACATTGAAATGTGAAATATTCATATTTTCATATAGGGTTAGCGCACATGAGAATATGTGATCAGGTTTCCGCGAGAGTGGGGTGGTTTTTTTCACTTCTTTTTCTCCATTGACTTCTACGGGGGAATAAGGGAACACGCACGCAATATTCTAAGTTCCAATGAGCGTAAAAAATCTTATAGCGCTATTAACACAGAAACGGGAGTGTTAATTAGCGCTCCACTTGCAATCTGGCCCTTAATCAGCATATAAAATATGCAATGCATATTAGGTATTTATTTTGACTGATTTTCCTGTAATTTACCATTCAAATTGTATTTTTCTACACCTCCAGAAATGCTACATTTACAATAATTAAGTTTAGTGCTGTCTGACAGGCCCTGCAACTTACTACAGAGTAAGTACTTTGATAAATGCAAGAGCCCATTTACATCTTGTTTTAATTGGCTAAAGTAGAGTGGATAAAATAGATTAAATCAAGAGAATTGTCAGTGTCCTGAAGTTGCAAAACCATGCATAATTTGCTAAAAAATGATATTTAGGGAGAAAAAAAAGAAAACATTTATATTTTGACCCACCCTGGTAGCAATCTTCAATGAAGATTGATATTTCATATTTTATGAAAAAGATAATTTTTTTCGATTGATTATGCAGGCACCGACCTATTCATAGAAATATGGCGACAAATTGACTGTTTTGTTACAAGATTCAATACACTACCTCTTACAGGCTTCTATCATCCAAGCCTCTGATTGCAAAGTATCTTAAAGGTCACAGGGCATGCTGAACATAGCTGCAAACCAGTGATGTGCAGTCACTAGAGGCAGGTGAGGCAGTGCTTCACCTCTCATATGGGCAAAAATATATATTTCTCCTACATTGGTGTATCCGGTCCACGGCTTCATCCTTACTTGTGGGATATTCTCTTCCCCTACAGGAAGTGGCAAAGAGAGCACACAGCAGAGCTGTCCATATAGCTCCCCTCAGGCTCCGCCCCCCAGTCATTCTCTTTGCCGCTCTGAACAGAACAAGGACTGGGATTTTACTCAAACCTGTTTGTAGTTCCCAAAAAGGAAGGAACTTTCAGGCCAATTCTGGATTTAAAGATCCTAGACCAATTACTCAGAGTTCCATCATTCCAAATGGAAGCCATTCGGATTACCAGTTCGTGGCTCTTCCCTTTGGAGTGGCCACTGCTCCGAGAATTTTCACAAAGGTGCTAGGGTGCCTTCTAGCGGTGCTAAGGCCAAGGGGCATTGCAGTAGCACCTTAACTAGATGACATTTAATACAGGCGTCGTCTTTTCACAAAGCAAGGGCTCATACGGACATTGTTCTAGCCTTTCTAAGGTCTCACGGGTGGAAGGTGAACATAGAAAAAAGTTCTCTGTCCCCATTCACAAGGGTTCCCTTCCTGGGAACAATAATAGACTCGGTAGAAATGAAAATCTTTCTGACAGAGGTCAGGAAACTAAAACTTTTGAACACTTGTCGAGTTCTTCAATCCATTCCTCAACCCTCCATAGCTCAGTGCATGGAGGTAACAGGACTAATGGTTGCGGCAATGGACGTGGTTCCTTTTGCTCGAATTCATTTAAGACCATTGCAACTGTGCATGCTCAAACAGCTATGGGGCATTACAGATCTGGATCTGATGGCGTCACGTCAGAACTTCAAAGTTACACGTTACGGGTCCAGGTCCAGGGATCCCAAGACGACATTGGTAGATACCTTAGTAGCGCCTTGGTCGTTCAATCTAGCTTATGTCTTTCCACCGTTTCCCCTTCTCCCCCGGCTAGTAGCCAGGATCAAGCAGGAGAAGGCTTCGGTAATTCTAATAGCTCCTGCGTGGCCACGCAGGACTTGGTATGCAGACCTGGTGAATATGTCTTCGGTTCCACCATGGAAGCTGCCTTTGAGGCAGGACCTTCTAATTCAAGGTCGATTCGAACATCCAAACCTAGTTTCTCTGCAACTGACTGCTTGGAGATTGAACGCTTGATTCTAGCTAAACGTGGGGTTTCGGAATCAGTTATAGATACTCTGATCCAGGCTAGAAAGCCTGTCACCAGGAAAATTTACCATAAGATATGGCGGAAATATCTTTGCTGGTGCGACTCCAAGGGTTACTCATGGAGTAAGATTAGGATTCCAAGGATACTATCTTTTCTCCACGAAGGATTGGAGAAAGGTCTGTCAGCTAGTTTTTTTAAGGGACAGATATCTGCTCTGTCTGTTTGGTTACACAAGCGTCTGGCAGCCATGCCAGATATTCAGGGTTTGTACAGGCTTTAGTCAGAATCAAGCCTGTCTACAGACCTGTGGCTCCTCCATGGAGTCTAAATTTAGTTCTTTCAGTTCTTCAAGGGGTTCCGTTTGAACCTCTACATTCCATAGATATTAAGTTACTATCTTGGAAAGTTTTGTTTTTTTGTAGCTATTTCTTCTGCTAGAAGAGTTTCTGAATTGTCTGCTTTGCAGTGTAATTCACCCTATCTGGTGTTTCATACAGATAAGGTCGTTTTACGTACCAAACCTGGTTTTCTTCCAAAGGTGGTTTCCAATAAGAATATCAACCAGGAAATAGTTGTTCCTTCTCTGTGTCCTAATCCAGTTTCTAACAAGGAACGTCTGTTACACCATCTTGATGGGGTTCGTGCTTTAAAGTTTTATCTAAAAGCAACTAAAGACTTCAGACAAACATCGTCCTTGTTTGTCGTCTATTCTGGCAAGAGGAGAAGTCAAAAGGCGACTGCGACCTCTCTGTCTTTCTGGCTGAAAAGCATCATCCGGTTGGCTTATGAGACTGCTGGAAGGCAGCCTCCTGAACGAATTACAGCTCACTCTACTAGAGCTGTGGCTTCCACATGGGCTTCCAAGAATGAGGCTTCTGTTGAACAGATTTGTAAGGCAGCGACTTGGTCTTCACTGCATACGTTTGCCAAATTTTACAAATTCATTACTTTTGCTTCTTCGGAGGCTATTTTTGGGAGAAAGGTTTTGCGAGCAGTGGTGCCTTCCGTTTAGGTTACCTGACTTGTTCCCTCCCTTCATCCGTGTCCTAAAGCTTTGGTATTGGTTCCCACAAGTAAGGATGAAGCCGTGGACCGGATACACCAATGTAGGAGAAAACAGAATTTGTTTACCTGATAAATTTCTTTCTCCTACGGTGTATCCGGTCCACGGCCCGCCCTGGCATTTTGGTCAGGTTTAAATTTATTTTTTGTAAACTACAGTCACCACTGCACCTTATGGTTCTCCTTTTTCTCCTAACCGTCGGTCGAATGACTGGGGGGGCGGAGCCTGAGGGGAGCTATATGGACAGCTCTGCTGTGTGCTCTCTTTGCCACTTCCTGTAGGGGAAGAGAATATCCCACAAGTAAGGATGAAGCCGTGGACCGGATACACCGTAGGAGAAAGAAATTTATCAGGTAAACATAAATTCTGTTTTTTTTATTGGCTTTTTTAAAAAAAAATTGTAATTTTTTTTCCCCCAGCATTTTTTTCTCTCACAGCTATATGTTGTGCAATGGAGAGGCACAAGCAGGTCTGCCCACCATTACACAACATGCTGCGCCACCTACTGGATGCAAGTGGTTAAGATCATTGCATGGCCCATTAACTGCTTATTTGAGGCAGTCCTATTTGGGCTGAACCAATCAAGTGAGAGGCATTAGTAAGTGGAACTTAGGGTTGGGGCTGGATGTTAAATCATATAAAACAAAACAAAAACGGAAAAAAACAACTTTCATATATTTTGTTGCTGTGCTGTGAAGCTGCAAGCTTTGCTAAAGTGAAAAAGAGAGTTCTATTCTTCCCCTCTAAGTGCAGTGGAATGTGCCACTGTCACTTCCTGAATCCTTACAAAGCAGGAAGAGAGGCACAGAGAGCAGTGTTTCAGCCACATCTTATTAAAGTAAGATTTTACTGAAAGGGATTCAGTTAGTGAAAATGATAATTTAATGAATGTGGTTTAGTGTTTTTCTCTTGTTAAGTGTGTTCAGTCCACGGGTCATCCATTACTTATGGGATATATTCTCCTTCCCAACAGGAAGTTGCAAGAGGATCACCCAAGCAGAGCTGCTATATAGCTCCTCCCCTCACATGTCATATCCAGTCATTCTCTTGCAACCCTCAACAAAGAAGGAGGTCGCGGGAGGAGTTGGAGTTTTTACTTAATTATTCTTCAATCAAAAGTTTGTTATTTTAAATGGCACCGGAGTGAGCTGTTTTTCTATCTCAGGCAGTATTTGGAAGAAGAAACTGCCTGCGTTTTCTATGATCTTAGCAGGCGTAACTAAGTTCCACTGGCTGTTCTCGACATTCTGAGGAGTGGGGTAACTTCAGAACATGGGAATAGCATGCGGGGTCCCCCGCAAATGAGGTATGTGCAGTACAATATTTTCTGGGAATGGAATTGACTAAGAAAATACTGCTGTTACCCGTATGATGTAAGTACAGCCTTAAATGCAGTAGTAGTGACTGGTATCAGGCTGATAAATGTATGCACAGTAGAGTTATTTTCTAGGGACTAGAATTTGACTGAGAAAATACTGTTAATACTGAAATAATGCTTAAGCCTTATCTGCAGTGGTAGCGACTGGTTGCAGGCTTAGTGATAACTTTGCATGACATTTAAATATGTTTTTTTTCGTTTTCTGAGGTACTTTGGTGATAAATCCTTTTGGGCATGAATTTTTTTCCACATGGCTAACGTATATTTCTGCATAGAAACCGTTATACCAGGTCTCCCTCTGTTGTAAATGAGCGGGAGGGGCCTCTTTTTAGCGCCTTGTTGCGCAGTTAAAATTCTATCAGTCTTCCTGCTTCTTCCTCCTTGATCCAGGACGTCTCTAGAGAGCTCAGGGGTCTTCAAAATTCGTTTTTGAGGGAGGTAATCAGTCACAGCAGACCTGTGACAGTGTGTTGGACTGTGATAAAAACGTTTAATATTAATTTGATATCCGTTTTTTTGGTTACTGAGGGGTTAATCATCCTGTTGCTAATGGGTGCAATCCTCTGCTAATTAATAAATTTAAAGAATTGTTGACTATAACTGAATTAGTTCTTTGTTACTCAACTGTGTTTTTTAATAAGCGCTGCAGCGTTTTTTATATTGCTTGTAAACTTATTGAAGTAATTTCCAAGCTTGCTAGCTTCATTGCTAGTCTGTTTAAACATGTCTGATACAGAGGAATCTGCTTGTTCATTATGTTTAAAAGCCGATGTGGAGCCCAATAGAAATATGTGTACCAATTGTATTGATATTACTTTGAATAAAAGTCAATCTGTACCGATAAAGAAATTATCACCAGACAACAAGGGGGAAGTTATGCCGTCTAACTCTCCTCACGTGTCAGTACCTTCGTCTCCCGCTCGGGAGGTGCGTGAGATTGAGGCGCCAAGTACATCAAGGCCCTTACAAATCACTTTACATGATATGGCTAATGTTATGAAAGAAGTATTATACAATATGCCCGAGTTAAGAGGCAAGCGCGACAGTTCTGTGTTAAGGACAGAGCGCGCCGATGACACGAGAGCCATGTCTGATACTGCATCACAATTTGCAGAACATGAGGACGGAGAGCTTCATTCTGTGGGTGACGGTTCTGATTCGGGGAGACCGGATTCAGAAATTTCAAATTTTAAATTTAAGCTTGAGAACCTCCGCGTGTTGCTAGGGGAGGTGTTAGCAGCTCTGAATGATTGTGGCACGGTGGCAATCCCAGAGAAATTATGTAAGCTGGATAAATACTACGCGGTGCCGGTGTGTACTGACGTTTTTCCTATACCAAAGAGGCTTACAGAGATTATTAGTAAGGAGTGGGATAGACCCGGTGTGCCTTTTTCCCCTCCTCCGATATTTAGAAAATGTTCCCTATAGACGCCACCACACGAGACTTATGGCAGACGGTCCCTAAGGTGGAGGGAGCAGTTTCTACTCTAGCCAAGCGTACCACTATCCCGGTGGAGGATAGCTGTGCTTTCTCAGATCCAATGGATAAAAAATTAGAGGGTTATCTTAAGAAAATGTTTGTTCAACAAGGTTTTATATTACAGCCTCTTGCATGCATTGCGCCTGTCACTGCTGCAGCGGCATTCTGGTTTGAGTCTCTGGAAGAGGCGATTCGCACAGCACCATTGGATGAGTCTCTGAGCAAGATTAGAACCCTTAAGCTGGCTAATGCATTTGTTTCGGATGCCGTAGTGCATTTAACCAAACTTACGGCTAAAAATTCCGGATTCGCCATACAGGCGCGCAGAGCGCTTTGGCTTAAATCCTGGTCAGCAGATGTAACTTCTAAGTCTAAATTACTAAATATTCCTTTCAAAGGGCACACCTTATTCGGGCCCGGCTTGAAGGAAATTATTGCTGACATTACTGGAGGTAAACCCTTCCTCAGGACAGGGCCAAATCGAAGGCCAAACAGTCTAATTTTCGTGCCTTTTGTAATTTCAAGGCAGGAGCAGCATCAACTTCCTCCGCTCCAAAACAGGAAGGAACTACTGCTCGTTACAGACAGGGTTGGAAAGGCAACCAGTCATGGAACAAGGGCAAGCAGGCCAGAAAGCCTACTTCCGCCCCTTAGACAGCATGAAGTCAGGGCCCCCTTTCCGGAGACGGATCTAGTGGGGGGCAGACTCTCTCTCTTCGCCCAGGCTTGGGCAAGAGATGTACAGGCTCCCTGGACGTTGGAGATTATATCTCAGGGATACCTTCTGGATTTCAAAACTTCTCCTCCACAAGGGAGGTTTCATCTGTCAAGGTTATCAACAAACCTAGTAAAGAAAGAGGCATTTCTACAATGTGTACAAGACCTCTTAGTGATGGGAGTAATCCACCCAGTTCCGCGGACGGAACAAGGGCAAGGGTTTTATTCAAATCTGTTTGTGGTTCCCAAGAAAGAGGGAACCTTCAGACCAATCTTAGATTTAAAAATCTTAAACAAATTCCTAAGGGTTCCATCGTTCAAGATGGAAACCATTCGGACCATCCTACCCATGATCCAAGAGGGTCAATATATGACCACAGTGGATTTAAAGGATGCCTACCTTCACATACCGATTCACAAAGATCATTATCGGTACCTAAGGTTTGCCTTTCTAGACAGGCATTACCAGTTTGTAGCGCTTCCCTTCGGGTTAGCTACGGCCCCGAGAATTTTTACAAAGGTTCTGGGCTCTCTTTTGGCGGTACTAAGACCACGAGGCATAGCGGTGGCTCCGTACCTAGACGACATTCTGATACAAGCGTCAAGTTTTCAAAATGCAAAGTCTCATACAGAGATAGTTCTAGCATTTCTGAGGTCGCATGGGTGGAAAGTGAACGTGGAAAAGTTCTGTTACCACTCACAAGGGTCCCTTTTCTAGGGACTCTTATAGATTCTGTAGAGATGAAGATTTACCTGACGGAGTCCAGGTTACCAAAGCTTCTCAATGCTTGCCGTGTCCTTCACTCCATTCCAAGCCCATCAGTAGCTCAGTGCATAGAAGTAATCGGCTTAATGGTCGCGGCAATGGACATAGTGCCATTTGCGCGCCTACATCTCAGACCGCTGCAACTATGCATGCTAAGTCAATGGAACGGGGATTACTCAGATCTGTCCCCTTTGCTAAATCTGGACCAGGAGACCAGAGATTCTCTTCTCTGGTGGTTGTCACGGGTTCATCTGTCCAAAGGAATGACTTTTCGCAGACCAGATTGGACGATTGTAACAACAGATGCCAGCCTACTAGGCTGGGGAGCAGTCTGGAACTCCCTGAAGGCTCAGGGATTGTGGACTCAGGAGGAGAAACTCCTCCCAATAAACATTCTAGAATTAAGAGCAATATTCAATGCTCTTCTAGCTTGGCCTCAGTTGGCAACCCTGAGGTTCATCAGATTTCAGTCGGACAACATCACGACTGTGGCTTACATCAATCATCAAGGGGGAACCAGGAGTTCCCTAGCGATGTTGGAAGTTTTGAAGATAATTCGCTGGGCAGAGTCTCACTCTTGCCACCTGTCAGCGATCTACATTCCAGGCGTGGAGAATTGGGAGGCGGATTTTTTAAGTCGCCAGACTTTTCATCCGGGGGAGTGGGAACTTCACCCGGAGGTATTTGCCCAACTGATTCATCGTTGGGGCAAACCGGATCTGGATCTCATGGCATCTCGCCAGAACGCCAAGCTTCCTTGTTACGGATCCAGGTCCAGGGACCCGGGAGCGGTGCTGGTAGATGCTCTAGCAGCCCCTTGGGTTTTCAACATAGCTTATGTGTTTCCACCTTTTCCGTTGCTACCTCGACTGATTGCCAGGATCAAACAGGAGAGAGCATCGGTGATTCTGATAGCGCCTGCGTGGCCACGCACGACCTGGTATGCAGACCTAGTGGACATGTCGTCCTGTCCACCATGGTCTCTACCCCTGAGGCAGGACCTTCTAATTCAGGGTACTTTCAACCATCCAAACCTAATTTCTCTGAGGCTTACTGCTTGGAAATTGAACGCTTGATTCTATCAAAGCGTGGGTTTTCGGATTCGGTTATTGATACATTAATACAGGCTCGGAAACCTAGTACAAGAAAAATTTACCACAAGATATAGCGTAAATATTTATATTGGTGTGAATCCAAGAGTTACTCATGGAGTAAGGTTAGGATTCCTAGGATATTGTCTTTTCTACAAGAGGGTTTAGAAAAGGGCTTATCCGCTAGTTCACTAAAGGGACAGATTTCTGCTCTGTCTATTCTTTTACACAAGCGTCTGGCAGAGAATCCAGACGTCCAGGCTTTTTGTCAGGCTTTGGCTAGGATTAAGCCTGTGTTTAAAGCTGTTGCTCCTCCGTGGAGCTTAAACTTGGTTCTTAAAGTTCTTCAGGGTGTTCCGTTTGAACCCCTTCATTCCATTGATATTAAGCTTTTATCTTGGAAAGTTCTGTTTTTGATGGCTATTTCCTCGGCTCGAAGAGTCTCTGAGTTATCTGCCTTACATTGTGATTCTCCTTATCTGATCTTTCATTCAGACAAGGTAGTCCTGCGTACTAAACCTGGGTTTTTACCTAAGGTTGTTTCTAACAAGAATATCAATCAAGAGATTGTTGTTCCATCCTTATGTCCTAATCCTTCTTCAAAGAAGGAACGTCTTTTGCATAATCTAGACGTGGTCCGTGCTCTGAAGTTCTACTTACAGGCAACTAAGGATTTTCGACAAACTTCTTCTCTGTTTGTCGTTTACTCTGGACAGAGGAGAGGTCAAAAGGCTTCGGCTACCTCTCTCTCTTTTTGGCTTCGTAGCATAATACGCTTAGCCTATGAGACTGCTGGACAGCAGCCTCCTGAAAGAATTACAGCTCATTCCACTAGAGCTGTGGCTTCCACCTGGGCCTTTAAGAATGAGGCCTCTGTTGAACAGATTTGCAAGGCTGCAACTTGGTCTTCACTTCATACTTTTTCCAAATTTTACAAATTTGACACTTTTGCTTCTTCGGAGGCTGTTTTTGGGAGAAAGGTTCTACAGGCAGTGGTTCCTTCTGTTTAATGTTCCTGCCTTGTCCCTCGCATCATCCGTGTACTTTAAGCTTTGGTATTGGTATCCCATAAGTAATGGATGACCCGTGGACTGAACACACTTAACAAGAGAAAACATAATTTATGCTTACCTGATAAATTTATTTCTCTTGTAGTGTGTTCAGTCCACGGCCCGCCCTGTCTATTTGAGGCAGGTTCTAAATTTTAAATTATAACTCCAGTCACCACTGCACCCTATTGTTTCTCCTTTCTCGTCTTGTTTCGGTCGAATGACTGGATATGACATGTGAGGGGAGGAGCTATATAGCAGCTCTGCTTGGGTGATCCCCTTGCAACTTCCTGTTGGGAAGGAGAATATATCCCATAAGTAATGGATGACCCGTGGACTGAACACACTACAAGAGAAATAAATTTATCAGGTAAGCATAAATTATGTTTTTTACTCTTTTACAGCAGGGTCGTTTTTGTATATTGTTTACTCAAACTTTACACCCACTAACTTAGCAGCTTGCCTCTGTACTTCACACTAAATTATAGACTCATTTTCTGAACTCTATGTAGCTCTGCTGTTTTATTACTTAAAAATGCAGTGGTCCCTCTCCCCCCCCCCACTTGTGTGTGTGTGTGTGTCTCTCTCTCTATCTATCCATCTCTCTCCTTATGTGTTGTTCTTCCCCATGGTCTATTTCTCTCTCTGTCTCTCTTCCTCCCCCTCTGACTCTCATCCCTTATGTGTCTCTCTAACCCTCTGTGTGTGATTGTGTGTCTCTCTCTCTCTCTAACCCTCTGTGTGTGATTGTGTCTCTCTCTCTAACCCTCTGTGTGTGATTGTGTCTCTTTCTCTCTCTCTCTCTCTAACCTTCTGTGTATGATTGTGTCTCTCTCTCTTTCTCTCTCTAACCATCTGTGTGTGATTGTGTCTCTCTCTTTCTCTCTCACCCTCTGTGTGCGATTGTGTCTATCTCTCTTTCTCTCTCTCTAACCCTCTGTGTGCGATTGTGTCTATCTCTTTCTCTCTCTCTAACCCTCTGTGTGTGATTGTGTCTCTTTCTTTCTCTCTCACCCTCTGTGTGTGATTGTCTCTCTCTCTCTCTCTAACCCTCTGTGTATGATTGTGTCTCTCTCTCTCTAACCCTCTGTGTGTGATTGTGTCTCTCTCTCTAACCCTCTGTGTGTGATTGTGTCTCTCTCTTTCTCTCTCAACCTCTGTGTGATTGTGTCTCTCTCTCTCTAACCCTCTGTGTGTGATTGTGTCTCTCTCTCTCTCTAACCCTCTGTGTGTGATTGTCTCTCTCTCTCTCTCTCTCTAACCCTCTGTGTGAGATTGTGTCTCTCTCTCTCTCTCTAACCCTCTGTGTGAGATTGTGTCTCTCTCTCTCTCTCTAACCCTCTGTGTGTGATTGTCTCTCTAACCCTCTGTGTGAGATTGTGTCTCTCTCTCTTTCTCTCTCTAACCCTCTTTGTATGATTGTGTCTCTCTCTATTTTTCTCTCTCTATAACCATCTGTGTGTGATTGTGTCTCTCTCTCTAACCCTCTGTGTGTGATTGTGTCTCTCTAACCCTCTGTGTGTGATTGTGTCTCTCTTTCTCTAACCCCTCTGTGTGTGATTGTGTCTCTTTCTCTCTAACCCTCTGTGTGTGATTGTGTCTCTCACTCTCTCTTTATTCCTCTCTCTCTAACCCTCTGTGTGTGATTGTGTCTCTCTCTTTCTCTCTCTCTAACCCTCTCTCTCTCTAACCCTCTGTGTGTGATTGTGTCTCTCTTTCTCTCTCTCTCTCTAACCCTCTGTGTGTGATTGTGTGTCTCTCTCTCTAACCCTCTAACCCTCTGTGTGTGATTGTGTCTCTCTCTCTTTCTCTCTAACCCTCTGTGTCTCTCTCCCCCCGTCTCTCTCTCCCTTTCCCCCCAAGTGCTTTTCTGTGTTTCTGTCTACCTTTTATTTATTTAATTAATTAATTAATTGGTAGTGCCATCTGATGGTGTGGCTTTATTTAAAGGGGTGGGGTCAAGCGCCCCACCATCTTTTAATTTCACCAGCCGCCACTGGATCAAGACATTTTTATATTTACTGAATAATGAAAGAATCTATAAGCATAATTTGCAGCATTAAAGTAAAAAGTATGTTTTAAACATATTTTAATGGGCATGGATTTCTAGATCTCATAATCAGAGCAAGCATTGTGTTATCTGGCAAGAGTTTCTGTTACAATCATTTTAGACTAAAATCAGATGTATACTAAGTTGACCAGTTTTCCAAGACACCATTTAAAGGGACATGAAACCCATATGAAACCCATATGCAAATTTAAATAACTTTCCAATTTACATCTAATATCTAATTTTCTTCATTCTTTTGATATCCTTTGTTGAAAATCATATCTTAATATGCTCAGTAGCTGCTGATTGGTGGCTGCACATAGATACCTCATGTGATTGGCTCACCCATGTGCATTGCTATTTCTTCAACAAAGGATATCTAAAGAATGAAGGCGTATCCTAGCCACTGCCTCACCAGCCTCTGACATCACTGCACGTCACTGCTGCAAACATTAGCCTTTTGGCCTTTCCTAGCTGATATTGCCAGATAAGTGTTCTGGCTAAGCCATTGAGCAGTGGATGTTGTTTGCAAATCAAATAATTGTAGCTTGCTTTTCAGTCAACATGCTATTTAAACAGAAACTTGATTCCACAATTCCCAAATCGTCAAAACTGTAAAAAACTGTAGAGAAATTCAGGGGCATATTCTTACTCCCTCTGTAAAGATATTTTATATCCAGAGAAACATTTCACCCTAAAATCAGCGATCTCAAAATATCAGCTTGAGGTTGTGATAGTGAGAAGTAGTCAACCTTCTCTCTCAAGCAAAGTCAGAGTGAATTAAGGCATGCTCAAGTATGTCCATATCCATCACTTATACATACTAGACACCTGGACAGCCTAGATTTCAAAGGTTTTGGTTTTTTGGTTATTACCGACTAGAACTCAAGAATGCTTCATCAACAGATCTTTTCTCTTGTAAGGTGTATCCAGTCCACGGATCATCCATTGCTTGTGGGATATTCTCATTCCCAACAGGAAGTTGCAAGAGGACACCCACAGCAGAGCTGTTATATAGCTCCTCCCCTAACTGCCATATCCAGTCATTCTCTTGCAACTCTCAACAAGCATGGAGGTAGTAAGAAAGAGTGGTGAAAAATATTTTTTTCTTTTTCTTCAATCAAAAGTTTGTTATTTTTAAATGGTACCGGAGTTGTACTATTTTATCCCAGGCAGTAAATAGAAGAAGAATCTGCCTGAGTTTTCTATGATCTTAGCAGGTTGTAACTAAGATCCATTGCTGTTCTCACATATGTCTGAGGAGAGAGATAACTTCAGTGGGAGAATGGCGTGCAGGTTAATCTGCTATGAGGTATGTGCAGTTACAATTTTTTCTAGAAATGGAGTCTCGCCAGAACGCCAAGCTTCCTTGTTACGGATCCAGGTCCAGGGATCCCAAGGCGACGCTGATAGATGCTCTAGCAGCGCCCTGGTTTTTCAACCTGGCTTATGTGTTTCCACCGTTTCCTCTGCTCCCTCGACTGATTGCCAAGATCAAGCAGGAGAGAGCATCAGTGATTTTGATAGCGCCTGCGTGGCCACGCAGGACCTGGTATGCAGACCTAGTGGACATGTCATCCTTTCCACCATGGACTCTGCCTCTGAGACAGGACCTTCTAATTCAGGGTCCTTTCAACCATGCAAATCTAATTTCTCTGAGACTGACTGCCTGGAGATTGAACGCTTGATTTTATCAAAGCGTGGCTTCTCCGAGTCAGTCATTGATACCTTAATACAGGCACGAAAGCCTGTCACCAGGAAAATTTACCATAAGATATGGCGTAAATATCTTTATTGGTGTGAATCCAAGGGTTACTCATGGAGTAAGGTCAGGATTCCCAGGATATTATCCTTTCTCCAAGAAGGTTTGGAAAAAGGATTGTCAGCTAGTTCTTTAAAGGGACAGATTTCTGCTCTGTCTATTCTTTTGCACAAGCGTCTGGCAGATGTTCCAGACGTTCAGGCATTTTGTCAGGCTTTAGTTAGAATCAAGCCTGTGTTTAAACCTGTTGCTCCGCCATGGAGCTTAAATTTGGTTCTTAAGGTTCTTCAAGGAGTTCCGTTTGAACCCCTTCATTCTATAGATATCAAACTTTTATCTTGGAAAGTTCTTTTTTTGGTAGCTATTTCCTCGGCTCGTAGAGTCTCCGAGTTATCTGCCTTACATTGTGACTCTCCTTATCTGATTTTCCATACGGATAAGGTAGTTCTGCGTACCAAACCTGGGTTTTTACCTAAGGTGGTATCTAACAAGACTATCAATCAAGAGATTGTTGTTCCATCCTTGTGTCCTAATCCTTCTTCAAAGAAGGAACGTCTATTACACAATCTGGACGTGATTCGAGCTTTAAAGTTTTACTTACAAGCTACTAAAGATTTTCGTCAAACATCTGCTTTGTTTGTTGTCTACTCTGGACAGAGGAGAGGTCAAAAGGCTTTGGCAACCTCTCTTTCTTTTTGGCTAAGAAGCATAATCCGCTTAGCCTATGAGACTGCTGGACAGCAGCCTCCTGCAAGGATTACAGCTCATTCTACTAGAGCTGTGGCTTCCACTTGGGCCTTTAAAAATGAGGCTTCTGTTGAACAGATTTGCAAGGCGGCGACTTGGTCTTCGCTTCATACTTTTTCAAAATTCTACAAATTTGATACTTTTGCTTCTTCGGAGGCTATTTTTGGGAGAAAGGTTTTACAGGCAGTGGTACCTTCCGTTTGAGTACCTGCCTTGTCCCTCCCTTCATCCGTGTACTTTAGCTTTGGTATTGGTATCCCACAAGTAATGGATGATCCGTGGACTGGATACACCTTACAAGAGAAAACACAATTTATGCTTACCTGATAATTTTATTTCTCTTGTGGTGTATCCAGTCCACGGCCCGCCCTGTCATTTTAAGGCAGGTAATTTTTAAATTTAAACTACAGTCACCACTGCACCCTATGGTTTCTCCTTTCTCGGCTTGTTTTCGGTCGAATGACTGGATATGGCAGTTAGGGGAGGAGCTATATAACAGCTCTGCTGTGGGTGTCCTCTTGCAACTTCCTGTTGGGAATGAGAATATCCCACAAGTAATGGATGATCCGTGGACTTGATACACCACAAGAGAAATAAATTTATCAGGTAAGCATAAATTGTGTTTTTGTTGAATGTCTAATGCAATTAGGTATTGTGGAAAAAGATTATAGTTTTCAAAGAGTGAGTTCCATATTAACAATGCAAGAGTGTAGGTTGATGGTGATCTCTTTTAGACCATTTGGCATTGAACACGCATGAAAGATCAATATTGAATCTCTGTTGATGCAATTTTCTGTTAATTAATGCTTTCTCAGATTCACCATAGAAGATGACCATTTGCTTTGCCTGCATTACTAAAGAAGGTATCCAGATATATAATCAACTGCATGATATACTGATTGTGGTTCTTTCTGGGGACCTCACATGCAATCATCAATAATTTGTTAGTATTTCCTGCCCAAACATGACTGCTTGGTCATTGTGGAGAAAACATATCTTATACAAACTGTATCTTTTTGAGAGGAGAACTTCAAACTCCTTTAAATGTGATTTTATTACCATAAGATGTAATAGCCAATATGTTTGAGTTAATGAAGTAAGTCTCTACAGAGCCTGGGTCAATCCATACCGGGTTGGGACCTTTGCCAATTGTAATCTTTTTAACCTCCAGTTTGCTTAGTGAGTCTAAGACATTGTCCATATGTTTTTAACCATCTTCTGCCTGTCTTCTGACCCATTCTTTTGCCTAGCCCTTTTGACTAATTTTGCTGTTTTTTTATACCAACTTAGCCTGTCTACTGACCTTTTTTGCCATGGCCTTAAACTTAAATGCACCAGTACTGTTGCCAACTTAGCTTGTTGATTTTAATTATCTCTACTTGTCCTTCTAATGTCAGTCATGTATTGGGCTGTGCAAATTCTGTGTTCTTTGCACTATTACTCAGCCTCTGGGGACTGACTTTGTGATAGACACTCAAAGTCTGTCACTGATGCAAAGAGCCACATGAATTCAGTGAACACAAATACATCTTCTGGACATTATAGCAGGCCGTATGCTTGGAACAAGCAGTTGTCATGTGGACTTCTGGGAGTGCGACATCTCAACATATCATGAATTTATCTCTGGTCTTTAAAGGATTGATGATATATACTTTTGAGCCATTACCTCTGAAATCTTACATTGAAGAATTATTATTATTTTTTTTGGGGGGGGGTTGTTCCTAAATTCCTATCAAAGGTGGTTTCCACATTTCATACCTCTAAAGATATCTGTCTTTCAAAAGTTTGCCTTGATAAGAAGCCAGTGGTTGTGAAATTACTTCTCACTTTGCTTGTGGTCACTGTTTTCACGTATATATTGATTGGGCAAAAATGGCAGAAAGCTGACTAACTAATGGAAATTCCACAGTGACATTTCTCTCTTCAAAAAATTTGGAATTCTCCTAACATATTTCAGATGCACTATACATTGGATGTTTTAACCTCTGCTGAGGCTAAGTTTGTATTGGCTTATTTAGCTCAGTTTGTGTGATTTGCTTACTGTTCTTGTATTCTACTGTTTGATAAATCTTCATTGGTGAGGGCTGCTAGGATGAGTCAAGATAATGAAAAATTAAATCATAGTTACTTACATTTCCTTATATCCATATATTGTCTAAGTTTTAGCTTGAGTGTCACTCACAAAGTTTCCCTCCCGTTCATTATTGCTTTTTAACAAAGATACGGCCAGATTACGAGTTTTGCGTTATGAGCGGCTCGGTAATAACTTGCAGGTTATTTCCACCGCTCACCTTTAATAGCACCGCTATTACAGGTTTTCCAAAAAGCAGGCAATATGGTTGCGTTGAGCTCCATACCGCACACAAATACCAGCGCTGCTTTGAGCTGGTTTTACGTGCTCGTGCACGATTTCCCCATAGACATCAATGGAGAGAGCCAGCTAAAAAAAAAGCCTAACACCTGCAATAAAGGAGCGTAAAGCTCTGTAACGCAGCCCCATTGATTCCTACGGGAAAGAAAATTTATGTTTACACCTAACACCCTAACATAAACCCTGAGTCTAAATACCCCTAATCTGCCACCCCCGACATCGCCGACACCTACCTACACTTATTAACCCCTAATCTGCCACCACCTACATTATACTTATTAACCCCTAATCTGCCGCTCCCGACATCGCCGCCACCTACCTACACTTATTAACCCCTAATCTGCCACCACCTACATTATACTTATTAACCCCTAATCTGCCGCTCCCCTAACATCGCCGCCACCTACATTACAGTTATTAACCCCTAATCTGCTGCCCCCAACGTCGCCGCCGCCACTATACTAAAGTTATTAACCCCTAAACCTCTGGCCTTCCACATCATTAACATAAATATATTAACCCCTAACCCTAAGTCTAACCCTAACACCCCTAACTTTAATATAATTAAAATAAATCTAAATAAAACTTACTATTATTACCTAACTAATTCCTATTTAAAACTAAATACTTACCTGTAAAATAAACTCTAAGCTAGCTACAATATAACTAATAGTTACATTGTAGCTATATTAGGTTTTATTTTTATTTCACAGGTAAGTTTGTATTTATTTTAACTAGGTAGACTAAATATTTACTAACTATCTAGTTAAAATAAATACAAAATTACCTGTAAAACAAAACCTAACCTGAGTTACACTAACACCTAAAATTAAATAAATTACATTAATTAAATACAATTAACTAAATTACAAAAAAATAAACACTAAATTACACAAAATAAAAAAGAAATTATCAAATATTTAAACTAATTACACCTAATTTAATAGCCCTAAAATAAAAAAGCCCCACCAAAATAAAAAAACCCTAGCCTAAACTAAACTGCCAATAGCCATATAAAAGGGCCTTTTGCGGGGCATTGCCCCAAAGAAATCAGCTCTTTTACCTGTAAAAAAAAAAATACAAACAACCCCCCCAACAGTAAAACCCACCACCCACACAACCAAACCCCCCAAATAAAATCCTATCTAAAAAACCTAAGCTCCCCATTGCCCTGAAAAGGGCATTTGGATGGGCATTGCCCTTAAAGGGGCATTTAGCTCTTTTTCCTTGCCCAAACCCCTAATCTAAAAATAAAACCCACCCAATAAACCCTTAATAAAACCTAACACTAACCCCCGAAGATCCACTTACAGTTTTTGAAGACCGGACATCCATCCTCATCAAGCCAGGAGAAGTCTTCATCCAAGCAGGCAGAAGTCCTCAACGAAGACGGGAGAAGTCTTCATCCAAGCGGCAAGAAGTCGTCCTCCAGGCGGGCAGAAGTCTTCATCCAGACGGCATCTTCTATATTCATCCTTCCGACGCGGAGCGGCTCCATCTTCAAGACGATCAGCCAATAGGATTGAGCTTGCATTCTATTGGGTGATTGGAACAGCCAATAGAATCCGAGCTCAATCCTATTGGCTGTTTGGATCAGCCAATAGGATTGAAGCTCAATCCTATTGGCTGATTGCATCAGCCAATAGGATTTTTTACCCTTTAATTCCGATTGACTGATAGAATTCTATCAGCCAATCGGAATTCAAGGAATGCCATCTTGGATGACATCATTTAAAGGAACCTTCAGTGTACGTCTGGTACCGTACAAAGAGGATGCTCCGTGCCGGATGTTTTGAAGATGGAGCCGCTCCGCCTCGGAAGCATGATGATAGAAGATGCCGTCTGGATGTAGACTTCTGCCCGCCTGGAGGACGACTTCTTGCCGATTGGATGAAGACTTCTCCCGGCTTCGTTGAGGACTTCTGCCCGCTTGGATGAAGACTTCTCCCGGCTTGATGAGGATGGATGTCCGGTCTTCAAAAACTGTAAGTGAATCTTCGGGGGTTAGTGTTAGGTTTTATTAAGGGTTTATTGGGTGGGTTTTATTTTTAGATTAGGGGTTTGGGCAATGAAAAATAGCTAAATGCCCTTTTAAGGGCAATGCCCATCCAAATGCCCTTTTCAGGGCAATGCCCATCCAAATGCCCTTTTTAGGGCAATGGGGAGCTTCGGTTTTTTAGATAGGATTTTATTTGGGGGGTTTGGTTGTGTGGGTGGTGGGTTTTACTGTTGGGGGGGGTTGTTTGTATTTTTTTTTTACAGGTAAAAGAGCTGATTTCTTTGGGGCAATGCCCCGCAAAAGGCCCTTTTAAGGGCTATTGGCAGTTTAGTTTAGGCTAGGGTTTTTTTTATTTTGGACGGGCTTTTTTATTTTGATAGGGCTATTAGATTAGGTTTAATTAGTTTAAATATTTGATAATTTCTTTTTTATTTTGTGTAATTTAGTGTTTATTTTTTTTTGTAATTTAGTTAATTGTATTTAATTAATGTAATTTATTTAATTGTATTGTAATGTTAGGTGTTAGTGTGAGGCAGGTTAGGTTTTATTTTACAGGTAAAATTTGTATTTATTTTAACTAGATAGTTAGTAAATAGTTAATAACTATTTACTAACTAGTCTACTTAGTTAAAATAAATACAAACTTAGCTGAGAAATAAAAATAAAACCTAAGATAGCTACAATGTAACTATTAGTTATATTGTAGCTAGCTTAGGGTTTATTTTACAGGTAAGTATTTAGTTTTAAATAGGAATTATTTAGTTAATAATAGGAATTTTTATTTAGATTTATTTTAATTATATTAAAGTTAGGGGGTGTTAGGGGTTAATAACTTTAGTATAGTGGCGGCGGTGACGTTGGGGGCGGCAGATTAGGGGTTAATAATATTTAACTAGTGTTTGCAATGCAGGAGTGCTGCGTTTTAGGGGTTAATATGTTTATTATAGTGGCGGCGATGTCCGGAGCGGCAAATTAGGGGTTAATAAATTTATTATAGTGTTTGCGATGCGGGAGGGCCTCGGTTTAGGGGTTAATAGGTAGTTTATGGGTGTTAGTGTACTTTGTAACATTTTAGTTATGAGTTTTATGCTACAGCTTTGTAGTGCAAAACCCATAACTACTGACTTTAGATGGCGGTACGAATCTTGTTGGTGTAGGCTGTACCGCTCACTTCTTGGCCTCCCAGGAGCTATGGAAGTCCCATTGAAAAAGGACTTTTTGAGAGGTGCGGTAGTTACGTTGCGTTACGGCCAAAAATGTGTGCGGTACAGCTATACCTACAAGACTCGTAATAACAGCGGTAGTGAAAACGCAGCGTTATGAGCCATAACGCAAAACTCCTAATCTAGCCGATAGTATTTGTTAGCAAGAGGTGGAGTCCTATTCCATCCAGGAAAGGTGTGGATTTAGGCTTTTGGTTTCTGTCTGTCACCCTGTAAAAGAAGACACAACAAAATACGGAAGATACAGAACTTACTACTAATTCTAATAATTACACACTCATCACAATCGCTGCTGGGTGTTGAAGTGAGTAAATAAAGGGAACAATAAGTGCTGCATTTGTGATCTGTCAATCAATGGTTTAAGCCATTGGTTTTTGGTGTATCACTGTCCTGAATCAGCACCCAGCCTCCTGGTCCCAGCAGCCTCGTGGGGTGGATTTCATCTGGACTAATGAGTGCTGTTTCTATGTTGAACATATTACTTGTTCATTAAAATTAAAGGGATTATCCAGCAAACAAACCATACAGCTATAATTATTTGTATATTTACCCAAAAGAGATATCTTCTAAATTTTTAAGCTGGCCTTTAGATAAGTGGGAAAAAGTTTTGTTTGTAATATATATATATATATTTATATATATGATGCTAAGCTGCAGAGAAATATAATAAATATATCTGCTAAGAATGTCCAAAAGTACTGTTTTCATTCACTTTAGGATTAATGGGAAAGATGTTAACGTGCACAGTGAGTAAAATTCAATAACAGTCTGCCCAGTTCCTAAATTATTTAATGGACTCTGTTTACTAAAGCTTCTTCTTTCTTTAGTGAATAGGCTTCATGGAATAATATATGAATGGAAGAGACTATCTGTGAATTTGTACTGGTGTTTTAACGCTTAATTCCCAGTGCGGATTTTAATTGGACAGGGCAGAAAAACAATGCAAAATTACATTTTTAAATACAGATGTTAGTAAATATTTTGCTTTGCAGTGATTCCTTTCTGATGCATATATAAAAAATACTTTAATGACCCTTTATGTACAGTGGGAACATTATACTGTGATTTTTTTCTCCACAATGTTCAGCTCAAAGCAAGTTTTCAGAACTGTCTCACATATGTAAATGGGGAGGTTTTGTTTAGACATTTTCTCTCAGTATGACTGCTTAAAGGGACAGTTTTTTTCAACAAGGGATACAAAGAGAAGGAAGCACAGTTTAATTTTGACTTTAATATGCCTCTGCTATTTTGTAACTTACATATTTGGTTGGAACAGACGCTAAATCTATTTCTACAATATTTAACAGAATTCTTTTGAAGAGGACCACTGGAAGGAGCTGGTACGGAGCCGTGAGCGTCAAGCAGAGCTTCTCCAGCATGGAGTCTTGTCAAAAGATACTGCGCTACGGATAGCGACATATCAAGCAGCAAGAGCTGGAACGTCCACTGCCTAAGTGCCCTGCATAAAACCAGTTATTCAGTCACATGGATTCCTGCACAGTTTTATATAGCGACTTCTAGCTGCTATGTGAAAGATAAGACTGGATTCATTGCTAGAATAACCAAATATGGAATAAACTAACAATGCAACAGTATCATTTCCTATAATTAAAATCAATTTATACATATTGAATCTCCTAGTGGCGATTAAATCTTATGTGAGTCTCAAGCTTGAAATTTCTTTTTTTATATATCTCAAAAACTGTTATTTTTTGCATATATTTTGTTTCATTTGTAAAATTTCAAATAAATAACCACTATTGGTAAATCTTACCTAATACAGTGCTAGTGAGAAGACATTATTGCAGGAGTGATGTCAGACAATATATTTATGCGCAGGGCTGGAAATGTATATCACTATAGTCTACCACCAGTAAGGGGGGGAATATGGTGTATGTATATGTGAACATCAAAATGGTACAATATATTAAAAATTAATTCTATTCCAGAGAGTGCTGTCATACCTGTGCAATACATTGCTGTTGAGTACATGTGTGTGTGTGTGTGTATATATATATATATGGGCTTATAGACCGATCAACATGGGGACACCTTGTAAGTTGGTGACTGGCTAAGCAGAATATGGCTATTTCTTTCATGTAATTGGCAAGAGTCCATGAGCTAGTGATATATGGAATATACAATCCTACCAGGAGGGGCAAAGTTTCCCAAACCTCAAAATGCCTATAAATACACCCCCTCACCACACCCACAATTCAGTTTTACAAACTTTGCCTCCCTATGGAGGTGGTGAAGTAAGTTTGTGCTTGATTTTCTTCTGTGATATGCGCTTCTCAGCATTTTAAAGCCAGATTCCTCTCAGAGTACAGTGAATGTCAGAGGGATGTGAAAGGAGTATCACCTATTGAATTCTATGGTTTTCCTTGCGGGATATCTTTTCATAGGTTCTCTGTTATCCGTCGTAGACATTAATCTCCTACCTCCCTTTTCAGATCGACGATATACTCTCATAATCCATTACCTCTACTGATAACTGTTTCAGTACTGGTTTGGCTATCTGCTATATGTGGATGGGTGTCTTTCGGTAAGTATGTTTTTTATTACTTAAGACACTCTCAGCTATGGTTTGGCACTTTATGCATTAATATAAAGTTCTAAATATATGTGTTGTATTTATATTTGCCATGAGTCAGGTTTATGTATATTTCCTTTTGCGGACTTCCAGTTTCAAAATTGGGAAAACATATTTAGGAAGTTATTTCTTTCATGTAATTGGCAAGAGTCCATGAGCTAGTGACGTATGGGATATACAATCCTACCAGGAGGGGCAAAGTTTCCCAAACCTCAAAATGCCTATAAATACACCCCTCACCAAACCCACAATTCAGTTTTACAAACTTTGCCTCCTATGGAGGTGGTGAAGTAAGTTTGTGCTAAGATTTCTACGTTGATATGCGCTTCTCAGCATTGTTGAAGCCCGATTCCTCTCAGAGTACAGCGAATGTCAGAGGGACGTGAAGGGAGTATCACTTATTGAATACGATGATTTCCCTAACGGGGGTCTATTTCATAGGTTCTCTGTTATCGGTCGTAGAGATTAATCTCCTACCTCCCTTTTCAGATCGACGATATACTCTCAAATTACCATTACCTCTACTGATAACTGTTTCCTTACTGGTTTGGCTATCTGCTATATGTGGATGGGTGTCTTTTGGTAAGTATGTTTTTTATTACTTAAGGCACCCCAGCTATGGTTTGGCACTTTATGCATTTATATAAAGTTCTAAATATATGTATTGTACTTATATTTGCCATGAGTCAGGTTCATGTATTTCCTTCTGCAGACTGTCAGTTTCATATTTGGGGAATATAAACATCTTTTAAAAATGAAATGTATTTCTTACCTGGGGTTTAGTCTTTTTTTCAATTGACTACTTCTTACAAATTGCGGGCGGTATTAGGCCCGCGGGTGCGACAAATGCTAAACTTTATTGCGTCATTTTTTGGCGCGAAATTTTTTTTGCCGAGAAAAGATACGTCTATGACACAAGTTCGTCATTTCCGGCGTCATACTTGACACCGAGACCTTTCACATGGTTGCGTCATTAGTGACGCAAGTGTGTCATTTCCGGTTATTTTTTGGCACCAAAAAAGTTTAGTTACGTTGTGTGTCATTTTTTGGCGCCAAACTTTTTCATTATTTCAATACCCCATTGATGTTTGCCTCTTGCTTTTTTCTATCAGAGGGCTATGCTATTTGCATTTTTTCCCATTCCTGAAACTGTCATATAAGGAAATAGATAATTTTGCTTTATATGTTGTTTTTTCTCTTACATTTTGCAAGATGTCTCACTTTGACCCTGCCTCAGAAGCTTCTGCTGGAACATTGCTGCCTGACATCGGTTCTACAAAAGCTAAGTGCATTTGTTGTAAAGTTGTAGAAATTATGTCGCCGAATGTCATTTGTAATAGCTGTTTTTATAAACTTTTACATTCAGATAATGTGTCCATCAGTAATAGTACATTGCCAGTTGCAGTTTCTTCAACTTCTAATGTGCATAATATACCTGTAAATTTTTAAAGAATTTGTTTCTGATTCTATTCTGAAGGCTTTGTCTGCATTTCCACCTTCAAATAAATGTAATAGGTCTTTTAAAACTTCTCATTTAGTTGATGAAATTTCAAATGACCAACAATATGATAATTTATCCTTTTCTGATGAGGATCTATCTGATTCAGAAGATCCTCCTTAGACATTGACACTGACAAATCTACTTATTTATTTAAAATAGAGTATATGTGTTCTTTATTAAGAAGTGTTAATTACTTTGGATTGCTGAGGTAACCAGTCCTCTTGACGTTTAAATGCTGTTTTTAAACCTCCTGTGGCTTCTCCAGGAGTTTTTTCCTATTTCTGATATGATTCTAAGGAATGGAATAAGCCAGGTACTTCTTTTATTCCTTTTTTAAGGTTTAAAATATTGTATCCTTTGCCAACAAAATTTATAGAGTTTTGGGAAAAGATCCCCAAAATTGATGGGGCTATTTCTACTCTTGCTAAACGTACTACTATTCCTTTAGATAGAAAGCTTGAATCTTATCTAAGGAAGGCCTATTTATATTCAGGTCATCTTCTCAGACCTGTAATTTCTTTGGCTGATGTTGCGGCTGCATCAACTTTCTGGTTGGAGAATTTAGCGCAACAAGAATTGGATTCTGACGTATCTAGCATTATTTGCTTACTGCAACATGCTAATCATTTTATTTGTGATGTTAGATCCATGTCTTTAGCTTTTTTTTTTTTTTTTAAATTTCACAGCAAGTATAATTAAGGTATATACACAAAGAAAAAAGTCAGAAACAATATTAGGACATCTCACAAGGTATCAAGGACCATCAGTAAAGTAAACATAGTGCATAATAAGAATACAAAAACATTAAATCATACCTTTCTTCAATTGAAACTAGAACAAAATACCATTTCTTTAGGTATATAAAGACTTAGTGGCCCCAACATTTGCATTTTGTACATACATTTATGGTATCCTTATAACTGGAGCTAACGCTGTTGCATAATTTTATCATCAAGCAACCTTACTTACATAAAAAAAAAGGAACATAATAATTAAATAAGGGAAAAAAAAAAGGGGGGGGGGGGAGACCCACCCTGTCTCCAGCCCTCTTCCCCCTCCACCAATACCTATAACCTAACCTTCTCTATAAAGCGAGACCCACTCAGCTGGGAAAAAATTATGCAGGACAAGGTCCATAAAGGCATTAGTGTTCAAGAAGGGGGACAAAATCTGTTTTTGTAAATTAATTGGGTAGGATTTAATTATTGGAAGGCATGCGTATAAAAATGATTTTATTTTCCTGTCGGAGACTGTGTTTAACTGGAATGACTCAAATATGATCTGGGACTGAATTTCCTTTAACAAACTTGAAAATTTTGGTACAGAATGAGCTTTCCAGTATTTAAAGATTAAATGTCTAACTAATAATATAATCGTTGAATAATAGCGGAGACAGGGGGCATCCCTGTCTTGTCCCTTTATACAATATAATAGGAGGGGATAAGATGTTATTTGTCGAGAGATATGAAATTGGATTTTGATATAATATAGAAATAAATTTTTGAAAATGACCTGTATAGCCAAATTTCTTTAACGCCGTTAATAGATGATCCCATAGGACAGAGTCAAAGGCCTTTTCAGCGTCGACTGTTAGTAATGCAAAATCATGCTTAACATCTGACTCTGCCCCATGGGATCCCAATACATATTCAATTAGAGTCATCGCTTTTCTTATGTTTTTCTGTGCTGTCCTACCGGGAATAAACCCGGTTTGATCTGGGTGTATAACATCTCCCAGACTTTCTTTAAGACGCGCAGCTAGGATACTAGCCATAAGCTTATAATCACTATTAAGCAGTGAAATTGGTCTGTATGAGTCCATTTGATTGGGATCCTTATCTTTTTTTAATATGAGTATAATATTTGAAGCACTAAAAGTTTGGGAAGGTTTTAAACTGTTCATGAAGTATTTATTAAATAGTTCAGTTAATATCGGGGCAATCTCTTCTGAAAGCACTTTATAGAATTCACTTGGCAATTGATCGGGACCGGGAGCTTTCCCTAAAGCTAGCTCTTTGATTGCCTTCCATGTCTCTTCTACCGTAATCTCTTTATTTATTGACGCTAGTTGTTCTGAGGATATTTTTGGAATTTTAAGATTTTCCCAGAAACAATTTTTCGCGTCCTTATTTACCTCTACCGGAGAGTACAGTTTTTGAAAGAATAGCTGGAATTGTCTGTTAATCTCTTTCGGAGTATTGTACTTAGTGCCCTCTGTTATAATTGTCCCAATATAGTTTTTTTTTTTCCTATTTTTAGATATATTTGAGAGCATTTTGGCTGTTTTTGGGGAGAAAGTACCAAAGGTTGCTTTGTTTTTAAGCTCCTCTTGTAGCTGATATTGCGTTAGGAAGGTCTCTCTCTCTATTTTCGCTCTTTGATAAGATTCCCAATTGTTCTTATTAGATTCATTAATATATTTTACCATTTTATTTTTAAGTTGATTTGTTAATTGGAGATCCCTTGCTCTTAGTTTTCTTTTCCTTTTGACCATATATGCCTTTATTTCCCCTCTAAGAAAGGCCTTCCCCGCCTCCCAAAAAATTTCTGTTTTAGACTGATAATCTTTGTTAAAAGAAACATAATCCCTCCATTTATGGATTAGCCAATTTCTGAAATTAATATTAGAATATAAAAAAGATGGAAAAAAAAATTTGCCACACTGTCCCTCATTTTTATCCCGCAGCTGGATCGACATAGAGATAATTGCATGGTCTGAAATCACTATGCTCTTTATATCTGTCTTAATTTCTAGTTGTAATAAATTTTCGGACACTAAAAACATGTCTATTCTTGAAAAAGTGCGGTAGGATTTAGACTCGCATGTGAACATTTTCTCGTCTGGGTGTTGAGTTCTCCATATATCTTTTACTTTGAGACTTTTCGCAAAAGAGATCAGTATCTTAGCCTCTTTTTTGGACCTATATGAGCCACTAGTTCTAAGCCTATCCAGCTGTGGTGTAAATACACTATTAAAATCCCCCCCAATGATTAAATGGGAATCTATTGAATTAATTAATTTGGCAAATAACTGGTCCCAGAATTCTATTTGGCACTCATTTGGGGCATACAGATTACATAGCGTATATCGGGACTTATTAATCTCTATTTCTAAGATCAAATACCTTCCTTCTACATCTTTATCTTGCGATATTACCTGAAATTCTAGATTTTTGTTGAAAATACATACAACCCCTCTTTTTCTTTTCATTGCTGGAGTCGCAATTACCTCCCCAACCCATCCTATTTTTAATTTCTCAGTTTCCTGTAGGCTCAAATGCGTTTCCTGTAGGAAAGCTATATCTGGTTTATATTTTTTAAGATGGTGAATTATTTTTTTTCCTCTTGGCAGGGGAGGAAAATCCGCCCACATTCCAGGAGACCAGGTTAATAAATTTATTCATTTATATATTTATCTTTTTAATCAGAGCAACTGAGTCAAAAGGTGATCGGCGGAGGGAGGGGAGAGGAGAGGGCGGGTGAGAGAGGGATAGAGGAGGGGGAAAGAGGAAAGAAAGAAAAAAAAAAAAAAAAAAAAAAAAAAAAGGAACAAGCAAAAAGAAAAAAGAGAACATAGCAATCGAACCACTAGCGATTAAATGTCGGGAAGTATTGGAAGGTATAAAAATTAAACAGCATAAAGCTATTCTGTCACTGTATGCTGACGATATCTTATTTTATATAAGGGACTCAAATAAAAATATTCCAAATCTGGTAGATATATTGGCGGAGTTCAGTAAATTTGCTGGGTATAGAATAAATCTTGCCAAATCAGAGATCCTATGGATTATTAAAAATAAAAACAGTTTAATAGAGAATCCATTTAAACTAGCTGAAAAAAATATTAAATATCTTGGAATAATTATTTCTAGGAATCCAGAGGAATGGTATGACATAAATTATACTTCGATATGGAAAAAATGTTCCTCTGAAATACAGAAATGGAGTAAATTACCACTATCTTTGTCGGCAAGGATAGCATTAATAAAAATGCGTACATTGCCTAAAATTTTATTCCTTATTCAGCATATACCTGCCTTCTTACGTAAGGCAGATATACAAAAATTTAATGCTTGCTGTTCTCGCTTTCTTTGGTTACCAAAAAAATCACGAATTTCCTTGGCAAGGCTAACACATCCAAAAGATTTGGGTGGATTTGCATTTCCTAACCTAACAAATTACAATCTTGCATCTATGGCCAGAATTGCTATGGATTGGCTAACTGAATCCAACTATGTCACAAATATAGATATAGAAGAGGCCATAGCTTTTCCATATGCTTTAAAAGCACTACTCCACAGTGTCAAATTTAAAGAGGTAAAAGGATATGTCCCAAAATTTACAACTTATAATGTAATCATAGCATGGTACAAAATCTGTAATCTCCTAGAAGTGAATCACTCGCTCTCTAAATTTCTACCTATTATAGGAAACCCAGATTTTGAGAGCGGATGTACATCACCCGCTTTCAGGAAATGGTCAACAAATAATTTGAAATTCTTGGAACAGGCTGTGGACCCCCTTAATAAGCATATGAAAACGTTCGAAGTATTAAGTAGAGAGTTCAACCTGGATAAGAGGTCATTTTTTGCATACTTACAATTGAGGCATTTTTACTATAAACAGGAACCTCTGGAGGCAGATGCCTGGTCGCTGGGCCCACTAGATGATATTATTGCTAGATTTTCTGTAGGTAATCACTCTATCTCATATATCTACAGAATATTAATACTTAAAGAGGCCAAAGTCAAGGTAAATAAGCTGTTTCACTTTTGGAAATTAGATATCCCGGAAATTGATTTGAATTTTTTTCAACAGAGCTTTGATAGAGTAAGAAAGTTCTCAAATAATATGGCAATAAGAGAGTCACACTTAAAACTTCTTAATAGAGCATACCTGACACCTAGCAGAATGGGTAAATGGAAAGGAGATATGGCCTGCTTCAGATGTAAATTCCCTGCAGCCGATTTGTTTCATGTCTTTTATGCATGCCCAAAAATTTCTCAACTATGGAAACAAATAGAATTCTGGCTTAATAGATTTCTGCCAGTTAAAATTCGGCTTAAACCCTTACATATCTTCTTTCTGGTACATGGTCAAGTGCAGAATAAGTCCCTGATTAATACTACAATCCTGTTAGTTAGACAGAGGATTTTAAGGGCCTGGAAGGATAAAAACGCTCCTAGTATAGCTGTAGTAATTCAAGATGTAACTTATCAAATGGCCTTAGATCAGAATGACCAACTAATTTTTACAGAGAATAAAATAAAAAAGTACATGGCGAAATGGGATAAAGTGATCTTAGATCAGCCCAGAGAGGCACAGCTGCAGCTATTAGGCCATTTTCGAAGTTCACCAGAATTTCTACAATTACTACTAACAGATGAGTATCCAGAATTTTGGAGACAACAATTCCTTTAGGATGGGGCGGGGGAGGGTATTGGGGGGGAGATGGAGGAGAGTGGGAGAGATTTTCCCTTTTTTTTTTTTTTTTTTTTTTTTTTTTTTTCTTTTCTCTTTCTTTTTCTGATCTAGCAAATAAACAATGCTTTGCACATAGGGAATGTCGTGTCTAGATCTAAATAAGTTTTTTCCCTCTCTTTATAAATATAAAAACAGTAAGGAGTTATATTTTTGATAAACTGACAGACTATTTACGATATACTGTTGTATGATGTAAATGTAAAGCTATATTTTGTTCTTTTTTTTTTCTTTGTCTAACAATGTTTTGTCTGTCACCAAGAAAATTACTGTAATAAAAATTATATTTAAAAAAAAAAAAAAATAATATAATCGTATTGACCATATTTTGATATAAACCAAGACTCTCATCCTGACTATATAAAAAGAAAATATTTTCTAATGTAAATTGAATTTGTATATTATAAAGGCTGCAAACCCAGTACGCTATTTTTTGCCACATTTGAGAGATTTTTGGACAGTACCATACCATGTGACAGAAATCAGCCCCAAAAAGACTACACCGTGGACAGTTTGAAGCTGTAGAGGGGAACATTTTATTCAATCTATATGGAGAAATATAAAAATTATTAAATATTTTCATATGAGACTCTTTCCAGGCAGTGGGGACAAGACATTGATTAAGAACTGAAAAACTGGAAACAATTTTATTCTCATCCAATTCTGGAAAAATATAAATCCATTTATTAATAATGTTCCCCGTAGCCAGTGCACCTTGTTTGGACATCATAATATCATATATTAAAGAAATAGAGGCATCCCCCACTTTAAATTTAGAACAGCATACGTCAATCTCAGACCACGCGGGAGAGATAGGAAAAGTAAAATTGGCCGTATCTATATAGTGACGTATTTGCAGATATGCAAAAAAGGTCTTATTAGAAATACCAAATTGAGAAATGAATTCTTGAAAAGAAGCCACTTGTCCATTATCTGTCATAATCTGAGCTAAGAAGCAAAGCTTTTTGTCTTTCCACGATTGAAAGGCCTTATTATACATTCCTGGCAAAAATTGAGGATTTCCACAAATAGGCAAACATTTTGAAAAATTTTAGTCTATCCCAAGCAGGGTACAACATTTCCTCCACGCCACTACTATATTTTTAATAGTGGTAAGACTATTAATGTTAGACGGCAGTGTTTTAAGCGGACAATGCAATATAGCCTTTAACATAAAAGGTTTGCAATAAAAACTTTCAAGATCAAAAGAAGAGACTATATTAGATTCAGAAATCCAGTCAAGCGCTATCTTAATCATAGCTGCCCAATTATAAAGTTTAATATTGGGTAAAGAAAAACCTGCCAACTCCTTTTTTAACATCAACTTATCAAGAGATATACGTTCTTTTTTATTACCCCAGATAAATCTAGAAATACATGTACATATCTTCTTTATATCATTTGAAGGTATAAAAATTGGTAAATTTTGCAGAGGGTAAAGCAATCTAGGGAAGATGATAGCTTTAAATAAGTTAACCCGAGCTTTCAATGAAAGTGGGAAAGACGTCCAATTTTCTAAATCGGCCTGAATTTTCTCCAGTAAAGGGGTAAAATTCGCACTGTACCATTTTTTTGGGTTAGTGTGAAAAAAAATACCCAAATATTTAATACAATCCACTGTCCTAAATGGGGTTTCTTGAATACTACCTACTGACTTTTTAACCCATAAAAGCTCGCTCTTTTGCGGATTAACCCTATACCCGGAGAAGGCACCAAACTGTTTCAAGTATCTCATAGCTAGTGGAATAGACTGTCTAGTATCCTCAAAAAACAATAAAAGGTCATCCGCATAAAGTAATAATTTAAGGGTTTGTGTGCCCAAGGAAATACCTTCCATCTTTTCCCTTAGTTTGATCGCTAGAGGTTCTAAAGCAATATTAAATAATAACGGGCATCCTTGACGCGTACCTCTTTTCAAAATAATCTTTTCTGAAAGTGTATTATTAACCAGTAAAAAGGACATAGGAGATTTGTAGAGTTTCCTAATAAAAGAGACAAATTGTTCATGAAATCCAAATTTAACTAAAGTAAAAAGTAAATGTTTCCAGGATATAGAATCAAAAGCCTTTTCGGCATCAAGTGTTAAAATTGCTATATCTTTAGTATTGTCATTATTAACTTTATTCGCCCCATATAAGTTCCAATGGTAATCAAGAAATGTAGCTACACTGCGGATATGTCTAGTAGAGTTCCTAGCTAACATGAAACCTACCTGGTCTGTGTGGATAACTTTCTCCAATACAATGGCCAACCTCTTAGCGATTATTGAAGATAAAATTTTATAATCTGTGTTTAACACAGAAATTGGTCTATAAGACGCAGGATCTTCTGGGTTTTTTCCTTTTTTTAATATTAAGGAGATATTGGCCGCAGAAAAATACAAAGAGATAGAGTCATTGGAACAAAAATAAGAATTAAACAATTTGCCCAAGGTCAGCTTCAACTCTGGGGCCAGGATCTTATAGAATTCTCCCGGCAAGCCATCTGGGCCGGCTGCTTTATTAGTTTTAAGCTGCTCTATGACTCCAAGAATCTCTTCGTCAGAAATAGGTGCAATTAGAAAGGCAGATTCCTCCTCCAGAATCTCTGGGGTTTGCAAGTCCTGCCAGAAATTATCTTGACACTCTGCATCACTGGTTATATCATTGTAAAGAGACTGATAGAAATCAAAGAACCCCTTACAAATTTCCTCTGTTTCAAAAAATCTAGAATTCCCTACTTGCAGAGCAGCTATATAGTTCTTTTTCTTTCTACTTTTAGTAAGGCGAGCTAGGTGTTTAGCAGAACATCCCTGAAAACCCCTAAAATATAGGCTAATCTTTGATTCTTGTTCCAAAGATTTTTGTTTAAGAAAAATATCTAGAGCTTTTTTGGCTTCAGAATAGGCTTTCCAGTTACTAGCTGATTGCTGATATACAAACTTTCTATATGTATTTTTTACCTGGTTGGAGTATTGCGTCTCGGCTGCTCGCTGTTTTTTATTTAAATTGCACATATAGGCCTGTATTTGACCCCTTAGCACCGCCTTTACGGCTTCCCAGAAAACTTCGATTTTATTGAAATAATTAATATTAAAACTACAGAAGTCCTTCCAACTCTGTTTTAACCAAGTAGAAAATTTAATATTACTCACAAGATATCTGGGGAAGAAGAATCTGACACCCTTATTTTTTTTAATATTTGAGGATACAAAACTGAGTGATATAACCGCGTGGTCTGAAATCACAATATCGCTGATATCCACCCTTAATTTTTGTATGGATAAAGATTCAGAGATTAAAAATAAATCGATTCTAGAGAAAGATTTAAATGACTTAGATTCACATGTGAATCTCTGAGCATCAGGATTCCTAAGCCTCCAAATATCACATAACTTAAGATTATGACACATTTTTTTAAGGAGACGCGCCCCTCTATTATGAAATTTTAAGTTTTTGCCTGAAAGTCTATCCATTATAGGACAGGGAGTTAAATTAAAATCTCCACCCATTATAATATTTTCATTAGTCAACGGGAACAGGATGTGTTCAATTTTTTTCCAAAATCTCTGAGATATTAAGTTAGGGCCGTAAAGATTGCACAGAATAAATTTAACTTCATTAACGAAAATCTCCAAAATTATAAAACGTGCATCAGGGTCAGCATGTACCTTAATAATAGAGTATTTTAAGTCTTTATTAAGTAAAATTGCTATTCCGCATTTCCTATTTAAGGAGGGGGCCCCAATAACCTGTCCTACCCATTTACACTTAAGTTTTGCAGTTTCTACCTCGTTTAAATGCGTCTCCTGCAAGAACGCAATATCTGGTTTATCCTTCACTAGGTGTTTCAGTATAAGTTTTCGTTTAGCTGGGGAAGAAATTCCTCCAACATTCCATGACGCAACCTTTAAATCAGTCATCATCCCGAAATTCTGTTCCGGTTATACTAAAAGGCAGTAGAGGGGGAAAAGGGGAGAGAGGAGTGGGAAGGAAGAAGGGGGAAAAAAAAATAAAAAAATGGTGAGAGCCCATCACCCATACATACCACAAAATAAAATTAATTACAAAGCAGACAATATACATCCTTATAAAAATAAAAAGACATAGTAACCTTCAACCCACCTCTGTGGCGGTACCCCCTAGAGGGTTACATTAGTATCCATGAACTCTTTTACTTCTTTAGGGTTAGCAAGTAAATATCTCTTTCCCTTTTCTTCTAAGACAATTTTTGCGGGGTAAATCAACCTTGCTTTCAAATTCTGCTTTATCAGCTGAGTACAAAGGGGGGCCATCAGTTTCCTTTTGGCAGACGTTTCAGACGAGAAGTCTTGAAACAATAATATTTTGTGGTTTCCCAACATAAGGGAACCATTTTTTCTTAAATAACCTTAATAGTTCAATTTTATCCTGGAATTTTAAATATTTCACTAGGCAAGCCCTATTTCTAGTTACACCATCTAGAGCATTTCTGTTGGTCCCTAACCTATGAGCTCTTTCTACTTCTAGAGGTAACTGTGAGGCCGGGACCCCTAAGGTTTGGGGGAGCAAAACTGAAGTAAATTTAATTAAGTCCTCATATTCTGAGGTTTCTGGGAGGCCTATTATTCTTATATTATTCCTTCTGGAATGATCTTCTAATTCTTCCAGGCGGGATTGGAGATTATTAATTTTTGTTTCTTGCTTCTGCGAGATAGTTTCTTGAGAATTAACCAGGTCCTCTAGATCGGAAACCCTGTTCTCAACTTCAGAGATCCTTGCGGCAAATTGCCTTACTTCTTCTGTAAGGGTTATCACGCCAGAGGAAATACTGGTTAATTCTCTTTTAATAAGCTCAAACTGGGGTGTAAACAACTCGGCTATCTGGAAAAATAAGACCTGAGAATCCATTCTTACAGCTGAGTGATCTAGACTTGTATCATTACTTGAGTCATTAACGTTATTTTTTCTTTCTTTGACCTTGGCAGGCATTATGGGCGAAATAGTATTCGCCTGAGTGAGAAATCTATCCATAAAATGGTGTGAGAATTAGAAAAAAGTGGAAACCAATCCACGTGCGAAAGAAAAAAAAAAAAAATTCCTTTTCTTTTCTTTGAGTGATTAAACAAAATAATAAGAGTCAAAACAGTGACGTGTGATAATAGTGAAGGTGAGGAAAAAAAGAGCCTGGCAGGTCAAATAAACTTATCTGTAATGCGATTTCAGATCGCTATATGATAGGTAAACACCTTAGTTTAAACCAAGAAAATTATATGACATATAAAAAGATTCATGAAATATACTGTCTAACCCATCAAATATACAGTTTTTGCAACTATCACCAGGTCGCCTAGCCAACAATCTTTTGCTTTTTTTTTTTTTTCTCTTCCCCTTTGCTTTCTTTCTCTTTTCCTCCTTCTTTCTTAAAAAAAAAAAAAAAAGAAAATGCAAAATAAACTATAATATATAAAATCAGATACAAGCTTATAAGACAAAATATATTGTTTTCTCTTTTCTTTTGGCTACTGCAGCTAGGAAAACAAGTCCCCTTTATTTATTGTTCACTTCTCATACACTTTCCTTCTTCTTTTCATGCAAAAGAGATACAGGTTTCGGCTGTGGATCCATAAGGAACCAAGACCACTGCTGCTTTAATAAAGTCATAGGACTAGCTCTTCATTTGTGATAAATATAGAGTCCCCACTTGAAATTTTTGCAGGTTATAACCCTTTATCTGCAGCTGCTGTATTAAGGTCCTGCACAAAAAGTCACACAAAGGAAGAAATACAGGATCCTAATATGATATTTATACTGAATTTATCCTTTATCCACCAGGATATACTGAGTCCTAAAAATGCTTCACATACAGCCGTATCTTCTGGATTATGGTGGCAGGAAGATTAAGAAACAAATAGCTGAATCCTTGCACGGTACTCCTTCAGCAGTTAAACTTTTAGGCTGCCCTTTTAGACAACATGCGTAGCCATGACCATTTCTCTAGTTAACCCAGGCTAACCGTAGATAGCACTCCAAATAATGCAATATGTTCACAGACACTTATCCTTGATATAAAAAAAAGTACCTGATGATGGCAGGGTGAGGGGTGCAGGGATCGGGATATGATTACCCTTGTGGTCGGACACTGTTTCTTCAGCCGCGAGGAGAGAGGACAGGACTCAGCTCCCGCTAAACTCCTGACCTCCTACCTGCCAGCGGCACACGTCAAGCCAGGTGCCTGTCTTACCCTTCTCTTTGCCAGTTGTCACCAGTAACAGTTTCCCGGTCTTTCCCGGTACTGCCCTCTCACTTAACGCAGGAGATTGTTCCACCACTTCAGACAGGTGAAAGAGATTTGCATGGAGATATGTCTGCTGCACACAATGTGTAGAGGGGGCTTCTTCGCCTCTGCAGCACGCTGCAAAAAGTGCCCTAAACAGGCCCAGGATATCCACCAAGGGCCGCGGGGCAAACAGGCGCAGGGATCAGGTATACAACGCTGCGTTGGATCTAGCAGCCAACGTGGAGCAACTAGACGTGCGTGCTCCTCCCCCAACAGGAAGCCCTGCAATCTCGTCTTTAGCTATATTAGCTAGAAGAGCTTTGTGGCTTAAATCTTGGAATGCTGATATGACATCTAAATTTAGATTACTATCTTTTTCTTTCCAAGGTAATAATTTATTTCATTCTCAGTTGGATTCTATTATTTCAACTGTTACTGGGGGAAAAGGAATTTTTCTGCCTCAGGATAAAAAACCTAAGGGTAAATCTAAGGCTTCTAACCGTTTTCGTTCCTTTTGTCAGAATAGGGAATGAAAACTCTATCCTCCCCCCAAGGAATCTGCCTCCAATTGGAAACCTTCCTCAAATTGGAATAAATCCAAGCCTTTTAGGAAACCAAAGTCAGCCCCTAAGTCCACATTAAGGTGCGGCCCTCATTCCAGCTCAGCTGGTAGGGGGCAGATTAAGGTTTTTCAAGGATATTTGGATAAAATCTGTTCAAAATCAATGGATTCAGAGCATTGTCTCTCAAGGGTATTGAATAGGATTCAGAGTAAGACCTCCTGTGAGAAGATTTTTTCTCTCACGTATCCCAGTAAAATCCAGTAAAAGCTCAGGCTTTCCTGAAGTGTGTTTCAGACCTGGAGTCTTCAGGGGTAATCATGCCAGTTCCTCTTCTGGAACAAGGTTTGGGGTTTTATTCAAATCTATTCATTGTCCCAAAGAAGGAAAATTTATTCTGCCTTTTGTTCAGCGAGGACATTATATGTCTACAATGAACTTGCAGGATGCATACCTTCATATTCCGATTCATCCAGAACATTTTCAGTTTCTCAGATTCTCTTTTCTAGACAAGCATTACCAATTTGTTGCTCTTCCATTTGGCCTAGCAACCGCTCCAAGAATCTTTTCAAAGGTTCTGGGTGTCCTACTCTCTGTAATCAGAGAACAGGGTATTGCGGTGTTTCTTTATTTGGACGATATCTTGGTACTAGCTCAATCTTTACGTACTGCAGAATCTCACACAAATCAACTGGAATTGGTTCTTCGGAAACATGGTTGGAGGATCAATTTACCAAAAAGTTTCTTGATTCCTCAGACAAAGGTCACCTTTTTAGGCTTCCAGATAGATTCAGTGTCCATGACTCTGTCTCTAACAGACAAGAAACGTTTTAAATTGGTTGCAGCCTGCCGGCACCTTCAGTCTCAGTCATTCCCTTCAGTGGCTATGTGCATGGAAGTTTTAGGTCTCATGACTGCAGCATCGGACGCGATCCCCTTTGCTCATTTTCACATGAGACCTCTTCAGCTTTGTATGCTGAATCAATGGTGCAGGGATTATACAAAGATATCTCAATTTAATATCCTTAAATCCCAATGTACGACACTCTCTGACATGGTGGATAGATCACCATCATTTAGTTCAAGGGGCTTCTTTTGTTTGGCCAACCTGGACTGTGATCACAACAGATGCGAGTTTTTCAGGTTGGGGAGCTGTTTGAGGATCTCTGACAGCACAAGGGGTTTGGAAATCTCAAGAGGCGAGATTTCCAATACATATATTAGAACTCCGTGCAATTCTCAGAGCTCTTCAGTTTTGGCCTCTGTTAAAGAGAGAACCATTAATTTGTTTTCAGACAGACATTATCACAACAGTGGCATATGTCAATCATCAGGGTGGGACTCACAGTCCCCAAGTTATGAAAGAAGTATCTTGAATACTTGTTTGGGCGGAATCCAGCTCCTGTCTAATCTCTGCGGTGCATATCCCAGGTGTAGACAATTGGTAAGCGGATTATCTCAACCGCTAGACTTTACATCCATTGGAGTGGTTTCTCCATCCAGATGTTTTTTTCTCAGATTGTTCAGATGTGGGGTCCTCCAGAGGTAGATCTCATGGCCTCTCCTCTAAACAAGAAACTTCCCAGATACCTGTCCAGGTCCAGGGATGTTCAGGCGGAAGCAGTGGATGCGCTGACACTTCCTTGGTGTTATCATCCTGCTTATATCTTCCCACCTTTAGTTCTCCTTCCATGAGTGTTTTCCAAAATTATCATGGAACAATCATTTGTGTTGCTGGTAGTGCCAGCATGGCCACACAGGGTTTGGTATGCGGATCTGGTTCGGATGTCCAGTTGCCCGCCTTGGCCACTTCCGTTACGGCCAGACCTACTATATCAAGGTCCATTTTTCCATCAGGATCTCAAATCATTACATTTGAAGGTATGAAAATTGAATGCTTAGTACTAGGTCATATTGGTTTTTCTGACTCAGTGATTATGTTACAAGCTCGTAAATCAGTCTCTAGGAAGATTTATTATAGAGTTTGAAAGACTTACATTTCATGGTGTTCTTCTCATGAATTCTCCTGGCATTCTTTTAGAATTCCTAGAATTTTTACAGTTTTTTCAGGTTGGTTTGGATAAGGGTTTGTCTGCAAGTTCCTTGAAAGGACAAATCTCCGCTCTTTTTGTTTTATTTCACAGAAAGATTGCTATACTTCCTGATATACACTGTTTTGTACAGGCTTTAGTTCGTATTAAGCCTGTCATTAAATCAATTTCTCGTCCTTGGAGTCTTAATTTGGTTCTGAAGGCTTTACAGGCTCCTCCATTTGAGCCTATGCATTCTTTGGACATTAAACTACTTTCTTGGAAAGTGTTGTTCCTTTTGGCTATCTCTTCTGCTAGAAGAGTTTCTGAGCTATCTGCTCTTTCTTGTGAATCTCCTTTTCTGACTTTTCATCATGATAAGGCGGTTTTGTGGACTTCATTTGAATTTTTCCTTAAGGTTGTGAATTCTAACAACATTAGTAGAGAAATTGTTGTCCCTTCCTTGTGTCCTAATCCTAAGAATCCTTTGGAAAGATCCTTACATTCTTTGGATGTGGTGAGAGCTTTGAAATATTATGTTGAAACTACTTAAGATTTCAGGAAGACTTCTAGTCTATTTGTTATATTTGCTGGTCCTAGGAAAGGTCAGAAGGCCTCTGCTATTTCCTTGGCCTCTTGGTTAAAGCTTTTGATTCTTCAAGCTTATTTGGAGTCGGGTCAAGCTCCGCCTCAGAGAATTATAGCTCATTCTACTAGTTCAGTCTCCACTTCGTGGGCTTTTAAGAATGAAGCTTCAGTTGATTAGATTTGCAAAGCAGCGACTTGGTCCTCTTTGCATACATTTACTAAATTCTACACTCCTGTCTAATCTCTGCGGTGCATATCCCAGGTGTAGACAATTGGTAAGCGGATTATCTCAACCGCTAGACTTTACATCCATTGGAGTGGTTTCTCCATCCAGATGTTTTTTTCTCAGATTGTTCAGATGTGGGGTCCTCCAGAGGTAGATCTCATGGCCTCTCCTCTAAACAAGAAACTTCCCAGATACCTGTCCAGGTCCAGGGATGTTCAGGCGGAAGCAGTGGATGCGCTGACACTTCCTTGGTGTTATCATCCTGCTTATATCTTCCCACCTTTAGTTCTCCTTCCATGAGTGTTTTCCAAAATTATCATGGAACAATCATTTGTGTTGCTGGTAGTGCCAGCATGGCCACACAGGGTTTGGTATGCGGATCTGGTTCGGATGTCCAGTTGCCCGCCTTGGCCACTTCCGTTACGGCCAGACCTACTATATCAAGGTCCATTTTTCCATCAGGATCTCAAATCATTACATTTGAAGGTATGGAAATTGAATGCTTAGTACTAGGTCATAGAGGTTTCTCTGACTCAGTGATTATGTTACAAGCTCGTAAATCAGTCTCTAGGAAGATTTATTATAGAGTTTGAAAGACTTACATTTCATGGTGTTCTTCTCATGAATTCTCCTGGCATTCTTTTAGAATTCCTAGAATTTTTACAGTTTTTTCAGGTTGGTTTGGATAAGGGTTTGTCTGCAAGTTCCTTGAAAGGACAAATCTCCGCTCTTTTTGTTTTATTTCACAGAAAGATTGCTATACTTCCTGATATACACTGTTTTGTACAGGCTTTAGTTCGTATTAAGCCTGTCATTAAATCAATTTCTCCTCCTTGGAGTCTTAATTTGGTTCTGAAGGCTTTACAGGCTCCTCCATTTGAGCCTATGCATTCTTTGGACATTAAACTACTTTCTTGGAAAGTGTTGTTCCTTTTGGCTATCTCTTCTGCTAGAAGAGTTTCTGAGCTATCTGCTCTTTCTTGTGAATCTCCTTTTCTGACTTTTCATCAGGATAAGGCGGTTTTGCGGACTTCATTTGAATTTTTCCTTAAGGTTGTGAATTCTAACAACATTAGTAGAGAAATTGTTGTCCCTTCCTTGTGTCCTAATCCTAAGAATCCTTTGGAAAGATCCTTACATTCTTTGGATGTGGTGAGAGCTTTGAAATATTATGTTGAAACTACTTAAGATTTCAGGAAGACTTCTGTCTATTTGTTATATTTGCTGGTCCTAGGAAAGGTCAGAAGGCCTCTGCTATTTCCTTGGCCTCTTGGTTAAAGCTTTTGATTCTTGAAGCTTATTTGGAGTCGGGTCAAGCTCCGCCTCAGAGAATTATAGCTCATTCTACTAGTTCAGTCTCCACTTCGTGGGCTTTTAAGAATGAAGCTTCAGTTGATTAGATTTGCAAAGCAGCGACTTGGTCCTCTTTGCATACATTTACTAAATTCTACCGTTTTTATGTATTTGCTTCTTCGGAAGCAGTTTTTGGTAGAAAAGTTCTTCAGGCAGCTGTTTCAGTTTGATTCTTCTGCTTTTGATTTAAGTTTTTTTCTTTCAAAAATGAAAATAAACTTATTTTTTGGGGTTGTGGATTAATTTTTTCAGCGGTATATGGCTGTTTTTATTTTATTCCCTCCCTCTCTAGTGACTCTTGAGTGGAAGACTCCACATCTTGGGTATTGATATCCCATATGTCACTAGCTCATGGACTCTTGCCAATTACATGAAAGAAAACATAATTTATGTAAGAACTTACCTGATAAATTCATTTCTTTCATATTGGCAAGAGTCCATGAGGCCCACCCTTTTTATGGTGGTTATGATTTTTTTGTATAAAGCACAATTATTTCCAAATTTCCTTTGTTGATGCTTTCTACTCCTTTCTTTATCACCCCACTGCTTGGCTATTCGTTAAACTGAATTGTGGGTGTGTTGAGGGGTGTATTTATAGGCATTTTGAGGTTTGGGAAACTTTGCCCCTCCTGGTAGGATTGTATATCCCATATGTCACTAGCTCATGAACTCTTGCCAATATGAAAGAAATGAATTTATCAGGTAAGTTCTTACATAAATTATGTTTTTTTCTTACCTGGGGTATAGTCTTTTCTTCAAAATTGACTGTTTTTCATTCATTTTTGCAGGCAAAATTAGGCTTGCGAGGCCACAAAATGCTGATATTTATTGCGTCATTCTTGGCGCGAGAATTTTTTGGTGCGAAGGTACGTTTGGTGACGCAAATTCGTAATTTCCGCGTCTTAGTTGATGCCAGGTCTCCTTGCACAAGGTTGCGTCTGCCATGACGCGAGTTGCGTCATTTCTGGATGTTGTTAGTGCCAAAAAATGTCATTTTGTGTTGTGCGTCATACTTGGTGCCAATTAATGTAATAATTTAAACCCCACTTCCGATATGCCTCTTGCCTTTTTTATGCTTAGAGGGCTATGCTGTTTGCATTTTTTTCCCATTCCTGAAACTGCCATATAAGGAAATTGATCATTTTGCTTTATATGTTGTTTTTTCTCTTACATTTTGCAAGATGTCTCAATCTGATCCTGTCTCAGAATTCACTGTTGGATCTCTGCTGCCTGATAACAGTTCTACCAAAGATAAGTGTATCTGTTGTAATTTAGCGGAGATTATACTGTATCTCCAGCTGTAGTATGTAACAGTTGTCATGATAAGCTTTTACATGCAGAGAATGTATCCATCAGTACTAGTACAATGCCTGTTGTTCCTTCAACATCTAATGTACATGATATCCCTGTGAATATAAAAGATTTTATTGCTGATGCGATTCAGAAGGCTTTTTCTGCTATTACGCCTTCTAATAAACATAAAAGGTCTTTTAAAACTTCTCATAAAGTTGATGAAATTTCAAATGACTGACAATATACTGAATTATCCTCCTCTGATGAGGATCTATCTGATTAAGAAGATCCTACCTCAGATATTGACACTGACAAATCTACTTATCTCTTTAAGATGGAGTATATTCGTTCCTTGTTAAAAGAGGTGTTGATTACTTTGGGTATTGAGGAAACTAATCCTCTTGATACTAAAACTAGTAAACATTTAAATTCTGTTTATAAACCTCCTGTGGTTACTCCAGAAGTTTTTCCAGTTCCTGATGCTATTTCTAATATGATTTCAAAGGAATGGAATAGGCCTGGTACTTCTTTTATTCCTTCTTCTAGGTTTAAAAAGTTGTATCGTTTGCCAGCAGTCAGATTTAAGTTGATGGGGTTATTTCTACAACGTACTACTATCCCTATGGAAGCTAGTACTTGCTTTAAGGATCCTTTAGATAGGATACTTGAATCTTATCTAAGGAAAGCTTTTTTATATTCTGGCTATCTTCTCAGGCCTGACATTTCTATGGCTGATGTTGCAGCTGCATCAACTTTCTGGTTGGAAAGCTTAGCGCAACAGGAAACAGATCCTTATTTGTCTAGCATTGTTCGCTTGCTTCAACATGCTAATCATTTTATCTGTGATGCTATTTTTGATATCATCAAAATTGATGTTAAGTCTATGTCTTTAGCTATTTTAGCTAGAAGAGCTTTGTGGCTCAGGTATTGGAATGCTGACATGGTATCTAAGTCTAGATTACTATCTCTTTCTTTCCAAGGTAACAATTTATTTGGTTCTCAGTTGGATTCAATTATTTCAACTGTCACTGGGGGGAAGGGAGTTTTTTTACCTCAGGATAAAAGATCTAAGGGTAAATCTAAAGCTTCTAATCGCTTTCGTTCTTTTCGACAGAATAAGGAACAGAAACAAAATCCTTCCCCCAAAGAATCTGGTACCAATTGGAAACCTTCTTCAAGTTGGAATAAATCCAAGATTTTTAAGAAACCAAAGCCAGCCCCCAAGTCTTCATGATGGTGTGGCCCTCATTCCAGCTCAGCTGGTGGGGGGCAGATTACAATTTTTCCAAAACATTTGGGCAGATTCTGTCCAAAATCATTGGATTCAGAGTATTGTCTCTCAAGGGTATCGAATAAGATTCAGAGTAAGACCTCCTGTGAGAAGATTTTTTCTCTCACGCGTTCCAGTGAAGGCTCAAGCTTTTCTGAAGTGTGTTTCAGATCTAGAGCTTTCAGGGGTAATCATACCAGTTCAGTTTCAGGAACAGGGTCTGGGGTTTTATTCAAATCTATTAATTGTCCCAAAGAAAGAAAATTCATTCAGGCCCGTTCTGGATCTGAAAATTTTGAATTGTTTTGTAAGAGTGCCAACTTTCAAAATGGTGATTAAAAGGACTGTTCTGCCTTTTGTTCAGCAAGGGCATTATGGGGCCTAGTTATCAAGCCGTCAACCTCAAATACGCTGGAATTCCGCAGCGTATTTGTGTCGAAGCTGATACGCCTTAGTTATCAAAGGCTCGAGACCGGCAAAAGTAGAATTTTGTGACGTAAGCTTCGATCCGCCGGACTCAGTCCGACACAGATCGATTCTTACGTCACTCCAGATGTTCCGCACACAATCTCACTACTTTTGCTAGTTATCAAAAAACTAGCAGGTACGCTCGGCACTTTTACGGCCCAGCGTACCTGGTTTTCAAAGCGCCAGCCTGGAGGCGGCGGATCCCATAGGAATCAATGGGAGTCTGACCATAGCGAAAGTACAAGTTCGCTGCTGACAGACATCCCATTCATTCCTATGGGAGATGTCTGCACCTAACACCCTAACATGTACCCCGAGTCTAAACACCCCTAATCTGTCCCCCCTACACCGCTGCATCTAAATAAAGTTATTACCCCCTAAACCGCCACTCCCGGAGCCCACCGCCACCTACATTATACCTATTAACCCCTATCCTGCTCCCCTATACCGCCGCCCTCTATAATAACGTTATTAACCCCTAAACCTAAGTCTAACACTAACCCTAATGCCCCCTTTACTTAAATATTAATTAAATCTAAATAATATTTCTATTATTAACTACATTAATCCTATTTAAAACTAAATGCTTACCTGTAAAATAAACCCTAATATAGCTACAATATAAATAATAATTATATTGTAGCTATCTTAGTATTTATTTTTATTTTACAGGCAACTTTGTATTTATTTTAACTAGGTACAATAGCTATTAAATAGTTATTAACTATTTAATAGCTTACCTAGCTAAAAGAAAGAGAAATTTACCTGTAAAATAAAAACTAAGCTAAGTTACAATTACACCTAACACTACACTATACTTTAATATATTCCTATTTAAAACTAAATACTTACCTGTAAAATAAACCCTAATATAGCTACAATATAAATAATAATTACATTGTAGCTATCTTAAGATTTATATTTATTTTACAGGTAACTTTGTATTTATTTTAGCTAGTTAGAATAGTTATTAAATAGTTATTAACTATTTAATAACTACCTAGCTAAAAGAAATACAAAATTACCTGTAAAATAAATCCTAACCTAAGTTACAATTAAACCTAATACTACACTATCATTAAATTAATTAAATAAACTACCTACAAATAACTACAATTAAATACAATTACATAAACTAACTAAAGTACAAAAAATAAAAAAAGCTAAGTTACAGAAAATAAAAAAATAAGTTACAAACATTTTAAAAATATTACAACAATTTTAAGCTACTTACACCTAATCTAAGCCCCCTAATAAAATAACAAACCCCCCCAAAATAAAAAAATGCCCTACCCTATTGTAAATTAAATAAAGTTCAACGCTCGTTTACCTTACCAGCCCTTAAAAGGGCCATTTGTGGGGGCATGCCCCCAAAAGTTCAGCTCTTTTGCCTGTAAATGAAAAATACAACCCCCCCCAACATTAAAACCCACCACCCACATACCCCTAATCTAACCCAAACCCCCCTTGCAAAAACCTAACACTAATCCCCTGAAGATCATCCTACCTTGAGTCGTCTTCACTCAGCCGAGCAGCGATGGAACCCAAGTGGACATCCGGACCGGCAGAAGTGATCATCCAAGGGGGCGCTGAAGAAATCTTCCATCCGATGAAGTCATCATCCAGGCGGCGCTGAAGAAGTCTTCGATCCGGGCGATGTCATCTTCCAAGCCGGGTCTTGAATCTTCCTTCCGCCGCCGCGGAACATCCTTCTTCACCGACGGACTACGACGAATGAAGGCTCCTTTAAGGGACGTCATCCAAGATGGCGTCCCCTCAATTCCGATTGACTGATAGGATTCTATCAGCCAATCGGAATTAAGGTAGGAAAAATCTGATTGGCTGATTCCATCAGACAATCAGATTCAAGTTCAATCCGATTGGCTGATCCAATCAGCCAATCAGATAGAGCTCGCATTCTATTGGCTGATCGGAACAGCCAATATTTTAGAACTTTGTGCTATTTTCAGCGCTCTTCAGGTTTGGCCTCTGTTGAAGAGAGAAAATATCACAACTGTGGCATATGTCAATCATCAGGGTGGGAATCACAGTCCCCTGGCTATGAAAGAAGTATCTCGGATACTTTCTTGGGCGGAATTCAGCTCTTGTCTAATTTCTGCAGTACATATCCTAGGTGTAGACAATTGGGAAGCGGATTATCTCAGCTGTTAGACTTTACATTCAGGGGAGTGGTCTCTCCATCCAGATGTGTTTTTTCGGATTGTTCAGTTGTGGGGTCTTCCAGAAATAGATCTGATGTCTTCCCATCTAAACAAGAAACTTCCCAGGTACTTGTCCAGGTCCAGGGATCCTCAGGCAGAGTCGATGGATGCGTTAGCAGTTCCTTGGTTTTACCAACCTGTTTATATCTTCCCGCCTCAAGTTCTTTTTCCAAGAGTGATCTCCAAGATCATCATGGAACAATCGTTTCTAATTCTGGTAGCACCAGCATGGCCTCACAGGTTCTGGTATGCGGATCTTGTCCGGATGTCCAGTTGCCAACCTTGGGCACTTCCTTTAAGACCAGGCCTTCTGTCTCAAGAACCGTTTTTCAGGATCTCAAATCGTTAAATTTGAAGGTATGGAAATTGAACGCTTAGTGCTTAGTCATAGAGGTTTCTCTGACTCAGTGATTAATACTATGTTACAGGCGTAAATCTGTTTCTAGGAAGATTTATTATCGAGTTTGGAAGACTTATTTTTCATGGTGTTCTTCTCATAAATTTTCCTGGCATTCTTTTAAAATTCCTAGAATTTTACAGTTCCTTCATGGTTTGGATAAAGGTTTGTCTGCAAGTTCCTTGAAGGGACAAATCTCTGCTCTTTCTGTTTTATTTCACAGAAAAATTGCTAAGCTTCCTGATATTCAGTTTTGCGCAGGCTTTGGTCCGTATCATGCCTGTCATTAAATCAATCTCTCCTCCTTGGAGTCTTAATTTGGTTTTGAAGGCTCCTCCTTTTGAGCCTATGCATTCTTTGGATATTAAACTACTTTCTTGGAAAGTGTTGCTCCTTTTGGCTATCTCTTTTGCTATCTCTTTTGCTAGAAGAGTTTCCGAGTTATCTGCTCTTTCTCCAACATTGGTGTGTCCGGTCTACGGCTTCATCCTTACTTGTGGGAATATTCTCTTCCCCAACAGGAAATGGCAAAGAGAGCACAGCAAAAGCTGCCCATATAGCCCCCCCTCTGGCTCCGCACCCCAGTCATTCTCTTTGCCGCTCTGAACAAGTAGCATCTCCACGGGGATGGTAAAGAGTATGTGGTGTTAGTTGTAGTTTTTTATTTCTTCTATCAAGAGTTTGTTATTTTAAAATAGTACCGGTTTGTACTATTTACTCTACAACAGAAAATGAAGAAGATTTCTGTTAAAAGAGGAGTATGATTTTAGCAGTAGTAACTAAAATCGGTTGCTGTTCCCACGCAGGACTGCTGAAACCAGAGAACTTCAGTTGGGGGGAACAGTTTGCAGGCTTATCTGCTACAGGTATGATCAGTCATATTTCTAACAAGACATGTTAATGCTAGAAGACTGTCAGTTTTCCCTTAAGGGGTAAGTAAGCCATTTTCTTAGACTTATAACAGATTAAGGCTTATTATTGGGCTCTATACTGGTTGACCCTATTGTGGGCTAAATCGATTGATTTATTTCATGTTTAGCAGTGTTTTTGAGTATGTAAAAGCACTTTTGGGAACGTTTTAATTCGCCTGGCATTTAGTTAGACTACTATTTCTCCAACATAGGTGTGTCCGGTCCACGGCGTCATCCTTACTTGTGGGGATATTCTCCTCCCCAACAGGAAATGGCAAAGAGCCCAGCAAAGCTGGTCACATGATCCCTCCTAGGCTCCGCCTTCCCCAGTCATTCTCTTTGCCGTTGCACAGGCAACATCTCCACGGAGATGGCTCAGAGTTTTTTGGTGTTTAAATGTAGTTTCTATTCTTCTATCAAGAGTTTGTTATTTTAAAATAGTGCTGGTATGTACTATTTACTCTGAAACAGAAAAGAGATGAAGATTTCTGTTTGTAAGAGGAAAATGATTTTAGCAACCGTTACTAAAATCGATGGCTGTTTCCACACAGGACTGTTGAGAGGAATTAACTTCAGTTGGGGGAAAACAGTGAGCAGACTTTGGCTGCTTGAGGTATGACACATTTCTAACAAGACTTGGTAATGCTGGAAGCTGTCATTTTCCCTATGGGATCCGGTAAGCCATTTTTATTAATAAGAATAAAGGGCTTCACAAGGGCTTTAAAGACTGGTAGACATTTTTCTGGGCTAAAACGATTAATTTATAAGCATTTTTAATAGTTTATAGCTTTGAGGAGTTATTTTATTCTTGGGAATTATGTTAAAAAAAACGGCAGGCACTGTATTGGACACCTTTTTCACTGGGGGCCTTCTCTAATCATAGGCAGAGCCTCATTTTCGCGCCACTAATGCGCAGTTGTTTTTGGGAAGCAAGGCATGCAGATGCATGTGTGAGGAGCTCAGATACACAGAAAAAGCTTACTGAAGGCGTCATTTGGTATCGTATTCCCCTCTGGGCTTGGTTGGGTCTCAGCAAAGCAGATACCAGGGACTGTATAGGGGTTAAATATAAAAACGGCTCCGGTTCCGTTATTTTAAGAGTTAAAGCTTTCAAATTTGGTGTGCAATACTTTTAAGGCTTTAAGACCACTGTGGTGAAATTTTGGTGAATTTTGAACAATTCCTTCATACTTTTTCGCATATTCAGTAATAAAGTGTGTTCAGTTTAAAATTTAAAGAGACAGTAACGGTTTTATTTTAAAACGTTTTTTGTGCTTTGTTATCAAGTTTATGCCTGTTTAACATGTCTGAACTATCAGATAGACTATGTTCTGTATGTGAGGAAGCCAAGGTTCCTTCTCATTTAAATAGATGTGATGTATGTGACAAACAATTTAGAGAAAATGATGCCCAAGATGATTCCTCAAGTGAGGGGGTAAGCATGGTACTGCATCATCCCCTCCTTCGTCTACGCCAGTCTTGCCCACACAGGAGGCCCCTAGTACATCTAGTGCGCCAATACTCCTTACTATGCAACAATTAACGGCTGTAATGGATAATTCTATCAAAAACATTTTAGCCAAAATGCCCACTTATCAGCGAAAGCGCGGCTGCTCTGTTTTAGAAAATACTGAAGAGCAGGAGGACGCTGATGATAATGGTTCTGACATGCCCCTACACCAGTCTGAAGGGGCCAGGGAGGTTTTGTCTGAGGGAGAAACTTCAGATTCAGGGAAAATTTCTCAACAAGCTGAACCTGATGTTATTACATTCAAATTTAAATTGGAACATCTCCGCGCTCTGCTTAAGGAGGTGTTGTCTACTCTGGATGATTGTGACAATTTGGTCATTCCAGAGAAATTATGTAAGATGGACAAGTTCCTAGAGGTCCCGGTGCCCCCGAAGCTTTTCCTATACCCAAGCGGGTGGCGGACATTGTAAACAAAGAATGGGAAAGGCCCGGCATACCTTTTGTCCCTCCCCCTATATTTAAGAAATTGTTTCCTATGGTCGACCCCAGAAAGGACTTATGGCAGACAGTCCCCAAGGTCGAGGGGGCAGTTTCTACTCTAAACAAACGCACTACTATCCCTATAGAAGATAGTTGTGCTTTCAAAGATCCTATGGATAAAAAATTAGAGGGTTTGCTTAAAAGGATGTTTGTTCAGCAAGGTTACCTTCTACAACCAATTTCATGCATTGTTCCTGTCACTACAGCAGCGTGTTTCTGGTTCGATGAACTAGAAAAGTCGCTCGATAAGGAATCTTCTTATGAGGAGATTATGGACAGAGTTCACGCTCTTAAATTGGCTAACTCTTTTACTTTAGACGTCACTTTGCAATTAGCTAGATTAGCGGCGAAAAATTCAGGGTTTGCTATTGTGGCGCGCAGAGCGCTTTGGCTAAAGTCTTGGTCAGCGGATGCGTCCTCCAAGAACAAATTGCTTAACATACCTTTCAAGGGGAAAACGCTGTTTGGCCCTGACTTGAAAGAGATTATTTCAGATATCACTGGGGGAAAGGGCCACGCCCTTCCTCAGGATAGGTCTTTTAAGGCTAAAAATAAACCAAATTTTCGTCCCTTTCGCAGAAATGGACCAGCCTCAAGTTCTACATCCTCTAAGCAAGAGGGCAATACTTCTCAAACCAAGCCAGCCTGGAGGCCAATGCAAGGCTGGAACAAAGGTAAGCAGGCCAAGAAACCTGCCACTGCTACCAAGACAGCATGAGATGTTGGCCCCCGATCCGGGACCGGATCTGGTGGGGGGCAGACTTTCTCTCTTCGCTCAGGCTTGAGCAAGAGATGTTCTGGATTCTTGGGCGCTAGAAATAGTCTCCCAAGGTTATCTTCTGGAATTCAAGGAGCTACCCCCAAGGGGAAGGTTCCACAGGTCTCAATTGTCTTCAGACCACATAAAAAGACAGGCATTCTTACATTGTGTAGAAGACCTGTTAAAAATGGGAGTGATTCACCCTGTTCCATTAGGAGAACAAGGGATGGGATTCTACTCCAATCTGTTCATAGTTCCCAAAAAAGAGGGAACATTCAGACCAATCTTAGATCTCAAGATCCTAAACAAGTTTCTCAGGGTTCCATCGTTCAAAATGGAAACCATTCGGACAATTCTTCCTACCATCCAGGAAGGTCAATTCATGACCACGGTGGATTTAAAGGATGCGTATCTACATATTCCTATCCACAAGGAACATCATCGGTTCCTAAGGTTCGCCTTTCTGGACAAGCACTTCCATTCGGATTAGCCACTGCTCCAAGAATTTTCACAAAGGTACTAGGGTCCCTTCTAGCGGTGCTAAGACCAAGGGGCATTGCAGTAGTACCTTACTTGGATGACATACTGATTCAAGCGTCGTCTCTGCCACAAGCAAAGGCTCATACGGACATTGTCCTGGCCTTTCTCAGATCTCACGGGTGGAAAGTGAACGTAGAAAAAAGTTCTCTATCCCCGTCAACAAGAGTTCCCTTCTTGGGAACAATAATAGACTCCTTAGAAATGAGGATTTTTCTGACAGAGGCCAGAAAATCAAAACTTCTAAGCTCTGGTCAAGTACTTCATTCTGTTCTTCTTCCTTCCATAGCGCAGTGCATGGAAGTAATAGGTTTGATGGTCGCGACAATGGACATAGTTCCTTTTGCGCGAATTCATCTAAGACCATTACAACTGTGCATGCTCAGTCAGTGGAATGGGGATTATACAGACTTGTCTCCGACGATACAAGTAGATCAGAGGACCAGAGATTCACTCCGTTGGTGGCTGTCCCTGGACAACCTGTCACAAGGGATGAGCTTCCGCAGACCAGAGTGGGTCATTGTCACGACCGACGCCAGTCTGGTGGGCTGGGGCGCGGTCTGGGAACCCCTGAAAGCTCAGGGTCTTTGGTCTCGGGAAGAATCTCTTCTCCCGATAAATATTCTGGAACTGAGAGCGATATTCAATGCTCTCAAGGCTTGGCCTCAGCTAGCAAAGGCCAAATTCATACGGTTTCAATCAGACAACATGACGACTGTTGCGTATATCAACCATCAGGGGGGAACAAGGAGTTCCCTGGCGATGGAAGAAGTGACCAAAATAATTCAATGGGCGGAGACTCACTCCTGCCACTTGTCTGCAATCCACATCCCAGGAGTGGAAAATTGGGAAGCGGATTTTCTGAGTCGTCAGACATTTCATCCGGGGGAGTGGGAACTCCATCCGGAAATCTTTGCCCAAATAATTCAATTGTGGGGCATTCCAGACATGGATCTGATGGCGTCTCGTCAGAACTTCAAGGTTCCTTGCTACGGGTCCAGATCCAGGGATCCCAAGGCGACTCTAGTGGATGCACTAGTAGCACCTTGGACTTTCAACCTAGCTTATGTGTTCCCACCGTTTCCTCTCATTCCCAGGCTGGTAGCCAGGATCAAACAGGAGAGGGTATCGGTGATCTTGATAGCTCCTGCGTGGCCACGCAGGACTTGGTATGCAGATCTGGTGAATATGTCATCGGCTCCACCATGGAAGCTACCTTTGAGACAGGACCTTCTTGTTCAAGGTCCGTTCGAACATCCGAATCTGGCCTCACTCCAACTGACTGCTTGGAGATTGAACGCTTGATTTTATCAAAGCGAGGGTTCTCAGATTCTGTCATTGATACTCTTGTTCAGGCTAGAAAGCCTGTAACTAGAAAAATCTACCATAAAATATGGAAAAAATATATCTGTTGGTGTGAATCTAAAGGATTCCCATGGAACAAGATAAAAATTCCTAAGATTCTATCCTTTCTTCAAGAAGGTTTGGAGAAAGGATTATCTGCAAGTTCTTTGAAGGGACAGATTTCTGCTTTATCTGTTTTACTTCACAAAAAGCTGGCGGCTGTGCCAGATGTTCAAGCTTTTGTTCAGGCTCTGGTTAGAATCAAGCCTGTTTACAAACCTTTGACTCCTCCTTGGAGTCTCAATTTAGTTCTTTCAGTTCTTCAGGGGGTTCCGTTTGAACCCCTACATTCCGTTGATATAAAGTTATTATCTTGGAAAGTTTTGTTTTTGGTTGCAATTTCTTCTGCTAGAAGAGTTTCAGAGTTATCTGCTCTGCAGTGTTCTCCTCCTTATCTGGTGTTCCATGCAGATAAGGTGGTTTTGCGTACTAAACCTGGTTTTCTTCCGAAAGTTGTTTCTAACAAAAATATTAACCAGGAGATAGTCGTGCCTTCTTTGTGTCCGAATCCAGTTTCAAAGAAGGAACGTTTGTTACACAATTTGGATGTAGTTCGTGCTCTAAAATTCTATTTAGAGGCTACTAAGGATTTCAGACAAACTTCTTCCTTGTTTGTTGTTTATTCTGGTAAAAGGAGAGGTCAAAAAGCAACTTCTACCTCTCTCTCTTTTTGGCTTAAAAGCATCATCCGATTGGCTTATGAGACTGCCGGACGGCAGCCTCCTGAAAGAATCACAGCTCACTCCACTAGGGCCGTGGCTTCCACATGGGCCTTCAAGAACGAGGCTTCTGTTGAGCAGATATGTAAGGCAGCGACTTGGTCTTCACTGCACACTTTTACCAAATTTTACAAATTTGATACTTTTGCTTCTTCTGAGGCTATTTTTGGGAGAAAGGTTTTGCAAGCCGTGGTGCCTTCCATCTAGGTGACCTGATTTGCTCCCTCCCATCATCCGTGTCCTAAAGCTTTGGTATTGGTTCCCACAAGTAAGGATGACGCCGTGGACCGGACACACCTATGTTGGAGAAAACAGAATTTATGCTTACCTGATAAATTACTTTCTCCAACGGTGTGTCCGGTCCACGGCCCGCCCTGGTTTTTTAATCAGGTCTGATGAATTATTTTCTCTAACTACAGTCACCACGGTATCATATGATTTCTCCTATGCATATTCCTCCTTTACGTCGGTCGAATGACTGGGGAAGGCGGAGCCTAGGAGGGATCATGTGACCAGCTTTGCTGGGCTCTTTGCCATTTCCTGTTGGGGAGGAGAATATCCCCACAAGTAAGGATGACGCCGTGGACCGGACACACCGTTGGAGAAAGTAATTTATCAGGTAAGCATAAATTCTGTTTTCTCTCAGAAAGGCCCCTGGTATGCAGAGGAAGGAGGCCCCGTTTTCGCGCCTCAATTGCACAGTTTACTTCCATGGCAGTGCATGCAGCTTCATGTGAGGGGTCTTGTGGCTTCTAAAAACGGACCCAGGAAGGTTTATTTCAGTGCTGAATAACTCTCAGGGAAGGTAAAGATCCGCAGCAAGGCTGTGGCTGTGATTGTAGTGTACTAAAATTGTTAAATTAAACAAATAGCTCCGGTTTGCTCATTTTAAGGGTTAAAGTCTTGAAATTTGGTGTGCAATACTTTCAAGGCATTAGGACTCTGGGGTAAAAATGTTGTAAAAATCGGACATTGCCTTCATTGTTTTTCAAAATATCAGAAATAAAGTGTGTCTGTTTATTATTTAAAGGGACAGTAACGCTTTTCTGTAAAAACGTTTTTATTGCATTATTAGCCTGCCAAAGTCTGTCTAACATGTCTATACCTTCAGATAACTTATGTTCTGTGTGTATGAAAGCCAAGGTGGTTCCCCCTGTTAATGTATGTGCAAATTGTGTCATAGCGTCCAAACAAAGTACAGACAGTCCTGACACATTGGATAAGATTGCCCAAGATGATTCTTCTAATGAAGGTAGTGGGGATAGTTCTTCATCCTCTCCTTCTGTGTCAACACCAGTTTTGCCCACGCAGGCTAGTACATAAATTGTGCAAGATGGACAAATTCTTAGAGGTTCCAGTGCACGCTGATGCCTTTCCGATACTCAAGCGGGTGGCGGACATAGTGACTAAGGAGTGGGAAAAGCCAGGTATACCTTTTGTTCCGCCTCCTATATTCAAGAAAATGTTCCCCATGGTTGACCCCAGAAAGGACGCATGGCAAACGGTTCCTAAGGTTGAGGGGGCAGTGTCAACATTAGCTAAGCGCACAACTATTCCTGTTGAGGACAGTTGCGCTTTTAAAGATCCTATGGATAAAAAATTGGAAGGATTGCTAAAAAAGATATTTGTTCAACAAGGTTTCCTTCTTCAACCAATCTCGTGCATTATTCCTGTCACCTCGGCAGCGTATTTTTGGTTCGAGGAACTAGAAAAATCGCTCCAAAAGGAGACTCCATATGATGAAGTCATGGACAGAATTCACGCACTAAAATTGGCTAATTCTTTTATTTTGGATGCCGCTTTTCAATTGGCTAAGTTAGCGGCGAAAAATTCAGGTTTTGCAATACTGGCGCGCAGAGCGCTTTGGCTAAAATCCTGGTCGGCGGATGTGTCGTCCAAGAACAAATTGCTTAATATTCCTTTCAAGGGTAAAACCCTTTTCTGGCCGGAATTGAAAGAGATTATTTCGGACATTACTGGTGGAAAGGGACATGCCCTTCCACAGGATAGGCCTTTCAAGGCTAAGAACAAATCCAATTTTCGTTCCTTTCGCAATTTCAGGAACGGACCGAATCCTAACTCTGCGGCCTCCAGACAAGAAGGCAACTCTTCCCAGCCTAAACCAGCATGGAAACCATGGCAAGGCTGGAATAAGGGTAAACAGGCCAAGAAGCCTGCTGCTGCTACCAAGACAGCATGAAGGGGTAGCCCCCGATCCGGGACCGGATCTAGTGGGGGGCAGACTTTCTCTCTTCGCTCAGGCTTGGGCAAGAGACGTTCCGGATCCCTGGGCGCTAGAAATAGTCTCTCAGGGGTATCTTCTAGAGTTCAAGGAACTCCCTCCAAGGGGAAGGTTCCACATGTCTCGCTTATCTTCAGACCAGATAAAGAGACAGGCATTCTTACATTGCGTAGGAGACCTATTAAAAATGGGAGTGATAAACCCAGTTCCAACAGTGGAACAAGGTCTGGGTTTTTACTCGAATCTGTTTGTAGTTCCCAAAAAAGAGGGAACTTTCAGGCTAATTCTGGATCTAAAAATCCTAAACAAATTCCTCAGAGTTCCATCATTCAAAATGGAAACCATTCGGACAATCTTACCAACAATCCAGGAAGGTCAATATATGACTACCGTGGACTTAAAGGATGCGTACCTGCATATTCCTATCCACAAAGATCATCATCAGTTCCTGAGGTTCGCCTTTTTGGACAAACATTACCAGTTCGTGGCTCTTCCGTTCGGTTTAGCCACTGCTCCCAGAATTTTCACGAAGGTGCTAGGGTCCCTTCTAGCAGTTCTAAGACCGAGGGGCATTGCTGTAGCACCTTATCTAGACGACATTCTAATCCAAGCGTCGTCTCTTTCCAAAGCAAAGGCTCATACAGACATCGTTCTAGCCTTTCTCAGGTCTCACGGGTGGAAGGTGAACGTAGAAAAGAGTTCCCTGTCCCCATCAACAAGAGTTCCCTTTTTGGGAACAATAATAGATTCTTTAGAAATGAAGATCTTCCTGACAGAGGTCAGAAAGTTAAAGCTTCTAAACGCTTGTCAAGTTCTTCACTCTATTCTTCAGCCTTCCATAGCTCAGTGCATGGAATTAGTAGGATTGATGGTTGCAGCAATGGACATAGTTCTTTTTGCTCAAATTCATCTAAGACCATTACAACTGTGCATGCTCAATCAGTGGAATGGGGACTATGCAGACTTGTCTCCCCAGATTCAAGTAGACCAGGTAACCAGGGATTCTCTCCGCTGGTGGTTGTCTCACGATCACCTGTCTCAGGGAATGAGTTTCCGCAGACCAGAGTGGGTCATTGTCACGACCGACGCCAGTCTCTTAGGCTGGGGTGCGGTCTGGGAATCTCTGAAAGCTCAAGGTCTATGGTCTCAAGAAGAGTCTCTTCTCCCGATAAACATTTTAGAACTGAGAGCGATATTCAATGCGCTCCTGGCGTGGCCTCACCTAGCAAAGGCCAAATTCATAAGGTTCCAGTCGGACAACATGACGACTGTAGCGTACATCAATCATCAGGGGGGGACAAAGAGTTCCTTAGCGATGAGAGAGGTATCCAAGATCATCAAATGGGTGGAGGATCACTCCTGCCACCTATCTGCAATTCACATCCCAGGTGTGGACAACTGGGAGGCGGATTATCTGAGTCGCCAGACTTTTCATCCGGGGGAGTGGGAACTCCAACCGAAGGTTTTTGCCCAGTTAACCCAACTATGGGGCATTCCAGATATGGACCTGATGGCGTCTCGCCAGAACGCCAAGGTTCCTCGATATGGATCCAGATCCAGGGACCCCAAGGCGACACTGGTGGACGCATTAGTGGCACCTTGGTCGTTCAACCTAGCTTATGTGTTTCCACCGTTTCCTCTCCTTCCCAGGACTTGGTATACAGACCTGGTGAATATGTCATCGGCTCCACCATGGAAGCTACCTTTGAGACAGGATCTTCTGGTACAAGGTCCGTTCGAACATCCAAATCTAGTCTCTCTCCAACTGACTGCTTGGAAATTGAACGCTTGATTCTATCTAAGCGTGGGTTTTCAGATTCAGTCATAGATACTCTGGTTCAAGCCAGAAAACCTGTAACTAGGAAAATTTACCATAAGATATGTCAAAAATATATCTGTTGGTGTGAATCCAAGGGATTCACTTGGAGTAGAATTAAAATCCCTAGGATACTTTCCTTTCTCCAAGAAGGTGTGGATAAAGGTTTCTCAGCTAGTTCCTTAAAAGGACAGATATCTGCTCTGTCTGTTTTGCTACACAAACGTCTGGCAGCAGTGCCAGATGTTCAGGCGTTTGTACAGGCGTTAGTTAGAATCAAGCCTGTTTACAGACCCATGACTCCTCCTTGGAGTCTACATTTAGTTCTTTCAGTTCTTCAGGGGGTTCCGTTTGAACCCATGCATTCCATAGATATTAAGTTACTATCTTGGAAAGTTCTGTTTTTGGTGCTATTTCTTCTGCTAGAAGAGTTTCAGAATTATCTGCTTTGCAATGTACTTCTCCCTATCTGGTATTCCATACAGATAAGGTAGTGTTACGTACCAAGCCTGGTTTTCGTCCAAAGGTCGTTTGCAACAGGAATACCAACCAGGAAATTGTTGTTCCTTCTCTGTGTCCGAATCCAGTTTCAAAGAAGGAACGCTTGTTACACAATCTAGATGTGGTCCGTGCTTTAAAGTTCTATTTAGAAGCAACAAAGGATTTCAGACAGTCTTCATCCTTGTTTGTTGTGTATTCGGGTAAGAGGAGAGGACAGAAAGCTACTGCTACCTCTCTTTTTGGTTGAAAAGCATCATCCGATTGGCTTATGAGACTGCCGGACGGCAGCCTCCTGAACGAATTACAGCTCATTCTACTAGAGCTGTGGCTTCCACTTGGTCTTTCAAGAACGAGGCTTCTGTTGATCAGATCTGTAAGGCAGCGACTTGGTCTTCTCTGCATACTTTTGCCAAATTTTACAAATTCGATACTTATGCTTCTTCTGAGGCTATTTTTGGGAGAAAGGTTTTGCAAGCCGTGGTGCCTTCCGTTTAGGTAACCTGGTTTGCTCCCTCCCTTCATCCGTGTCCTAAAGCTTTGGTATTGGTTCCCACAAGTAAGGATGAAGCCGTGGACCGGACACACCAATGTTGGAGAAAACAGAATTTATATTTACCTGATAAATTTCTTTCTCCAACGGTGTGTCCGGTCCACGGCCCGCCCTGGTTTTTAATCAGGTTTGATGAATTTCTTTCTTTATACACTACAGTCACCACGGCACCCTATAGTTTCTCCTTTTTCTTCTAACCGTCGGTCGAATGACTGGGGGGCGGAGCCAAAGGGGGGGCTATATGGGCAGCTTTTGCTGTGCTCTCTTTGCCATTTCCTGTTGGGGAAGAGAATATTCCCACAAGTAAGGATGAAGCCGTGGACTGGACACACCGTTGGAGAAAGAAATTTATCAGGTTAACATAAATTCTGTTTTCTTGTGAGTCTCCTTTTCTGATTTTCCATCAGGATAAGGCAGTTTTGCGGACTTCATTTAAGTTTTTACCTAAAGTTGTGAATTCTAACAACATTAATAGGGAAAATGTTGTTTCCTCTTTGTGTCCTAAACCTAAGAATTCTTTGGAGAGATCCTTACATTCTCTGGATGTTGTAAGAGCGTTGAAATATTATGTTGAAACTACTGAAGATTTCAGGAAGACTTCTAGTCTTTTTGTTGTCTTTTCTGGTCCTAGGAAAGGTCAGAAAGCTTCTGCCATTTCCTTGGCATTCTGGTTAAAGCGTTTGATTTATCAGGCTTATTTGGAGTCGGGTCAGGCCCGCCTCAGAGAATCACAGCTCATTCTACTAGATCAGTTTCCACTTTGTGGGCTTTTAAGAATGAAGCTTCAGTTGATCAGATTTGCACAGCAGCAACTTGGTCTTATTTGCATACTTTTACTAAATTCTACCGTTTTGATGTATTTGCCTCTTCGGAAGCCGTTTTTGGTAGAAAGGTTCTTCAGGCAGCTGTTTCAGTTTGATTCCTCTGCTTATGTTTTAAGTTTTTTCTTTTCAATTATGAGGAAAACTTATTTTTTTTGGATGTGGATTTAATTTTTTCAGCGGAAAATGGCTGTTTTTATTTTTATCCCTCCCTCTCTAGTGACTCTTCTGTGGAGTTCCACATCTTGGGTATTAATATCCCATATGTCACTCGCTCATGGATTCTTGCCAATTACATGAAAGAAAAAATAATTTATGTAAGAACTTACCTGATAAATTAATTTCTTTCATATTGGCAAGAGTCTATGAGACCCACCCTTTTTATGGTGGTTATGTTTTTTTGTATAAAGCACAATTATATTTCCAGTTTCTTTTTTTTTTAATACTTTTTACTCCTTTTTCTATCACCCCACTACTTGGCTATTCGTTAAACTTAATTGTGGGTGTGGTGAGGGGTGTATTTATAGGCATTTTGAGGTTTGGAAAACTTTGCCCCTCCTGGTAGGATTGTATATCCCATATGTCATGGACTCTTGCCAATGTGAAAGAAATTAATTTATCAGGTAAGTTCTTACATAAATTATGTTATTGTGTGGCTAAGATACCAATTTTAAAGGGACATAAAACAAGTTGGGATAGAGACAGAATAATATAATATATACTTTAATTACTTTACCTGCAAATTTATACTGCAGTGCCTCGCCATTAACCCTTTCTTTTTAGTTTCTTAATTGTAAAGCTCTAACTCCCCACACACAATTCCTTTTATAGCTGTATCTATGTTTATTGTTCTTTTGTTAGAATGCAAAAGTGAATAGGGATTATCTGATGGAGCATGCCTAGAAGCTGTGAACAAAGTTGAAATACAATGCCTGTACCTAAACACTGATAAGGGGGGTGGAGTTGGTTGCTCCAGGCAGCTTAGCTATGTAATTAATTTTGCTTATTTTTTTAAATTATTTAAAAATACTTGCCAGCAATTTTTAGACATTTTTTATGCAAACTATTTTAAATTAATTAGCCTTTTTAGCATATACACAGATCTCAACCTGTTTTATGGCACTTTAACATAAAAGCATAGGTGTTTTTTGTGGACAGTGTTTTGCAACATTTAAAAATACCCCCTGTTATGTGTAACTATTTGGTCTCATTGGCAGCACACCAAATGTTGTGTTTAAACTCTATTTTTATAAGGTGTGCAAGACCAAACTGGTTTACCAGTCAAGTCTATGCGTGTACCTATGTATATGTACTTTTACATTAAATAATTTTTTAGATGTTTCTAAAATGGTTAACTTTATCTGTTCAGAGTTTTCTTTATAAGTGATTCTTCTAGTTACCTTTTAATTTTATATATACCTGATAAGTAGCTGCTAAATCTGTGCATAGGTTTCTGAAAGAAGTCGTGTGAAGTGTTCCCTCTAAGGCCACATTTTGTGAGCTGCCCAGCAGTGAAACAGTTAATTATGGAACCACACCCTGCAGTTAGCAAACACTATACATTGCAGACTGCAAGGTATGGTTCCCATATTAACTGTTTCACTGCTGAGCTGATCACAAGATGTGGCCTTAGAGGAAACTGGTTGGGTGTAATGAGTTTTGACAAGAAACCATATGATACCTTGAAATGTGATATAGGAGGTAAAAACTAAATATTAGTATTTTTCTTACAATAATTATTTGTAAATATTATCTAGTAGTGATATAAAAAAAAAGCATTAGAAACATATAATACTCAATATGTGGTATTCAAGCTGCTATAAAGAACTTTTGAAGAATCAGGAGAGGTGAAGAAAAAAAAAAGGACTGGAAGGCCAGAAAAACTTAAAAAATTTGATGATAAGTTTCTCAGAGTTTCTTCTTTGAGAGACCGGAAGAAGTCCAGCAAGGACCAGGCATCTGGCAGCTTCATTGGGATGCTAAGTTGACCCTTCTACAGTCTTATGAAGCTTGATCAGGAATGGTCTTTGTGGTAGGGTAGCAGCCAATAAACCACTTTTTTGAAAGGGGAACACAGATTAAACAAAATGTTTTTCATCCCACTTTCAAAAAAAGGCGATATGCAAGAATCCTGCAATTATCAAACCATCACTTTCATATTGCACACAAGCAAAATCCTGCTGAACATCATTCAAAACACATGGCATCAATAGTTGAGAGGGAGCTCCTTGATGTCCAAGCACGATTTTGCAGAGGATGCAGAACCAAAGATCAAATTGCAAAACCTACTCTGGATCATGGAGAAGACACGTGAATACCAAAAGGACGTGTATATGTGTTTCATCAATTAGTAAAGCATTCGACTGCGTTAATCATGAGAAGCTGTGGAATTGCCTGAAGCAAATGGGCATCCCAGAGCAGCTTAAAAAATTGATACGATCACTCTATGAAAATCAGGAAGCTACAGTCAGGACAGCATTTGGGTATACAGACGGGTTTGAGATTGCAAAAGGCGTCCAACAAGGATGCGTCTTATCACTGGCCCTGTTCAATCTGTTGGGAGGAACATCAACAACCTTCAATATGCCGAAGATACAACTTTGCTTGCAGAAAGTGAAAAGGAGCTGGAATATCTGGTCTAAAAAGTCAAAGAAGAAAGCAAGCACATGGGACTGTACCTTAACATCAAGAAAACAAAGGTAATGACAACAGCAGAAAACGGCACATTTCACATAACAATCAACAATTAAGAAATTGAATCAGTACAAGATTTCCTTTTCCTTGGATCCAAAATTGACAGCAGCGGGGAACGGGACCTAAAATCAACAGAAGAATTGCACTTGGTTGCAACGCGATGCAAGTTATGGTATAAATTTGAAGAGCAAAGATATTAGCACCACAACAAAGATTCGAATAATCAACACAATTGTTTTCCCGATTTCCACGTACGTATGTGAAAGCTAGACACTCAAGAAGGTGGACAGAATTAAAATCAACTCTTTTAAAATATGGTGTTAGAGGCGAATGCTGTGCATACCATGGACATCAAAGGGTCACAAAGAAGACGCTCTTAGAGCAAGTCAAAACAAAGATATCGCTGGAAGGCAAAATCACCAACAGCGGCTCTCATACCTTGGTCATATCATGCAAGCTAATTCCTTGGAAACAACATTAATGCTTAGTATAGTCAGTGGGAAGAGAGAAGAGGACATCAAAGAACACACTGGGGCATATGTATCAAGCTCCGAATGAAAGGCTCGCCAGAAACAGCAGTTATGAAGCAGCGGTCACAAAGACAATGGAGAATGTTGATCCATAAAGTGACAGAAAGGTGGCCTCGACTGAACGATTAAGTCATCATCATCAGTAATGCAGGAACTGTAGTTATTGTTTGTTGCACTGATTATGAGGCTGGGTAGTTGGAATCATTTGTTCCTGTATTGTACTGGTTAAATAACCTTCCTAATGGTTTGGTACGGCATACATCAATACAAAGTGCTAATATTGTCTTGTTGTGCAAGTAATTTCAGGCATGCCTCTGTGCATTTTAAATACCTGTACAATGTCCCTTTAAATCCTTTATAAAATTACTTTGGCAACCTGTTTCTGTGAACTAATATATAACTGGGGAATTAATTTCTAATAATCTTAGGAATCTAAATTGTTTATTGAGACAGAAAACAGACAGTTTGCTGATGACCAAAGAACAGAGTTATCTGCACAGTAGTTATATTAGAAAATCAAAAAGAGTGATACAACCAATTAAAAGGATTAGAGGTTTGCTGCATACTGATGTAGAGGTTTTGATGATTAATTATGTGTACAAATTTGAACTCAAAATACCAAAAAATAAGATTTTATTGAAATATATTAAATAAAACAAACCTTGCATAATTGGTTATTAAAAAATCTTCTTTAGAACTGCTTAAATTGCTTTGCAATGCATGGAAGGATCCAAGTTGTGTAGTTCAGTTACTGTGTGAATCAACAAGGCATAAGTTAATTTAAAAGCTCAGTGTAACAAATACAGTTAACGAAGCAGGAAATTTGAAACTTAGAGGAGTCCTTGAAAAAGCAGTCATTACATAATCACTGTTGATGCTAAAGTGAAACAAGCTAAAGGAAATGAGTGCTTCTGCTTTGGCAGCTAAATCATAGCAAACAGTTGTAAAACTGATAATCTCTTCATAGATGTGAGCTATCCCAAGCACTTTCATCATCCCATACCAAACATTAAAGGGACAGTCAACACAATTTTTTTTATTGTTTTAAAAGATAGACAACGCCTTTACTACCCATTCGCCAGCTTTGCACAACCAACATTGTTATATTAATATACTTTTAGAACATTTAAACCTTTACATTTCTGCCTGTTTCTAAGCCACTACAGACAGCCTCTTATCACATGCTTATTTATTAGCTTTTCACAACAAGACACTGCTAATCCCTGTGGGCCATATAGATAACTTTGTGCTCTTTCCCGTGGAGTTGTGTCTGACACTGCACTAATTGGCTAAAATGCAAGTCAATATAAATAAATAGCCATGTGATCAGGGGGCTGTCAGAAGAGGCTTAGATACAAGGTAATTACAGTGAAATATATTAATGTAACCATGTTGGTTATGCAAAACTCGGGAATGGGTAATAAAAGGATAATCTATCTTTTTAAACAATAACAATTTTGGAGTTGACTGTGCCTTTAATATACATGTATCAAGGGATAAATGATGCTGTGCTGCACCTTTTAGACCTTTAGACCTTTTAGACCTTTAGCATCACAACTAGTTGGAAGACAAGGATGCAGAGCTAGCTGCCGCAATCACATATGAGGAAGTAAAGACACTTCCATACTACCTTTATATGTTGTCTGGTTTCTTCACTTTCAGCTGTAGGGCTCCATTTATTAAGTCTTAATGGAACTTAAAGTGAAGTTTAAGTCCGCCGCTCTAGATTACCGTATAATAATAATCAAATGAAAAAAGTATAATGTTCATTCATCAAAACTTCATTTACATTTACCCTCCGTATTGCTGCAATAGTCCGCCCGACATTGTCCGTCTTTTGATTGACAGATTTTCAACTTTTCTCATCCAATTCCTTCACTTCCCCCGTGGCGTCCTGCCCCTTTTTACCCGAGTCATAATTCACAAACTCGCATGCGTGTAACTGCGTTTGTCCTCCTAGTCGTCATGCTTGTGCATGATATGCGCCTGCGTATTAGCCTGTCTCTCTGAATTAGTTACATTGTCTCAGTCAATACCGATCGCAAGCGAACAAAGCAGGAAAAATTAGACTGTCCCATTAAAGCAACGGACTGAAAATATGTACGCATGCGCAGATCGAAGCCGGTGTTGTGCACGAGCACTGAAGTGACGCGGTCAGCTTCATTTTAGGATCGCTACGTCATTAGAGTAAAATAAGGAAGTAGACCGGGGGAGGAGTAACAGTAAGAAAACTCGCTATAATATATATATAAATTACGCTAAATGCAATTCAATTTTTTTTTTTAAAAAGTTTGCGACTTTTATATTTAGAGGTTAATGTTTACATGGGTGATGAGCATGAAGTTAAAATTGAACTTCACTTTAAGAAGCAGCAGTCATAAATCATCAGGATTGGAATGATTGACAGCCCCTGCTACCGGCCGATTGGCCACTAGTGAGCAGGGGGCGACATTGCACAAGGATTTCACTAGAAATGCTTGTGCGAATCATGTCCGCTGGACTATTAATAAATCTACCCCGTAGTCTCAATGCGGCACCCAACTCGCTTGGAATGAGCAGAGACAATCAAACTCTTCAGTCTTGTCCCCCTTCTGGTTAATGACAGCTAAAGAATTGGGTATTCTGTGTCCGGATGAGAAGCCCTTCCCTGGCAATAGATCCCAGGTGCAGCTCTGTACAATAGTCCTGCGTGTCCTTGGATTGTGGCGTGGTGTTCTTGTTTAAAGGATCACTCGATTAACAAATGCTTAATAAAAAAGACAATGGGACATTTTGGACCTTGTTCCCCAGAAAGTGTGAATATAAAAAGAAAATTTGATAATGGAAGTAAATTGGAAAGTGTAAACTATTCACTGCACTCTGGTGTTTTTTCCTCTCCTGTAACTCTCTTTTGGTATGTGTATATGTATATTGAGCAAATGATTTTAGGTTGTTAATTGAGTCCTGCATTTGTTGTAATGTTATCCAATGTCTTACTTCTAAAGTTTTGTTAATTGTCATGTGATGTTCAATCCTTATCAATACTTGCTATTATTCTAAAATTTATATCTGTCTTATTCCATAGTTTCAACCTCCTCCAAATTTTACTGTCTGTTTACTTAACATCTCACCCTGACCAGACCAGAACCTAACTTTCCAATTGGCCTTTAATTTGTCTTTGATTTAGCAATCAAGTAATTTAGTGGACACAGCTGACTTCCCTGCCTATATATTTAACATGAGCTTGGGCTGTGCATTGCACTGGCCTGTGCATTGTTACAACGACATATGTTCACTATTTTTAAGTGAACATTTTATAAGTGAGACATTAAGAAAAGAATTATACAAGAATTGAACAAGGATTGGGCAAGACACAAGGCAGCTCCCCTCACAGCTACTCCCCTCCCTCTCTTCTAATATTATGTTTTATGTATCTCATTGTTTCCTTATGCAATTGCTGCTGTAATACTGTGTCTTATGTGTTTAATTGGTTCCCACTTTTGTAAAAATATTTGATATATTCATATTCCTTTTTGCTAACTCTTGTCTCTATAACAAACTACATTATTCAATTACTCCTTCTCCCTCTCCACCTGCACTGTTTATTAGCCCATCTCTCTTAAGCTCACCTTACTTCTGTATTCATGAACTGCTGCTCTGTCACATGGGGGTCTCCACTTCAGCCACACTCTTAGGTCTGGTAATAGACAAGGAGGTGGTGTAGGTATTTTACTTTCCTCTCGTTGCACCTTTCAACAAATACATCCCATCTCTTCCCTCACATTTTTCTCATTCGAAACCCACATGATTCGGTTATTCTCTCCCCTCTCTTTACGTGTTGCAGTCATATACCGACCCCCTGGCTCCTCAACTCAATTTCTAGATCACTTGGCTGCCTGGCTACCTTACTTCCTTTCCTCAGACACCCCTGCCCTCATTCTTGGCAACTTCAACATCCCTCTTGACAATCCCACTGCCTCCTCTGCAAAACAACTTCTGCAACTCACTTCCTCTTTCGGTTTGTCACAATGGACTGATTCTCCGGACGGCCACTCCCTTGACCTGATCTTCAGCTATCGATGCGCTATTTCAAACTTCACAAACATTTTCCTCTTTCTGACCACCATCTCCTCACTTGCAACATATCATCCCTCCCTACAACTCTTCCTCCTTCTACTCCACACACCAAACTTCACAGAAGCATTATGTAATTAGATCAGCAACAGCTTTCTAATTCCCTCGAACCTCTCCTCTCACCCTTCTCCTCCTTTTCCTGCCCTGACCAATCTATCTGCCACTATAATTCCACCCTTACATCCATTCTTGACAATCTGGCCTCTCTTACCATAGCTCAGAAATCACACACTCATCCTCAGCCCTGACATACTCCTCTGACATGGCACCTACGCAGATGTAACCGTACTGCTGAGCTACACTGGAGAAAATCTCGGAGTTCAGCTGATTTTCTTCATTACAAATTCATCTTGAACTCCTACTATTCTGCCCTTAATCTCTATAAGCAACATTACTTCTCTACTCTTATCTTTACTCTTTCTTCAAACCCAAAACGTCTGTTCTCCACATTTTAATACTCTTCACCACCCACCTCCTAATACAACTTCTCTATCAGCTCAAGACTTTGCCAGCCACTTAAATAACAAAATTGACTCCATCAGAAACTAAATCAGCTCTCAACATACTTCCATTCTCTCACCCCCTCAAACACTCGCAATCAACCACAACCCATATAGCCATAAACTTAGCTCTTTCTCCCCTATTACTGAGGAAGAAGTTTCTGCACTTATACTGCTCTCCCACCTCACTACCTGTCCCCTTGACCCTATCCCCTCACAGTTACTCCCCTCCCTCTCTTCTACCCTTACCCCTATACTCACACACATTTTCAACCACTCCCTAAACACCGGTATATTTCCCTCATCTCTGAAACATGCACTGGTCACACCTATCCTCAAAAAACCTTTCCTTGATCCAACCTTCCCATCCAACTACTGCCCTATTTCCCACCCCCCTCTTGCCTCAAAGCTTCTCAAACAGCTAGTATATGCACACCTATCCCATTTCCTTACATTAAACTCCCTCCTTGATCCATTGCAATCTGGATTTTGTTCCCATCACTCCACAGAGACAGCAATTGTTAAGGTTACCAACGACCTACTTACAGCAAAATCAAAAGGCCACTTCTCTCTGCTTATCCTCCTTGATCTGTCCGCAGCCTTTGATACTGTTGACCACCCTCTTTTGCTCCAAACCCTCCAATCCTTTGGCATTTGTGACACAGCCCTCTCGTGGTTCTCTTCCTACCTGTCAAACCGTACCTTTAGTGTAGCCTTCTCTGGGGCCTCCTCTGCCCCTTCACCACTTTCTGTCAGGGTACCGCAAGGCTCTGTCCACGGTCCCCTTCTCTTCTCAATCTACACGTCATCATTAGGTTCCCTAATTAAGTCCCACGGTTTCCAATATCATTTGTATGCCAACGACACCCAAATCTACTTATCTGCACCAGACCTATCTCCTTCCTTGCTAACCCGTGTCACTAACTGTCTTTCTCACATCTTTTCCTGGATGTCTCTCCAAAACTGTGCTCCTTATTTTCCCCCTTCTTTCAAAATGTCCACCCCCAATCTCTCTATAACTGTCCAGAACTCCATCATTACCCCTACTCCGCATGCCTGATGTCTTGGGGTCACATTTGACTCAGATCTTTCTTTTACTCCTCACATTCAGTCCTTGTCTAAAGCCTGCCGCTTCCACCTTAAAAACATCTCTAAAATTAGACATTTCCTTACACAAGACACAACTAAGATTTTTATCCACTCTCTCATCCTTTCCTGCCTCGATTACTGCAACTCTGTCCTCTCTGGTCTCCCCAGCTGCCGCATAGCTCCTTTACAATCCATAATGAATGCCTCTGCCAGGCTCATCTTCCTTACACGTTGCTCTTTATCTGCTGCACCTCTCTGCCAGTCCCTTCACTGGCTTCCTCTTGCCTCCAGGATTAAACACAAAATTCTCACTCTGACATGCAAAGCCCTCAACTGCACTGCTCCCCCCTACAGGGCCGGCGCTTGTGTAAGGCAGTATAGGCAGTCGCCTTACGGCGCCCTCCACAGGGGGGCGCCAACTTAGAGCAGGAGTTTTATCTGCCTTGCACCATATGATAGAATTTTATTTTCCAATGCAGTCAGCAGTATTAATCTAGTTCTAGCATTAAAGTTAACTTCCAGTTCCAGCTTCCAACTCAGTTATGTAGCTGTGACTCTGAGCGTGCGCTGTTGTGGGGCTTTCTTGCGAGTCGCGCTATAACCCTGGCCCTGCCTACTATCTTTGCAATGTGCACAGCGTCAGCACAGACAGTGTGGAGTGAGTCACTCACTGTCTGTTTTAGCGGGAAAATCCAATTCAGAATAATGTTAGGTGCTGCTGCGTGACACAGTCGGTTAGAGTTTTGTCTCTCTAAGCCTGACCACCCCAGACGGTCAGACCGGGTCTGGTACGAAAGATAAGGTAGGATGGAGGTAATGGTTATAACTACTTAGTTCAAGCAGTAGCCGAGCAGCCCGGGCTGGGTGGTCTTTCTGTGCAGCTGTATCTCTGTAACGCGCTGCCAGTGCCTATTACTATGTCATGCATGCTCAGCTCAGTGGAGGCTCACCAATATGCCCAGAAACTCAACTAAAAATTTTTTTTATTGGGAGTGGGGCCCTTTTTTATATAAAAAAAACTTTAGGGGTTCAGTGTGTGATGGCGCAAGTCAGCAAGGCAGACAGGACTGACTGAGTGACCAGGGGGCAGATTGTATATGTGCCCGCTAACGCTAATATTAATTTCTCAGAGTCAGTAGGAAAATGGTGAGCACTGGCAGCAAATATATAACATAGCACTGCAGCGGTTCTAAAATGTTTTGAGACAGGCACCTTGTTATCATAGTCACCCCAACTAAATCAGAAATGCTTCTGATTAGAATTTGGATAACACTTGTGCAAACTTGCCTAGCTGGAAAACCTGGTGTTTCATTCATTGTAAGGGAGCAAAATCAGTGAAGCGTTTTTATTTTTTTTCATGACCTCAAAGTATTGCAGCAAGTCTGGTTGTGGTATTGGCCAGGACTGCTGCTGCTTTACTGCCTTATCTTTTAGTTATGCCTTTACTGTCCCCACCACTTTTCCTGCTTATTGTGCTGTCAATCAACACTTCACGGAGGGGAAAAAGAAACAAAAAAATTAGCAGTTTATTGTTATTTAACCCTTGCTTTCCATATAAAGTTGCCATTAATTCATAGTACTACAAAGCCTTTATTTGGAAATCTGATACATACAGGTACAATGAGGGTCTTTCCATTTTATAAATAAAGGATATGTTTGCATTATGCAGTCACTGACTGCATTTTATAGATTGCATGGAGAACGTAACTTGTGTTTAGTGCAGTGTAAGGAATTCTCGATCAGTTTATTTCCAAGTTTTTCAAAACACTATGCTTTCAAAGTTACAGCCCCATGTATATCTCCCAGTGTCACAGACTTATTAGGAGATGGCTATTATCCACCCTTATGGAACTGGATTTCTTAAAAGTACATTAAACATCAAAGAGGGACATGCATTTTCTTTGCTAGGCCCCTTTTGCTAAAAAAATAACTTGAATAAGAAACCAACTTCCTTATTGTAAAAGATTCAATAATTCTTTAAAACACCACTGAAAGCTAGTGTACTACATATGGCCAAATCACCTGCACATGCGTGTGTGACCATGTCTGTGTGTGAGCATGTATGGTTGTGTGCATGAGTATGTCTGTGTGATAGTAAGAATCTGAGTGTGTCTCTTTTTGTGACTGCGTGTGATAATGTGTGTTCATGTTCTTGTGTATGTTTGTGCCTATGTGAGTGTTAGTGTGTGCACATGTACAATGGTATGTGTTTATTTTTTGTGTAGTCCATGTTATAGATATGGGGTGAGATATCACATTCAGAGTTAAGTCCGTTAGGAGTCTAGGTGCCCCACTAACTCAAAATGTCCCCAGCCACCACTGGTCATGCTATACAGCTGTGTAAGGTGTGTAGTGGCATTTTGTGCAGTTGTGTAACTCACCTTGCTAGCAGTGCCAAATTGTACAGCTATGTAAAAATGTATGTAATTATGTTCCTATTTGTGTAGCTGTCACTTGTAAACTGTGACATGTTTTCTACCTTGTTGTAGAAATGTGCTATGTATAGACCCCATGTTGTTCTGTTGTTCATCATAGTGTGTCAATCTGTCAAGTCATTTGGTGCTGTGCAGTGTTGTGCTGCCTGTCCATACAGTTAAATCATACTATATAGGTGTAACACGTGTATAGGTGTAACACGTGTGAAATGATGTGCAGTTGTGTGGCTCTGTGAGATGCTGTCTAGCAATAACATGTTGTATAATTAGCTTTTCTAAAACCTTTTTTTGGGGGGGGGGGGGGGGGCGGCAAAATGTGTCTTCGCCTGTGTAACCAAAAATCCTTGCACCGGCCCTGAGTCCGCCACCTCTTATGACCGTCTTATGACCGCTGCTTCTTAACTTCCGTTTCAGGCGGACCTGAAATGATGGGGCTCTGAAGCTGCATTCGCTGTTTAATGAATAGAGCCCTATGAGTTTAATCCCAACAAATAGTTTAAACTAAGGTGACAATTCATCCTGAATTTGAGAACTCTGTTCTGAATGTTTTTGGAGTCCCAGGTTGTCCCACATTTGCAGGGTCTGCACCTTACATTGCTCCACATTCCTAACCCAGCGGCGAGCATCAGTAGGAATGTGTGATAATGAGAGGGGCATATTCTACAAAATCGGCTTAGTAATAAGTCCTGGGGACAAGGTGGTGGCAAGAATGGAGCCAATGAAAACTGCAGTCAGGGTCATCTGTTGCCAATGCTGGTCTAGACAGCATACAATGTTATATTAAAGGGACATGAAACCCAAAAAAGTGTTTTCATGATTCAGATAGAGAATACAATATTGAACAACTTTCCAATTTACTTCTATTATTTAATTTGCTTCCATCTCTTGTTATCATTTGCTGAAAGGTGTATCTAGGCAAGTTCATGAGCAGCAGAGAAGCTAGGTTCTAGCTGTTGATTGGTGGCTGCATATATATATAGATTTTGATTGGCTCACCCATGAGTGCAGTTTGAAACCATTAATGCATTGCTGCTCCTTCAACAAAATGATACTAGGAGAATGAAACAAATTAGATCATAGAAGTAAATTAGAAAGTTGTTTAAAATTGTATTCTCTATATGAATCATGAAAGAAAATATGTTGGTTTCATGTCCCTTTAATTAACAATAAAAGTAATACTTCTCCAATATCACCTGGCACAAAGGCAGGCTGTGCTGAAAATATGGGGTGGATTAGGTTATATACTGCAGAGTTAATAAAGGGAGATAGCACATGGTCTAAGAGCATCTGCAGAGGTACAGTGCTTTCCCACAATGCTGCATTCTTCACTAATAACGTGTCATTTGCACGGTGAAGCTGTAAAGGTGAGAGGGTATTCTGTATTCTACAGTTTCAGCCTTTTTAATATTGGGTATAAAAAATAAATACACATTTATATTATTAAATAAAACAACAAAGCAGCTATTGGTTTTCTTTAGAGCATGTCTGTATTTTTACTTCAGTAAAGCAGCTCATTAAAATAAAAGAAAATCAATAAAGGAAACCCATCTTAATGTGATCTCTACCATTGAGGCATTTTATAAAGACTATTTCTAATGTAGCAATAAAATTAGAACTACCATTCTATACATAGGCGTGTGTAGAATGTGTTCAATCCTAATGCAGGGGAGCCTTTTATCAGTACAGGTTGCAGATCTATCTATCCTCAAATTCATCATACAGAGCAACATATACATTATTATTATTATTGCCGCCCACTGAATTTCCTTTGGGAGCCAAAAACATTTGTGTGCTTGGGAGTGTACAGCTCTTCTTAAAGGGATAGAAAGGTCAAACACAAAGGGGACGATTTATTAAGCCCCATATGGAGCTGTATGCCTCGGTTTCTGCGCAAGCCTTGAGACTCGCCGGAAACAGGAGTTAAGAAGCAGCTCCTTAATTTGTCCGCTACCTCTAAGGCGGCGGACAGGAATCCACCAGACCGCATACGATCGGGTTGACTGACACCCCCTGCTACGAATGTGCAGGGGCGGCATTGCACAAGCTTTTCTAGTGAAATGCTTGTGCAATGATAAATGCCGACAGTGTATGCTGTCGGCATTTATCGATGTGCGGCGGACATTGTTAAATTGACCCCAAAATGTAAACAGGGGCATTTTAATTTGAAATATAAGCAATTTTGCAATATACTTTCAGCAGCAAAACTGATTCTAGTAAAAGTTCTAACTGTTTTTCTGCAGCATACGCACATATCCTGTAAGGGCTTGTGCACCAGTATTCAAACACTACACATCTCTAAGAGTTGGTGGTGGTGTGTATTGCTTCTGAAGACATCATTTGTGTCATACAAGCTACTGAGAGATGTGGTGTTTGAATACCGGTGCCCTTACAGGATATGCCGAAGAAAAACAGTAATCACTTTTGCTAGAAGCATTTTTGCTAATGGAAGTTTATTGCAAAAATTATATATATTTCAAATTCAAATGCATCCATGCACATGTTATTTGTGAACTTTCTAGCCCTTTAATTTTAAATAAGGATAACAACAGTTTATTGGCTTTCATTGTAGGTAAACTGTTTTACGTGCCTGTATACATAAAAAATATTTGTAGTTTGTTTTTTTCCACCTTCTCAATATTTATGAGGTGTCCTGAATTTGGGTCTGGGAAACCAGATCACTGTAGTTAAACTCATTGTAAAAGTACTACTCAGGTCCTGCAGAGCACTGCTGGTCCCGAGCGGAATCTGACTCTGATTCAGTCAGCAGTGTGGGGGTTAAACACATAGCAATAAAGGGTTTCTAGTGTTGAAATTGCATCCTGTAATGAATTAGAGCATGTCATTCTTTACTACAATGGTACAAGTGCTTAAAAAAAAAGCACTTACCTGTAGAAAAAAAACAAAAACTTCACAGTGTTGGGAATGATGAAGGATACAGCTGCACATATCCACAACAAGGGGTAGATTTATTAAGGCCGAATGCACCTGTTTCCACGCGAGCCTTCAGGCATTAAGAAGCAGTGGGCTTAAGACCGCTGCTCCTTAACTCGTCCACCATCTCTGAGGCGCGGACAGCAATCTGCCCAATCAGATACGATCGGGTTGATTGACACCCCCTGCTAGTGGTCGATTGGCCGCGAGTGTGCAGGGGGCGGCATTGCACAAGCTTTTCACTAGAAATGCTTGTGCAATGATAAATGCCGGCAGCGTATGCTGTCTGCATTTATCGATGTGCGGCGGACATTGTTAAATCGGCCCCTAAGTGCGGTCCTGTGGATACAGCTGCATTGACTCTGTAGTGACTGCTGTAGGCATTATTTTCTTTTACATTTTAACACTTAAAGTGAAGGTAAACTTTGATGAATGAAAGCCCGGTATTTAAAAATACCATTAAAAACAGGGGTACTTTCATTCATCAAAGTTTAGAAAGCAGCCGTTTTGATTAAAAACTTACCTTTGTTTTTTTCACAGCCTCTATTCACACATCAGCAATGACTAATCAGGCTTCCTCCAATCACGGCATGGCCTCAGGCAATGACTCTCCTGGGGGGAAAGCCGTGATTGGAGAAAGCCGGATTAGTCATTGATGACGTGTGAAGAGAGGCTCTCCGAGTGGGGGAAGCTACTCTGGCTGTGAAAAAAACAAAGGTAAGTTTTTAATCAAAACGGCTGCTTTCTAAACTTTGATGAATGAAAGTGCCCCTGTTTTTTAATAGTATTTTTAAAAACCGGGCTTTCATTCATCAAAGTTTACCTTCACTTTAAATGGACGTTAAACTGCTGGAGACAACTTACAACAGATGGGTAATTAATCACTGTGCTGTTTATCCTCCTGTTGCTGCAGCTTTATTTAGACCCATTCACTTATTTTAACCCTTTACAGGTGCCAGTTGGTGAAGCTCAGCATTTTCATACTGGGTGTTGCGATGCCGATGTTGGAGTCAATGAACATTCTTACATTGATGTTTCCGGCTTTTTCACAACGTTATAGTGCACTTTAGGATAGTAGACTGCAGAGAGAGCGAGATTCACATTTTGCTGTTCTTATACACAGTTTAAAAGTTACATGACACATAAAGAAGGTCACATGAATAATACTAACAAAAAATAATAAAAATGACAGCACCATGCATTTATTGTGATTAGTGGCAGTGGGTAATCTATGGCTGGGGATAGTGTGGATGGAGGCATAGTTACAGATGTTCCATGGGCTGAATCAGGGCAGGTGGTGGTGGAGTCGCAGATGTTCTGAGGGCAGAGCAAGAGGTTTCCGGGTGTGCTCAGGCAGTTGTGGGACTGCTTGAAAGGACATTGGCAGGAAATAATAATTTGTACCCTCCTCCTCAGCCACATGGGGGTGCAACATAGAAGACAGGGGGTAACTGTACAACAATAGTACATATTTATACTGTAAGGGAATGCGGAGAGCAATACACTCTCTGTATTCAGCATTGCACCAGCAGCTCACAAGAGCTGCTGGTGCAACGCCGCCCCCTGCAGACTCGCGGCCAATCGGCCGCCAGTAGGGAGGTGCTCGATTGGGTTAAATTGTGGTGATTCCTGTCTGCCTGTTCAGAGCAGGCAGACAGGTTAAGGAGCAGCAGTCTTTTGACCGCTGCTTCATAACTGCTGTTTCTGGGGAGTCTGAAGACTCGCCAGAAACACGGGCCCACAAGCTCCATACGGAGCTTGATAAATGGACCTCTAAATGTTAACTATATTAGAGTATATCATTTGTTTATCTCTACTGAGTTCTATCAAATTGCTGTATTGTTATTATGCAGGAATTACTGTTAAGTGTGTTTTCTCTATTGTACTCAAGGGCCCAAAAGAAGCTTCTAGTCCTGCTCTAACTCCTCCACTATTTTAAGTTTTCCAGTACTGTATTTAAGTTTTTTTCAGTACTGTTAGGTCCAAGAGTGACCGATCGAGTCATAGGATGAATAGCAACCTAGTGACATTTATGTTATACCTCCTGGTGCTATGATACAGTTTAACATTGTTTGAGACCCAAAAGATATTGTACTTAGCTCCAGGAGGAAGAAAATAGAGGAATATATGGAGTGCTAGACAGGTTTTACATCTCAGCTTAAAGGGACAGTCAACACCAGAATTGTTGTTGTTTTAAAAGATAGATAATCACTTAATTACGCATTCCTCAGTTTTGCACAACCAACATAGTTACAATAATATACTTTTTACCTCTGTGATTACCTTGTATCTGAGCCTCTGCAAACTGCCCCCTTATTTCAGTTCTTTTGACAGACTTGCATTTTAGCCAATCAGTGCTCACGCCTCAGTAAATTCACATGCATGAGCTCAATGTTATCTATATAAAACACATGAACTAACGCCCTCTAGTGGTCAAAATGCATTCATCTTAGAGGCAGCCTTCAAGGTCTAAGAAATTAGCATATAAGCCTACCTAGTTTAAGCTTTCAACTAAGAATAACAAGAGAACAAAGCAAAATTGGTGATAAAAGTAAATTGTCTAAAATAACATGCCCTATTTGAATCATGAAAGTTTTGTTTTTTTACTTGACTGTCCCTTTAAGTGTACCAGTGAATATATAATTTACTTGAGAAACAATCAGCTAGATTACGAGTTTTGCGTTATGAGTGAAAAAGCATCGTTATGCTTCATAACGATGCTTTTCCCCTATTGCCGCTATTACAAGTTTTGTCAGAATAGGTGTCCCGCCCACCTTTTTGGCCATCACGCAACGTCAGTACCGCACTTTTAAAAAAGTCCTTTGTCAATGGGACTTTCATAGCGCCGGTATTACAAGTTTTGCTGTGAGGCCAAAAAGTGAGCGGTACACCCTATACTGACAAGATTCGTACCGCCATCTAAAGTCAGTAGTTATGAGATTTACGTTACAAATCTGTAGCATAAAACTCATAAATAAAGTGTTAAAAAGTACACTAACACCCATAAACTACCTATTAACCCCTAAACTGAGGCCCTCCCGCATTGCAAATACTAAAATAAATATTGCCGGACATCACCGCCACTTAAAAAATGTATTAACCCCTATTCCGCCGCTCCCCGACATCGTCGTCACTATAATAAACCTATTAACCCCTAAACCGTCCCCTCCCGCATCGCAAACACTATTTAAAGATTATGAAGTGAAGGTAAACTTTGGTGAATGAAAGCCTATTTTTTAAAAATACTATTAAAAACAGGGGCTCTTTCATTTATCAAAGTTTACGAAGCAGCCGTTTTGTTAAAAAAATTACCTTTTTTTCTTTTCACAGCTAGAGCAGCTTCCCCCACCTAGAGATCCTTTATTCACATGTCAACAATGACTAATCCAGCTTCCTCCAATCACAGCTTTCCCCCCCCCCAGGGTAGTCATTGCCTGAGGCCATGCTGTGATTGGAGGAAGCAGGATTAGTCATTGCTGACGTGTGAATAGAGGATCTCTATGTGGGGGAAGCTGCTCTCGCTGTGAAAAAAAAAGAAGTACTTTTTTTAACAAAACTACTGCTATGTAAACTTTGATGAATGAAAGTGCCCCTTTTTTTAAAAGTATTTTTTAAAAAACAGGCTTTCATTCACCAAAGTTTACCTTCACTTTAACCCCTAATCTGCCGTCCGCCCACACTGCCGCAATAATATACTATTAACCACTAAACCGCAAGCAACCCCACAATGAAATTTACTAAAATAAACTATTAACCCCTAAACCTCTGGCCTCCCACATCACTACATAAATATATTAACCCCTAACCCTAACGTAACCCTAAGTGTAACCCTAACACCCGCTAACTTAAATATAATTAAAATAAATCAAAATTAAACTTACAATTATTCCTATTTAAAACTAAATACTTACCTATAAAATAAAACCTAAGCTAGCTACAATATGAATAATAGTTACATTGTAGCTAGCTTAGGTTTTATTTTTATTTCACAGGTAAGTTTGTATTTATTTTAACTAGGTAAACTAGTTATTAAATAGTTATTAACTATTTACTAACTAGCTAAAATAAATACAAAGTTACCTGTAAAATAAAATCTAACCTGTCTTACAATAAAACCTAAGATTATAATAAAAAAAAAAAAAATTAAATTAATAAAATACAGTTATCTACATTACAAAACAAAACAAAACACTAAATTACACAAAATAAAAAAAGAAATTATCAAAAATAAAAATCAATTGCTCCTAATCTAAAAGCCCTATCAAAATAAAAAAGCCCACCCAAAATAAAAAAAACCTTAGCCTACACTAAACTGCCAATGGCCCTAAAAATGGCCTTTTGCAGGGCATTGCCCCAAATAAATCAGCTCTTTTACCTGTTAAAAAAAACACCCCCCAACAGTAAAACCCACCACCCACCCAACCAAACCCCCCAAATTAAAACCTATCTAAATAAACCTAAGCTAACCATTGCCCTGAAAAGGGCGTTTGGATGGGCATTGCTCTTAAAAGGGCATTTAACTCTTTACATTGCCCAAACCCTAAGCTAAAATAAAACCCACCCAATAAACCCTTAAAAAAACCTAACACTAACCCCCGACGATCTACTTACAGTTTTCGAAGATCGGACATCCATCCTCATCCAGGCGGCAGAAGTCTTCATCCAAGCAGGCAGAATTCCTTATCGAAGCCGGCAGGTCTTCATCCAAGCGGGCAGAAGTCTTCATCCAGGCAGCATCTTCTATCTTCATCCATCCTGTGCGGAGCGGGTCCATCTTCAAGACATCCGGCACGGAGCATCCTCTTCTTCTGATCGCTGCTGTAGAATTGTTTCCCTTTAAGTGACGTCATCCAAGATGGCGTCCCTTACATTCCGATTGGCTGATCTTCTGATCGCTGCTGTAGAATGAAGTTTCGCTTTAAGTGACGTCATCCAAGATGGATGAGTGCAACAGCCAATAGGATTTTTTCACCTTTAATTCCTATTGGCTGATAGAATTCTATCAGCCAATCGGAATTTAAGGGACACCATCTTGGATAACGTCACTTAAAGGGAAACTTCATTCTACAGCAGCGATCGGAAGAAGAGGATGCTCCGCGCCGGATGTCTTGAAGATGGACCCGCTCCGCACCGGATGGATGAAGATAGAAGATGCCGTCTGGATGAAGACTTCTGCCCGCTTGGATGAAGACTTCTGCCGGCTTCAATGAGGACTTCTGCCCGCTTGGATAAAGACTTCTGCCGCCTGGATGAGGATGGATGTCCGGTCTTCGAAAACTGTAAGTGGATCGTCGGGGGTTAGTGTTAGGTTTTTTTAAGAGTTTATTGGGTGGGTTTTATTTTTAGCTTATGGGTTTGGGCAATGTAAAAGAGCTAAATGCCCTTTTAAGGGCAATGCCCATATAAATGCCCTTTTCAAGGCAATGGTTAGCTTAGGTTTATTTAGATAGGTTTTTATTTGGGGGGTTTGGTTGTGTGGGTGGTGGGATTTACTGTTGGGGGTTGTTTGTATTTTTTTAACAGGTAAAAGAGCTGATTTCTTTGGGGCAATGCCCCGCAAAAGGCCCTTTTAAGGGCCATTGGCAGTTTAGTGTAGGCTAGGGTTTTTTTTTATTTTGGGTGAGCTTCTTTATTTTGATAGGGCTATTAGATTAGGAGTAATTCGTTTTTATTTTTGATAATTTCTTTTTTTTTTTTTTTTTTAAATTCTTTTTATTGAGAGTATCACACATGAGAACACATAGTTACATCAGATATCAAAGGAACAACAGGTTCAAGCACCAACACAGTTGGGCACATTGTCATATATTAATCTTTCAACACCACTCTGGTTCTGCTGTTTATAACGCACTTATGTCATGAACGTATCCCCAGTGTGCTTACCTCTCACAAATTTTATATTTTATAACACCCCCCCTTCCCACCCCTCCGCCCCCCTAATCCCTACCCAAACTGTCAGAACTCCTTCCCACATCCTGTGAACCCAGACCTAGAAGTCTCCTTGAGTTAGCTTTTTAAGATATCCCTTAGTGAACAGCGTGAAGAGGAGAAAAAAAAAAAAAAAAAAAGGGAGGGGAAAGGTGGGGAAAGGAAGGGATACAGTTGTCTCTCCCGCCTCTCTCTCCTTTTGTGGACTTTTTAGGAGTTCCTCGGATAAAATATGTGTGCCCACTCGCCCCTCAGGGAATTCTCCAAGAATATCTCGGAGTGCTGAAATGGTAATAAAATCTGTCTTTGAATTTGGAGTTCAAAGGTCAAGATCAGTCTGCGCCATTTCCTTAAAAACAGGTTGAGTCTATTACCGACATCTACCCTGGTGTCTACCTGCTCTATAAATAAATGCGTCTTCAGGATGTTACGAAAGTAAGCTATAGTAGGTCTTGTCCTCTTGGTCCAATGATTTAGGATACACTTTCGTGCAAGTAGGATGGTCATGGTCAGTTCTATGTCACAGTGTTTATATTGGGCACCCCAGTTTAGAAACAGGATATCCGTGGAATTGAGTGAAATTGGGACCTTCAATTTCCTATTGATCCAGTATTGCAATTGATGCCAGAATTGCCGAATCACTGGGCAATCCCATATGCAGTGTAACAGACCCGGGGCCTCCGCGGCACATTTAGAACATTTATTAGGGCAATTAGGCACCCATTTGACCAGACACTTAGGGGTCAGGTAAGCTCTATGTAAAAATTTAGTTTGGGTTTCTCTGAGAGACACCGAGAGAGTCGCCTTTCTGACTTTTTCCAATGCTTTCCGGGTCTCCTCCACCGCAATCCCTGGAACCCCCTCTCTCTCCCATCCCATCACAGCAGATGACTGTACATTCGTCAGTCTGTCCTGTAGAAAGGTTTGATAGATCTCTGATAAAGAGAATCTGCCCATTTTAAAAAGGGATTGAGTAAGTCGAAAAGGGGAACCATCCCAGAAGTCCGGGTTATCCCTAATCAATGTGTTCAAATAGTGGCGTGCCTGCAAATAGGCATAAAAGTGAGCAGTCGGAAGATTAAACTCCCTTTGTAGCGTCGAAAAAGATTTAACCGAGCGAGTCAGGGGTTCCAGCAAGGATCCCACCGATTTTAAACCCAGTTTCTCCCAATAGTCAAAGGGTTTCATATCCAGCCCCGCTGGGAAGTCCGGATTACTGTGGAGGGGAAGAAAGACAGAGCTGCGGCAACTTTTTTTTAAAAATTTATGTGCCTGATGCCAGGCTCTTAATGGGTCACGATACAGCAAGTTCATGCCCACCAATTTAGCCGCTCCAGATTTCGCCATGTGTGGCAAATATGCTAGGGAGATTCCCCCAAGGGCTGCACGTTCCAAGTTAGGCCTGTAAAAATGTTGTGTGTCCACTTGCCAGTCTAAGACCAAACGGATCAGAGCTGCCCAGTTGTAAAGTTTAAAGTCCGGCAGGGAGAGACCCCCCTTTAGGTATGGCATAGATAATTTATCTGCCGATATTCGGGGTTTACCCCCTCTCCAGACAAAGAATCGTGTCGCCGCATTCAATAACTTCACATCTGACTTCGTCAGTAGCAGAGGCAGCATAAGTAGCGGGTATAGGAGGCGGGGAAGGACCACCATCTTTACTAGGCTGATCCTACCCGCCAGCGACAAGGGGAGAGATTTCCAGCTTCTCATCAAGCTGCAGAGCTTGGCACATAGGGGGGTTAGGTTCATAGAGTACATCTTATTGGGATTAACAGGGATATGAATTCCAAGATACGTTAAACTCTGGGAGGCCGGCACAAACGGATAGTCATGCACATTGCCTTTCTTTTTATTTAACCATAGGATCTCTGATTTTTGCATATTGACCTTGTATCCCGAGAAGGAGCCAAAGTCGCTCAAAGTTTGCAAAATCGAAGGGATATGCAGCTTCGGATCCTGCACAAATAACATCATATCGTCCGCATATAATGCCAGCTGTTGGGGGACCCCTCCCATATTGATACCTGGGAAGATTTGACGTAGCTTTATTGCCAGTGGCTCTAGGGCCATATTGAATAGTAGCGGCGACAGGGGGCAGCCTTGTCTAGTGCCTCGCCCTAAAGTCACATTGGGGGAGAACGTGTTGTTTACACAGATGTTCGCAACGGGAGAGGAATATAGGTTTTTGAGGAAAGCCGTGAAGGGCCCCGAGATATTGAACTTGGCCATAGTGTGAAACAGGTGGTTCCATTCCACCCTATCAAAGGCCTTCTCTGCGTCTAGAGACAGCAGAAAGGCCTCCGGGAGCGGTTTGTTCACTCCATTGTGATTGCCATCCCAGAAATACCGTATCAAGTGTAGCACTCGTCGGATATTGACTAAGGATGATCTCGCATGCATGAAGCCGGTCTGGTCCCCATGGATCACCTCTGGCAGGATGAATTTGAGGCGCTCTGCCAGCAGTTTCGTAAGAATCTTATAGTCTGCATTAAGCAGCGATATTGGTCTATACGATTCAGGAAGGAGAATGTCTTTTCCCGTTTTAGGGATAAGGGTAATATAAGCTGCAGAAAACGAACTGGACGGGGTGTCAGCCGCCGAAAAATATGCCGTGAACAGGTCTGTCAACACTGGGACTACCTGCGGCTTCAACATGCGATAGAACTCGATGGGCAGTCCATCAGGGCCAGCCGCCTTGCCCAATGCTAGTGATGCTATTGTTTTACCTACTTCTTCCCTAGAGATAGGCGCATTCAGTTTGTCCAACTGATCGTCTGAGATCTGAGGTAAGTGAATTGAGCTCCAGAAGTCTCTCAGGACCTCATCAGAATAATTTTGGTCACTGGTGTACAACCTGGAGTAGTAGGAGGCAAATGCCTCTGCTATTCTCTTGGGTTCCCTGACCACTTTATCACCATCTCTGAGGGCAGGTATAAAGCGTTTTGAGGTTTTTAAATTGACCAAGGAGGCCAACAACCTACCCGACCTGTTGCCGTACCTGTAGTATTTACCTCTGGTCCTTAAAAGGGTCTGAGATGCCTGGTAAGCCAGGAGTGCGTCATATTCACTTTTGACAGCAATGTATTTCTGATGGTGCAACCTCGTGGGTCCACTACGATAAGTCGAGTAGGCAGCAGCTAAGCTGGTTCTAAGTGCCTCTAGCCTCTCTGCATGTACTTTTCTTTTGCGGGAGAGAAAAGCCAGAATATCCCCTGCTAGCACCACCTTCGCAGTTTGCCAAAAAAGTTCTGGCGTTGCAAGATGTTGCGCATTGGACAAGTGGAAATCATCCCAGCATTTGATCATGTATTGCTGAAATTCCTGAGATGTGGTTAGGTATTGTGGGAACCTGAGAGTTCGTCTCTCATTCGGTGGATCGACCACATCAAGAAAGAGCCCCACAGGGGCGTGGTCAGACACCACTATCTCTCCTATCTTGGTATCTATGATCCGCGGGATCAAAGAGTTGGAGGTCAGGAACATGTCAATGCGGGACATTGTGGGCAAAGCCCGGGAGATACATGTATAGTCTCTTCCATCCGGATAGAGTTTGCGCCATATGTCGACAACATCCAGAGAGGAAGTTAAAGCTTGAAAAATTTCAAGCTCGAATTTACCATCCGATTTAACTTGGATTCCAGGGGCGGCCCTAGAGGTGTCCCTGAGCCTGTCACACCGCGGGTTGGGGGCCAAATTAAAATCCCCTCCAATGATAAGGGCAGAGCCCAGAAACGGAGTCAAGACTCCAATCAGGTTTTCCCAGAACCTCCTGTCTCTCTGGTTGGGGGCATAAACATTACATAACACATATTTTTTATTGGCTATTGTGGTTTGTACAATGAGGTACCGGCCGTCCGGGTCTTTAGTCACTACTGTGTCTGTGAGGTCTAGTTTCTTCCCAAATAAAATTGCTACACCCCGGCTGGCACTTTTGTAGGAAGCAAACTCAGCTTTACCCACCCAGTCTCTCTCTAATTTAGAATGTTCAATGTCAGTCAGATGTGTCTCTTGCAAGAACGCGACATCAGCTCTTTTTTTCCTCAATTGGGTAAGTATGGTCTTTCTCTTTATAGGGGAGTGAATACCACCCACATTCCAGGAGTATATATTAAATTATAGTATTAAGTAGGATACCTTGTGATAGAGAGACAACAACAACAAAAAAAAAAAAAAAAAAAAAAAAAAGAAGGGGGGGGGGGGGGAGATAGGGGATCTTCACGCTGTCACATACCTTCTGATAGATTTCTGTTCTCCAGTGCAATACAGGGTCTTGTAAGCTGCGAAGGGATAACAAGATACATAATGTCAGCCAAACATCAACACAGTTTATATCAGTGAGCAACTTATTGCAACCTAACTTATTGAACCAACATTCTACACCAGATCCTAAGAGCCCCCGTTGCAGGGCCAAGGGAAGGCTATGCCAGCCCCTTGGTAGTAGTTGTAAATGCAATATATAAGGACCTGTGGGGAGACCACTATTTTTTAACATACAATAATCAGTGATCTTAGGAGATATAAACAGGATAACCATCAACAAATTAAACCTTGCATAAGAGAGTGAGCCCGTGTTGTTAGGCATTGGGCTCGGTATTATTACAATAAGCAATTTCAGGAACTTAAACATTAAACTTATAAACAATCTAAACTTATACAGTATCAACCTGGGTGTCCAAAGACTGGGCATCCACCTTCTAGTTTTGGCTGTTGTAGCCATTTAACGCAGTATGTTGGAGAACGTGTAAGCGGTGCGAGTGTGTCAAAGTCTTCATCCCTCCCCACCTCTTGCTCTCCCTGGGCTCATTCCTCCATGTTCTATATCTAGAAAAGCTTGCGCCGTTTCTGGTGAGTCAAAAAATTTAGGTCCCCTCGGGGTCGAAATTTTCAACCTGGCCGGGTACAATAAGTAAGCCTGTCGGCCCTCACGGTGTAGTCTAGAGCATAGCGCAGAGAATTCCCTACGCCTTTTCGTCAAGTCTACAGAATAGTCCTGAAACAGCAGGAGCCTAGAGTTATCATATGTTAGGTCCTCAACTCTTCTATATGCCCTCAAAACCATGAGTTTAGTTTGAAAATGGAGGAACTTTATCATTACTGGGCGGGCCTGAGCATCGCGATCCATGGCGGGTCTTTCTGGGCCTATTCTATGCGCCCGCTCAACACTCCCTACCAACCTTTCAGAAGGGACATCTAGCAGTGTCGGGAGAACAGATTCTACAAATTTTAAAATTTCTGTAGGTTTAATCGATTCAGGGAGCCCCAGTAGGCGAACATTATTGCGCCTCGAGCGATTCTCGAGGTCATCAATTTTTTGCTGCAGAGCCAGAGAGTGTTTTTCTAGGGCCTCTAATTTACTAGTGGTAGCAACCTGTGTGTCCTCGAGATCAGAGATCCTGGTCTCTGCCTCAGTTACTCTAGTGGAAAATTGTTTCACCTCCTCCGCCAAGGTATCTACTCCCTTTTGGAGGTTTTCTATTTTGGGCAAAAACAGGGTGGAAATCTGTTTGACTATAGGGTGTGGGTCAAGTAAAGTGTGGTCTTGCTGTACCTCATAAGAAGGTCCCTGGGCTACAACTTCTGATCCCTGTCTGGCTCTGCGCTCGGCATTCTTATTGCGGTTCGCCATTGGGTCTTGTATAAGATATTTCTCCATGCACACACACAACTATTTTTTAAGATGCACCATACATCAGACTTTTTTGCCAAAAGAGTAATAGATTCAAGAAAGTCACATCAAATGTACCTATATGAGCACAAGCAGAAGGACTAGCAAAACACAGTGCCTATTAAATCAACAATTTAAAAATTACAGTAAACCTGTAGGAAGTAAAAGGAAGGTTAGATACATCAACACCATCAAAAGCACTTGTGGTAAAGGTCCTTTTCAGTCCTCTTTGTTTAGCCACGTAGGCAGCTGCAGGTACTGATAGCCTTTAGGGGGCAATGAGGAACAAAGCTTGCTCTTTCAGGGCTGTGCACAAGCAAGGTTCTGCAACAACAAATAGCTGGATGCGTTACAGTTCAGCTCAGGTGTAGCCAATCTCCAATAAGATAAGGGTTTCAGTGATATGGGAATAGGAAGTGCTAGTGGTTGCCCCACATGTCTGTTCCCCAGATGTGTGTTGCAGTGAGATCTCTCAGCTAAATTATGAGTGCTGCAGGGAGTTCATTGAGCTGTTTGTCCCAGGCCTACCCTTTCAAATCAGTAGTACTGTGCAAGATGTCAGATTGATATCTCAATTGGCAGGATTAAAGAGGCAAGCATTTAAAAGTCAATCCTGAGTAGATTGAGATGTACACAATATTTCCCCTATCTGGGCCTATGTATGGACGAATCCCAACACAATTCTCCTTAGCCCACCAATTCTGAGGCAAACAGGTGTTATGGATCTCAAGCGGTTAAGTCATTAGTGGGGACTGCACTTGTTAGGGGAGTAGCGATGTAACTGTTTATCAGGCTCTTCTGTCACCCGGTATGCCTTGTGGCGTAATGATCCCCCCTGTGCATAAAAGAAAAAAGTATTTGTTCTGAGGCAGTCGGCCTCCTATATATCCAGGTGTCCGTGTCACTCGGATCAAGGTAGTCTATAGTAAGGCCCTGAGATGCGTGTGCTATAAGCCGCTTACCGCTTACAGTAGCGTGTGTCTCCACTCCAGAAGAACAGGCCCAATCCTCAGAGCGGCACTCCTCAGTTTCCCGCCACTAACTAGCCGGGTTCTCCTTGAAGTCTGTGGCCTTATCCAAGTGAGCTGCTAACGATGTGGGGCCGTGTGTGTCTACCTTCGCCGTTGGGCTATCACCCTCTTAGTCTGCAGGCTTTCGGCTATTACCTCCGCTCTATAGTCAGACGCGGAGTTGCGGTGCACGTGGGGCCAAGATGGCGTCAGGCTGAGAGTGTTTGCACCCCGCCAAGGTCTCCGTCCCGACCAGGTGCTTGCCTGAGTCTTCCCACCCGGTCGATGTGCCGGGTATGTCTTCCCAGCGGCACAACTCTGTATTGAGGGCTTCGGTGGTGGAGCAGCGGGCGGCTCACGCGAAGAAGGCAGAGAGGGTCTTATGGCGCACCTCCCCTCCACTCCGGGCAGCAGAATCTGCCAAGGATTTTTTTCGCTGGGCTCTGGGCATATAGGCAGGCAAGTAAGCACCACGACACAGGTGGAAATCCAGTTCTGAAGGTCCCGTAAGTCACTTTTTGGATGTGTCTGTCACAGAGCTCCTCTTGCCTGCTTCTTACCCTAAAGCCCTCCCACCGGAAGTCATAATTTCTTTTTTTATTTTGTGTAATTTAGTGTTTTGTTTTGTTTTTTTAATTTAGATAATTGTATTTTATTAAATTAATTTATTTTATTTGATTATAATGTTAGGTTTTAGTGTAAGGCAGGTTAGGTTTTATTTTACAAGTACATTTGTATTTATTTTAATTAGGTAGCTAGTAAACAGTTAATAACTATTTACTAACTAGTCTACCTAGTTAAAATAAATACAAGCTTACCTGTGAAATAAAAATAAAACCTAAGCTAGCTTCAATATAACTATTAGTTATATTTTAGCTAGCTTAGTTTTTTTTTACAGGTAAGTATTTAGTTTTAAATAGGAATTATTTAGGTAATAATTGTAAGTTTCATTTAGATTTATTTTAATTAGATTTAAGTTGGGGGGGGTTAGGGTTAGACTTAGGGTTACGTTAGGGTTAGGTTTAGGGGTTAATATATTAATTTAGTGTTAGTGATGTGGGAGGCCAGAGGTTTAGGGGTTAATAACTTTAGTATAGTGGCAGCGACATTGGGGGTGGCAGATTAGGGGTTAATAACTGTAATGTAGGTTGTGGCAATGTTAGGGGAAGCAGATTAGTGGTGTTTAGACGTGGTTTTTATGTTAGGGTGTTAGGTTTAAACGTAACTTTTTCTTTCCCCATAGACATCAATGGGGCTGCGTTACGGGGCTTTTGTTTCCGCGATCGCAGGTGTTAGGCTTTTTTTTAGCCGACTCTCCCCATTAATGTCTATGGGGAAATCGTGCATGAGCACGTCAAAACACCGCTTGTATTTGGGTGAGGTATGGAGCTCAACGCAACCATATCGCCCGCACAAGCCGGGTTTTACAAAACCTGTAATAGCAGCGCTATAGGGAGGTTAAATACCGCCGCTTTTGTGGCGGTCGTTAATTTCCCTATAGCCCTCAAAACTCGTAATCTAGCTGAATGTTTTTTATTCAACCTCACTAATTATATATGTAACTAAGCATACATGTATGTATATATAGCTCTGCTTTTTGTTTTTGTTTATAACTTCTGTATTTTAGTCCTCAATAAATATATATATATATATATTTAAAAAAAAAAAAGACATTAATTACAAGCTATTTAAATCAGCTCTCCCTGCTACAGGCTCAGCAAGAGTAAATCACTAGGGATATTATATTAAAAAGTCAACCTTCAAATATTCATAAGAAAAACAGCTCTCTTTATTACATATTTCTGGGCAATGCATGTGTTTCTATGACGCAGATAGTGTTTCTTAGTAATACAATACATTACACATCATTATAACTGGTATAACCACATTTTACATAACAAGGTTCCTACAGATTATTATAATAAAGATCTGCCAACATACTAGTACAGCCTTGCTTCAGTCCTTTAGACCATATTGTAAAGAGACTTCCAGGCCAGGGAGCTGATATCTAGCTTGGTTATGCAGCTGGCTTAAAGGGACACTAAACCCAATTTTTTTCTTTCATGATTCAGATAGAGCAGGCAATTTTAAGACGCTTTCTAATTACTCCTATTATGAATTTTTCTTCGTTCTCTTGCTATTTTTATTTAAAAAACAGTAATGTAAAGTTTAGGAGCTGGCCCATTTTAGGTTCAGCACCATGGATAGCGCTTGCTTATTGCCATCAAGCAAGCATAACCTAGGGAGATCCCAGGCATCTGTGATCTTATTTGAGTATGTACAGTGGGGCAAAAAAGTATTTAGTCAGCCACCAATTGTGCAAGTTTTCCCACTTAAGAAGATGAGAGAGGCCTGTAATTTTCATCATAGGTATACCTCAACTATGAGAGACAAAATGTGGAAACAAATCCAGACAATCACATTGTCTGATTTGGAAAAAAATTATTTGCAAATTATGGTGGAAAATAAGGTCAATATCAAAAGTTCATCTCAATACTTTGTTATATATCCTTTGTTGGCAATGACAGAGGTCAAACGTTTTCTGTCTTCACAAGGTTGTCACACACTGTTGCTGGTATGTTGGCCCATTCCTCCATGCAGATCTCCTCTAGAGCAGTGATGTTTTGGGGCTGTCGCTGGGCAACACAGACTTTCAACTCCCTCCAAAGGTTTTCTATGGGGTTGAGATCTGGAGACTGGCTAGGCCATTCCAGGACCTTGAAATGCTTCTTATGAAGCCACTCCTTTGTTGCCCGGGCGGTGTGTTTGGGATCATTGTCATGCTGAAAGACCCAGCCACGTTTCATCTTCAATGCCCTTGCTGATGGAAGGAGGTTTGCACTCAAAATCTCACGATACATGGCCCCATTCATTCTTTCATGTACACGGATCAGTCGTCCTGTTCCCTTTGCAGATAAACAGCCCCAAAGCATGATGTTGCCACCCTCATGCTTCACAGTAGGTATGGTGTTCTTTGGTTGCAACTCAGCATTCTCTCTCCTCCAAACACGACGAGTTGTGTTTCTACCAAACAGTTCTACTTTGGTTTCATCTGACCATATGACATTCTCCCAATCCGCTTCTGGATCATCCAAATATTCTCTAGCATATTTCAGATGGGCCAGGACATGTACTGGCTTAAGTAGGGGGACACGTCTGGCACTGCAGGATCTGAGTCCCTGGCGGCGTAGTGTGCTACTGATGGTAGCCTTTGTTACGTTGGTCCCAGCTCTCTGCAGGTCATTCACTAGGTCCCCCCGTGTGGTTCTGGGATGTTTGCTCACTGTTCTTGTGATCATTTTGACCCCATGGGGTGAGATCTTGCGTGGATCCCCAGATCGAGGGAGATTATCAGTGGTCTTGTATGTCTTCCATTTTCTAATTATTGCTCCCACAGTTGATTTCTTTACACCAAGCTGCTTGCCTATTGCAGATTCAGTCTTTCCAGCCTGGTGCAGGTCTACAATTTTGTTTCTGGTGTCCTTCGACAGCTCTTTGGTCTTCACCATAGTGGAGTTTGGAGTGTGACTGTTTGAGGTTGTGGACAGGTGTCTTTTATACTGATAACAAGTTCAAACAGGTGCCATTAATACAGGTAATGAGTGGAGGACAGAGGAGCCTCTTAAAGAAGAAGATACAGGTCTGTGATAGCCAGAAATCTTGCTTGTTTGTAGGTGACCAAATACTTATTTTCCACCATAATATGCAAATAAATTATTTCCAAATCAGACAATGTGATTGTCTGGATTTGTTTCCACATTTTGTCTCTCATAGTTGAGGTATACCTATGATGAAAATTACAGGCCTCTCTCATCTTCTTAAGTGGGAGAACTTGCACAATTGGTGGCTGACTAAATACTTTCTTGCCCCACTGTAGCTGTGTGGGGGCCTCTGCTCTGAGATTTAATCTTGTCATGTAAGCTGACATCATAGGCTTTGCACCTGTTATACCTGAGTTATAATTTAGGCATATAGCTAGCATCAGGTATGAGGTCTCATTGTACATTTAGCTGGCATAATAGACTACAGTGATCATGTAACAAATCAGAGGTCCGTCTTCCGCATATAGCTTCAATTAATTGGCTTTGAGTGTCATATATCTGACCTGAGGTTTAATTTGCCATGTAGCTGGCATGAGAAAGATATGACTATTTACCAGATCAAATATTGCTGGCATGAGGGGGCCAAAGGGCCACATATGTGATTTGGTATCTCATTTGGGATATTTTGGACATAAGTTGGATTCAGGGGCATGCATATGCTCATTAGGGTATACAGCTGGCATAAAGGGGGCTGCAGGGGCATGCATATGAGTTGATGTCTCATTCGGGTATACAGCTGGCATAAAGGGGGCTGCAGGGGCATGCATATAAGTTGATGTCTCATTCGGGTATACAGCTGGCATAAAGGGGGATGCCAACCAGCCTGTATTTTGATGATGTGACTGGTATTTTTAAGGATCAGGTCAATGAAGATAACAAAAAATAAATATAAAAAACACCTTGTTATGGTCAAAATTCTTCTAATTGTGTAAAATGTTAATTTCAATATATTATGCTAATTTATGCTAATTACCAAGACAGATGTCAAATTTAGCAGGGGCACATATATGATCTATGGTCTCAGTTGCTTGTATAGCTGGCACATGTGACTATATCTTGTGAGTAAATATGTATTTTGATTTATATATCAATATTTAATCTTGTACCATTATTATATTAGTTTATTTCTATTTATTTACTACTTTTCTACTGCACACATGGGGGCATATTTATCAAGCTCCAAATGGAGCTTGATGCCCCTTGTTTCCAGTTCACAAGAACTGCTGGTGCAATGATAAATGCCGACAGTGTATGCTGTCTGCTTTTATCAATGTGCGGCGGGCATGATACGCTACTTTGTATCATGTCCGCTTGCACATACCCCATGAGGTGCAGCTTTTAGATGTTACAGAGGGAATAAGTCTGATTTTGAAGAGGGTATTTTAGTTACCAGACAAAAGGTTATTGGTTTATAGGATGCTGCTTTCAGGGATCATTTAATATTTTAAAGGCCACAAAATAGTTCCATGGCTAAAATAGTTTTGTAAAGATGAGGCAAGATTACATATGCGGCGTCACCCGCAAAAGCTGGCGACGCCAGTTTTTACGTGGTTTTGGTATCACATATACGGCGCTGCATATAAATGCCTGATTTGAACAGCCAATAGGATTTCAGTAGCTCTCATCCTATTGGCTGATTTGAACTTGAAGAATCAAATCAGCCAATAGGAATGTAAGGGACGCCATATTTAAACGCATACCTTGAATTCACTATTCAGTGTACGACGTCGATCGTACGAAGAGGATCCTCCACGCTCTATGACTCCGCGGTTGCCGGTCCTGCTCCACCAGGGGCGTATTATGGCCTAGGCACACGAGGCTGGTGCCTAGGGCGGCAGTATTGGAGGGGCGGCAAGGTGTGCGTCACGTGTACATTTTTTCAACAGAGCACACATGCTATACAAAAGTGTGCACAGGCCAGGAGAAATTTATTTATTTATTTATTTTTACATAGTGGTGGTTCGTGGACTAGCAAATGCTAGTTATTTTCAGTGGATCATGGGAGTTATTACAGGGAGAGAGCGCGCGCAGGTTATGTAGTGCTGACAGGAGAATGCGCGCTAGAAGCAGTAATGTCAGGGCACTGTCTAAGCAGGGCTAGTAGCAGTTAGTGCACGGAGACAGCCAGTGATGCTAATGGTACTAAACAAGTAAGTCCCCTGCTGCCCCCCTTCTCACTGACTACATGAAGACTGACTCTTCACTTGTCGCCTGGCTTAGACAGTGCCCTCTGCCCTGACTGGTCATCTGATTTTAGTGCAGCACGGCCTGTGGTCCTGCCTTTGGAGCCATAGTACAGTTTGCTCATATGCCCCACCCACATTCTTCACATTGCTGGGGATCGATCTGTCAAGCATGGTGCTGTTCCTCCTGCTGTGCCTGCTGTAGAGCTGTGCATGTGGCTGGGTATGTTTACTGCAAGGTAATGCCATATACGTTATTGTACATGCAAGCACCATGTACTGTTTCTGCATAGCTGGAATATGGTGTCTGCATATAAAATAATGAAGAAATAGAACTCAGGTACTTTTAATTTCTTGTAAAATGCAAAATAATTATGTGAAACCTGCATGCAAAATTTTGATAGATGTTAAAAACAATTATGTATAATCTGAGGCACAGTTTTATACTGCCAGGGGCAGAGGCTGGCACATTATTGTCAAAGTTAGGAAAAGCCACTTATGTATATTTTTATATATTATTTTGCATAATGTTATTCTTCACTGGTGTTTTATCTATATATCTATTTATCTATCTATATATATTTATATTATATATTTTTTATTTATATTTATGTGTGTGTGTTGTAAGCCTTGCTGAGCTTTTACTTTGGAAATGCTATGAAAAATAAAAAAATAATATGTTATACCCCGAGCAAATAATATTATAACTAAAAATGGCCTTAAATTGTGTGTGTGTGGGGGGGGGGGTGGCAGCAGAATTTTGAGTGCCTAGGGCAGCACAAAACCTAAATACGCCACTGTGCTCTAAGCTCAGCTCTGCTCCGCGCTGGCTTGGTCCTGGATGAAGAAGGAAGTGGTCCCCGATTGGAAGGGTCGGCCGCTTGGGAGAAGATTTCACCGCCTGGAACAGGACCTTCTCCGCCGGACTTTGTGGGTTAGAGTTAGGATTTTTTTAAATTTTTTGGACGGGGGGGTTTAGATAAGGGTTTTAATGGGCAATCGTAAAAGAACTACTAAGGGCTTATTTTGATACTTATATATTATATACTGTGTGTATTTTAAGATCTGGGTAGTGAATTTTTATTATACTATTTATGAGAATTGTATTCCAAAGAGGGTGTTAGCGCCAATTAGCTTGTGTGTGCAATCGTAAAAGAGCTGAATGCCCTTTTAAAGGCAATGCCCATACAAATGCCCCTTGCGGGGCAATGGGTAGTTTAGGATTTTTTAGTGTTAGTTATTTTGGGGCCTTTGGTGGGTTTTTCTATTGGTATTTTAGCATTAGATTAGGCAGTGTTTTTATTTTGGGGTGGGGCTTTTTTATTTTCATTGGGATTAGGTTTTTAATTTTTTTATGTTGGATAATTTTGTTTATTTTTTTCTGTAATGTTAATTGTAATTTGGGGTTAATTTAGTGGGGGCTAGGTTAGGGGGCTTAGTAATTAAATTAGTTATTTGCGTTGTGGGGGTTTGGCGGATTAGGGGTTAATGGTTAATTAGGGTACTTGCGTTGTGGGGGTATAGCGGATTAGTGGTTAATAATTTTATTAGGATTATTGCGTTGTGTGGGTTTGGTGGTTTAGGGGATAATAGTTTTATTAGGGTTATTGCGTTGTGTGGGTTTGGCGGATTAGGGGTGAATAGATTTATAAGGTTTGTTGCGATGTGGGTTAATGGCGGATTAGCAGTTAATAGTTTTAATAGGTATGTTGCGATGTGGGTTAATGGCGGATTAGGGGTTAATACATTTATTAGGTAGCTTGCGATGTTCGGGGTTCTGCGGATTTAGGGGTTAATACTTTTACTAGGTAGATTGCGATGTGGGTGAATGGCGGATTAGGGGTTAATAGTTTAATTAGGCATATTGCATTGTGGGGGGTTGTTGGTTTAGGGGTTAATACATTTATTATTAGTTGCGATGTGGGGGGATTGTGGATATAGTGGTTTTACGTGTCAGGTTTATTTTTGGGAGGCGGGTTAGACTTTTTTTTTTCTTTTTCTTAGGCACCGGCAGTTTCTAAAGTGCCGTAAGTCACTGGCAACTCCAGAGATGTGTATTTACGCACATTTCTGGACATCGCTAGTTTATCCGATTTACGGCACTTTATGAACTGCCGGCGCTATATAAGTGATACCACGATGTGCGAGATTAAATTACGGGCGGCACACATTTCAGCAGTTACGCTGAAGCTTGCGCCGCATATGTAATCTCGCCCCATGATCCTAAAACATGATATAACCAATTTGTTAAACAAAATCTGTCCCTGTCCCAATGAGCACCAGTGCTCAGGGATTCATTATTAAGTAGATGCTTACAATTGTGTAATATAGCTGCGTTTAAACTGTGCTTGAACATATGATTATTTGTGTAAGGCACAAACCCAGCACAGGTGCAATAGTCACAGCAGATTTCTAACCTAATTTCTCTTAAGCAACATGTAACAACTAAATTGCTTGCATTCCCAGGTGAGAATGGAGCCAAAATCAAGGTGACAAATCACTGCCACAGCATAAATTGCTCAACTTTGTTATGTCTGCACTGAGCTAAATTGGCCAAGCTAACACTGAACTTGCAATTTACACATTAAAGAGGTTTCTCTCTGCTTTGATATGCTGCTGGCATGTTTTAAAGGTACAGCAGTTGCCTTGAAACAGACCTAAATAAACCCCTAGGCTTATTTGAAAAATACAGTTCTCTGAATTGTAATAAAATTATATTATTACAGGAATGTTTCTTGGTAACACTAACTATGGTGTCAATTCTAATCTTGTCAAGTGTGTTTATTGGCTGTTTTTCAGCTCCAAGTATATCTTTCTTTCATGTAATTAGCAAGAGTCCATTAGCTAGTGACGTATGGGATATACATTCCTACCAGGAGGGGCAAAGTTTCCCAAACCTCAAAATGCCTATAAATACACCCCTCACCACACCCACAAATCAGTTTTACAAACTTTGCCTCCTATGGAGGTGGTGAAGTAAGTTTGTGCTAGATTCTACGTTGATATGCGCTCCGCAGCAGGTTGGAGCCCGGTTTTCCTCTCAGCGTGCAGTGAATGTCAGAGGGATGTGAGGAGAGTATTGCCTATTTGAATTCAATGATCTCCTTCTACGGGGTCTAGTTCATAGGTTCTCTGTTATCGGTCGTAGAGATTCATCTCTTACCTCCCTTTTCAGATCGACGATATACTCTTATTTATATACCATTACCTCTGCTGATTTTCGTTTCAGTACTGGTTTGGCTTTCTACAACATGTAGATGAGTGTCCTGGGGTAAGTAAATCTTATTTTCTGTGACACTCTAAGCTATGGTTGGGCACTTTTTTATAAAGTTCTAAATATATGTATTCAAACATTTATTTGCCTTGACTCAGGATGTTCAACATTCCTTATTTCAGACAGTCAGTTTCATATTTGGGATAATGCATATGAATAAATCATTTTTTTCTTACCTTAAAAATTTGACTTTTTCTCTGTGGGCTGTTAGGCTCGCGGGGGCTGAAAATGCTTCATTTTATTGCGTCATTCTTGGCGCGGACTTTTTTGGCGCAAATTTTTTTTTTCTGTTTCCGGCGTCATACGTGTCGCCGGAAGTTGCGTCATTTTTGACGTTCTTTTGCGCCAAAAGTGTCGGCGTTCCGGATGTGGCGTCATTTTTGGCACCAAAAGCATTTAGGCGCCAAATAATGTGGGCGTCATTTTTGTCGCTAAAAAAAATATGGGCGTCACTATTGTCTCCACATTATTTAAGTCTCATTTTTTTTTATTGCTTCTGGTTGCTAGAAGCTTGTTCACTGGCATTTTTTTCCCATTCCTGAAACTGTCATTTAAGGAATTTGATCAATTTTGCTTTATATGTTGTTGTTTTTTCTATTACATATTGCAAGATGTCCCACGTTGAAACTTAGTCAGAAGATACTTCTGGAAAATCGATGCCTGGGGCTGGAGCTACCAAAGCTAAGTGTATCTACTGTAAACTTATGGTATCTGTTCCTCCAGCTGTTGTTTGTACTGTTTTGTCATGACAAACTGTTAATGCAGATAATATTTCCTTTAATACTGTTACATTACCTGTTGCTGTTCTGTCAACATCTAATACTCAGAGTGTTCCTGATAACATAAGAGATTTTGTTTCTAAATCCATTAAAAAGGCTATGTCTGTTATTCCTCCTTCTAGTAAACGTAAAAAGTCTTTTAAAATTTCTCATTTTTCACATGAATTTTTAAATGAACATCATCATTCTGATTCTGATAATGGTTCTTCTGGTTCAGAGGATTCTGTCTCAGTGGTTGATGCTGATAAATCTTCATATTTATTTAAAATGAAATGTATTCGTTCTTTACTTAAAGAAGTCCTAATTGCATTAGAAATTGAGGATTCTGGTCCTCTTGATACTAAATCTAAACGTTTAGATAAGGTTTTTAAATCTCCTGTAGTTATTCCAGAAGTTTTTCCTGTCCCTAGTGCTATTTCTGAAGTAATTTCCAGGGAATGGAATAATTTGGGTAATTCATTTACTCCTTCTAAACGTTTTAAGCAATTATATCCTGTGCCATCTGACAGATTAGAGTTTTGGGACAAAATCCCTAAAGTTGATGGGGCTGTCTCTACTCTTGTTAAGCGTACTACTATTCCAACGGCAGATGGTACTTCCTTAAGGATCCTTTAGATAGGAAAATTGAATCCTTTCTAAGAAAAGCTTACTTGTGTTCAGGTAATCTTCTTAGACCTGCTATATCTTTAGCGGATGTTGCTGCAGCTTCATCTTTTGGTTAGAAGCTTTAGCGCAACAAGTAACAGATCATAATTCTCATAGCATTTTTATTCTTCAACATGCTAATAATTTTATTTGTAATGCCATCTTTGATATCATTAGAGTTGATGTCAGGTATATGTCTCTAGCTATTTTAGCTAGAAGAGCTTTATGGCTTAAGACTTAGAATGCTGTTATGTCTTCTAAGTCTACTCTGCTTTCCCTTTCTTTCCAGGGTAATAATCGTTTTCGTTCCTTTTGTCACCACAAGGAACAAAAACCTGATCCTTCATCCTCAGGAGCGGTATCAGTTTGGGAACCATCTCCAGTCTGGAATAAATCCAAGCCTTTTAGAAAATCAAAGCCAGCTCCTAAGTCCATATGAAGGTGCGGCCCTCATTCCAGCTCAGCTGGTAGGGGGCAGATTACGTTTTTTCTAAGAAATTTGGATCAATTCCGTTCACAATCTTTGGATTCAGAACATTGTTTCAGAAGGGTACAGAATTGGCTTCAAGATAAGGCCTCCTGCATAGAGATGTTTTCTTTCCCGTGTACCAGTAAACCCAGCGAAGGCTCAAGCATTTCTGAAATGTGTTTCAGATCTAGAGTTGACTGGAGTAATTTTGCCAGTTCCAGTTCTGGAACAGGGACTGGGGTTTTATTCAAATCTCTTCATTGTACCAAAGAAGGAAAATTCCTTCAGACCAGTTCTGGATCTAAAAATATTGAATTCGTTATGTAAGGATACCAACATTCAAAATGGTAACTGTAAGGACTATCCTGCCTTTTGTTCAACAAGGGCATTATATGTCTACTATAGATTTACAGGATGCATATCTGCATATTCCGATTCATCCAGATCACTATCAGTTTCTGAGATTCTCTTTCCTAGTCAAGCATTACCAGTTTGTGGCTCTGCCGTTTGGCCTAGCTACAGCTCCAAGAATTTTTACGAAGGTTCTCGGTGCCCTTCTGTCTGTAATCAGAGAACAGGGTATTGTGGTATTCCTTATTTGGACGATATCTTGGTACTTGCTCAGTCTTCACATTTAGCAGAATCTCATTCGAATCGACTTGTGTTGTTTCTTCAACATCATGGTTGGAGGATCAATTTACCAAAAAGTTCATTGATTCCTCAGACTTAGGTAACCTTTTTAGGTTTTCAGATAGATTCAGTATCCATGACTCTATCTTTGATAGACATGAGACGTCTAAAGTTGATATCAGCTTGTCGAAACCTTCAGTCACAATCTTTCCCTTCGGTAGCCTTATGCATGGAAATTCTAGGTCTTATGACTGCGGCATCGGACGCGATCCCCTTTGCTCGTTTTTCATGCGGCCTCTTCAGCTCTGTATGCTGAACCAGTGGTGCAGGGATTACACAAAGATATCTCAATTAATATCTTTAAAACCGATTGTACAACACTCTCTGACGTGGTGGACAGATCACCATCGTTTAGTTCAGGGGGATTCTTTTGTTCTTCCGACCTGGACTGTAATTTCAACAGATGCAAGTCCTACAGGTTGGGGAGCTGTGTGGGGGTCTCTGACAGCACAAGGGGTTTGGGAATCTCAGGAGGTGAGATTACCGATCAATATTTTGGAACTCCGTGCAATTTTCAGAGCTCTTCAGTCTTGGCCTCTTCTAAAGAGAGAATCGTTCATTTGTTTTCAGACAGACAATGTCACAACTGTGGCATACATCAATCATCAAGGAGGGACTCACAGTCCTCTGGCTATGAAAGAAGTATCTCGAATTCCGGTATGGGCAGAATCCAGCTCCTGTCTAGTTTCTGCGGTTCATATCCCAGGTATAGACAATTGGGAAGCGGATTATCTCAGTCGCCACACGTTTCATCCGGACGAATGGTCTCTTCTCCCAGAGGTATTTCTTCAGATTGTTCAAATATGGGGTCTTCCATAAATAGATCTGATGGCTTCTCATCTAAACAAGAAACTTCCCAGGTATCTGTCCAGATCCAGGGATCCTCAAGCGGAAGCAGTGGATGCGTTGTCACTTCCTTGGAAGTATCATCCTGTCTATATCTTTCCGCCTCTAGTTCTTCTTCCAAGAGTAATCTCCAAGATTCTGAAGGAATGCTCATTTGTTCTGCTGGTGGCTCCAGCATGGCCTCTCAGGTTTTTGGTATGCGGATCCTGTCCGGATGGCCTCTTGCCAACCGTGGACTCTTCCGTTAAGACCAGACCTTCTGTCACAAGGTCCTTTTTTTCCATCAGGATCTCAAATCCTTAAATTTAAAGGTATGGAGATTGAACGCTTGATTCTTAGTCAAAGAGGTTTCTCTGACTCTGTGATTAATACTATGTTACAGGCTTGTAAATCCGTATCTAGGGAGATATATTATAGAGTCTGGAAGACTTATATTTCTTGGTGTCTTTCTCATCATTTTTCCTGGCATTCTTTTAGAATTCCGAGAATTTTACAGTTTCTTCAGGATGGTTTGGATAAAGGTTTGTCTGCAAGTTCCTTGAAAAGACAAATCTCTGCTCTTTCTGTTCTTTTTCACAGAAAGATTGTTAATCTTCCTGATATTCGTTGTTTTGTACAAGCTTTGGTTCGTATAAAACCTGTCATTAAGTCAATTTCTCCTCCTTGGAGTTTGAATTTGGTTCTGGGGGCTCTTCAAGCTCCTCCGTTTGAACCTATGCATTCTTTGGACATTAAATTACTTTCTTGAAAAGTTTTGTTCCTTTTGGCCATCTCTTCTGCCAGAAGAGTTTCTGAATTATCTGCTCTTTCTTGTGAGTCTCCTTTTCTGATTTTTCATCAGGATAAGGCGGTGTTGCGAACTTCTTTTAAATTTTTACCTAAGGTTGTGAATTCTAACAACATTAGTAGAGAAATTGTGGTTCCTTCATTATGTCCTAATCCTAAGAATTCTAAGGAGAAATCATTGCTTTCTTTGGATGTAGTTAGAGCTTTGAAATATTATGTTGAAGCTACTAAGAATTTCCGAAAGACTTCTAGTCTATTTGTTATCTTTTCCGGTTCTAGGAAAGGTCAGAAGGCTTCTGCTATTTCTTTGGCATCTTGGTTGAAGTATTTAATTCATCATGCTTATGTCGAGTCGGGTAAAACTCCGCCTCAAAGGATTACAGCTCATTCTACTAGGTCAGTTTCTACTTCCTGGGCGTTTAGGAATGAAGCTTCGGTTGTTCAGATTTGCAAAGCAGCAACTTGGTCTTCTTTGCATACTTTTACTAAATTCTATCATTTTGATGTGTTTTCTTCTTCTGAAGCAGTTTTTGGTAGAAAAGTACTTCAGGCAGCTGTTTCAGTTTGATTCTTCTGCTTATAATTTTACTTAAAGAAGTCCTAATTGCATCAGAAATTGAGGATTCTGGTCCTCTTGATACTAAATCTAAACGTTTAGATAAGGTTTTTAAATCTCCTGTAGTTATTCCAGAAGTTTTTCCTGTCCCTAGTGCTATTTCTGAAGTAATTTCCAGGGAATGGAATAATTTGGGTAATTCATTTACTCCTTCTAAACGTTTTAAGCAATTATATCCTGTGCCATCTGACAGATTAGAGTTTTGGGACAAAATCCCTAAAGTTGATGGGGCTGTCTCTACTCTTGTTAAGCGTACTACTATTCCTACGGCAGATAGTACTTCCTTAAGGATCCTTTAGATAGGAAAATTGAATCCTTTCTAAGAAAAGCTTACTTGTGTTCAGGTAATCTTCTTAGACCTGCTATATCTTTAGCGGATGTTGCTGCAGCTTCATCTTTTGGTTAGAAGCTTTAGCGCAACAAGTAACAGATCATAATTCTCATAGCATTTTTATTCTTCAACATGCTAATAATTTTATTTGTAATGCCATCTTTGATATCATTAGAGTTGATGTCAGGTATATGTCTCTAGCTATTTTAGCTAGAAGAGCTTTATGGCTTAAGACTTAGAATGCTGTTATGTCTTCTAAGTCTACTCTGCTTTCCCTTTCTTTCCAGGGTAATAATCGTTTTCGTTCCTTTTGTCACCACAAGGAATAAAAACCTGATCTTTCATCCTCAGGAGCGGTATCAGTTTGGGAACCATCTCCAGTCTGGAATAAATCCAAGCCTTTTAGAAAATCAAAGCCAGCTCCTAAGTCCATATGAAGGTGCGGCCCTCATTCCAGCTCAGCTGGAAGGGGGCAGATTACGTTTTTTCTAAGAAATTTGGATCAATTCCGTTCACAATCTTTGGATTCAGAACATTGTTTCAGAAGGGTACAGAATTGGCTTCAAGATAAGGCCTCCTGCATAGAGATGTTTTCTTTCCCGTGTACCAGTAAACCCAGCGAAGGCTCAAGCATTTCTGAAATGTGTTTCAGATCTAGAGTTGACTGGAGTAATTTTGCCAGTTCCAGTTCTGGAACAGGGACTGGGGTTTTATTCAAATCTCTTCATTGTACCAAAGAAGGAAAATTCCTTCAGACCAGTTCTGGATCTAAAAATATTGAATTCGTTATGTAAGGATACCAACATTCAAAATGGTAACTGTAAGGACTATCCTGCCTTTTGTTCAACAAGGGCATTATATGTCTACTATAGATTTACAGGATGCATATCTGCATATTCCGATTCATCCAGATCACTATCAGTTTCTGAGATTTTCTTTCCTAGTCAAGCATTACCAGTTTGTGGCTCTGCCGTTTGGCTACAGCTCCAAGAATTTTTACGAAGGTTCTCGGTGCCCTTCTGTCTGTAATCAGAGAACAGGGTATTGTGGTATTCCTTATTTGGACGATATCTTGGTACTTGCTCAGTCTTCACATTTAGCAGAATCTCATTCGAATCAACTTGTGTTGTTTCTTCAACATCATGGTTGGAGGATCAATTTACCAAAAAGTTCATTGATTCCTCAGACTTAGGTAACCTTTTTAGGTTTTCAGATAGATTCAGTATCCATGACTCTATCTTTGATAGACATGAGACGTCTAAAGTTGATATCAGCTTGTCGAAACCTTCAGTCACAATCTTTCCCTTCGGTAGCCTTATGCATGGAAATTCTAGGTCTTATGACTGCGGCATCGGACGCGATCCCCTTTGCTCGTTTTTCATGCGGCCTCTTCAGCTCTGTATGCTGAACCAGTGGTGCAGGGATTACACAAAGATATCTCAATTAATATCTTTAAAACCGATTGTACGACACTCTCTGACGTGGTGGACAGATCACCATCGTTTAGTACCAGGAGGGGCAAAGTTTCCCAAACCTCAAAATGCCTATAAATACACCCCTCACCACACCCACAAATCAGTTTTACAAACTTTGCCTCCTATGGAGGTGGTGAAGTAAGTTTGTGCTAGATTCTACGTTGATATGCGCTCCGCAGCAGGTTGGAGCCCGGTTTTCCTCTCAGCGTGCAGTGAATGTCAGAGGGATGTGAGGAGAGTATTGCCTATTTGAATTCAATAATCTCCTTCTACGGGGTCTATTTCATAGGTTCTCTGTTATCGGTCGTAGAGATTCATCTCTTACCTCCCTTTTCAGATCGACGATATACTCTTATTTATATACCATTACCTCTGCTGATTTTCGTTTCAGTACTGGTTTGGCTTTCTACAACATGTAGATGAGTGTCCTGGGGTAAGTAAATCTTATTTTCTGTGACACTCTAAGCTATGGTTGGGCACTTTTTTATAAAGTTCTAAATATATGTATTCAAACATTTATTTGCCTTGACTCAGGATGTTCAACATTCCTTATTTCAGACAGTCAGTTTCATATTTGGGATAATGCATATGAATAAATCATTTTTTTCTTACCTTAAAAATTTGACTTTTTCTCTGTGGGCTGTTAGGCTCGCGGGGGCTGAAAATGCTTCATTTTATTGCGTCATTCTTGGCGCGGACTTTTTTGGCGCAAATTTTTTTTTTCTGTTTCCGGCGTCATACGTGTCGCCGGAAGTTGCGTCATTTTTGACGTTCTTTTGCGCCAAAAGTGTCGGCGTTCCGGATGTGGCGTCATTTTTGGCACCAAAAGCATTTAGGCGCCAAATAATGTGGGCGTCATTTTTGTCGCTAAAAAAAATATGGGCGTCACTATTGTCTCCACATTATTTAAGTCTCATTTTTTTTTTATTGCTTCTGGTTGCTAGAAGCTTGTTCACTGGCATTTTTTTCCCATTCCTGAAACTGTCATTTAAGGAATTTGATCAATTTTGCTTTATATGTTGTTGTTTTTTCTATTACATATTGCAAGATGTCCCACGTTGAAACTTAGTCAGAAGATACTTCTGGAAAATCGATGCCTGGGGCTGGAGCTACCAAAGCTAAGTGTATCTACTGTAAACTTATGGTATCTGTTCCTCCAGCTGTTGTTTGTACTGTTTTGTCATGACAAACTGTTAATGCAGATAATATTTCCTTTAATACTGTTACATTACCTGTTGCTGTTCTGTCAACATCTAATACTCAGAGTGTTCCTGATAACATAAGAGATTTTGTTTCTAAATCCATTAAAAAGGCTATGTCTGTTATTCCTCCTTCTAGTAAACGTAAAAAGTCTTTTAAAATTTCTCATTTTTCACATGAATTTTTAAATGAACATCATAATTCTGATTCTGATAATGGTTCTTCTGGTTCAGAGGATTCTGTCTCAGAGGTTGATGCTGATAAATCTTCATATTTATTTAAAATGAAATGTATTCGTTCTTTACTTAAAGAAGTCCTAATTGCATTAGAAATTGAGGATTCTGGTCCTCTTGATACTAAATCTAAACGTTTAGATAAGGTTTTTAAATCTCCTGTAGTTATTCCAGAAGTTTTTCCTGTCCCTAGTGCTATTTCTGAAGTAATTTCCAGGGAATGGAATAATTTGGGTAATTCATTTACTCCTTCTAAACGTTTTAAGCAATTATATCCTGTGCCATCTGACAGATTAGAGTTTTGGGACAAAATCCCTAAAGTTGATGGGGCTGTCTCTACTCTTGTTAAGCGTACTACTATTCCAACGGCAGATGGTACTTCCTTAAGGATCCTTTAGATAGTAAAATTGAATCCTTTCTAAGAAAAGCTTACTTGTGTTCAGGTAATCTTCTTAGACCTGCTATATCTTTAGCGGATGTTGCTGCAGCTTCATCTTTTGGTTAGAAGCTTTAGCGCAACAAGTAACAGATCATAATTCTCATAGCATTTTTATTCTTCAACATGCTAATAATTTTATTTGTAATGCCATCTTTGATATCATTAGAGTTGATGTCAGGTATATGTCTCTAGCTATTTTAGCTAGAAGAGCTTTATGGCTTAAGACTTAGAATGCTGTTATGTCTTCTAAGTCTACTCTGCTTTCCCTTTCTTTCCAGGGTAATAATCGTTTTCGTTCCTTTTGTCACCACAAGGAACAAAAACCTGATCCTTCATCCTCAGGAGCGGTATCAGTTTGGGAACCATCTCCAGTCTGGAATAAATCCAAGCCTTTTAGAAAATCAAAGCCAGCTCCTAAGTCCATATGAAGGTGCGGCCCTCATTCCAGCTCAGCTGGTAGGGGGCAGATTACGTTTTTTCTAAGAAATTTGGATCAATTCCGTTCACAATCTTTGGATTCAGAACATTGTTTCAGAAGGGTACAGAATTGGCTTCAAGATAAGGCCTCCTGCATAGAGATGTTTTCTTTCCCGTGTACCAGTAAACCCAGCGAAGGCTCAAGCATTTCTGAAATGTGTTTCAGATCTAGAGTTGACTGGAGTAATTTTGCCAGTTCCAGTTCTGGAACAGGGACTGGGGTTTTATTCAAATCTCTTCATTGTACCAAAGAAGGAAAATTCCTTCAGACCAGTTCTGGATCTAAAAATATTGAATTCGTTATGTAAGGATACCAACATTCAAAATGGTAACTGTAAGGACTATCCTGCCTTTTGTTCAACAAGGGCATTATATGTCTACTATAGATTTACAGGATGCATATCTGCATATTCCGATTCATCCAGATCACTATCAGTTTCTGAGATTCTCTTTCCTAGTCAAGCATTACCAGTTTGTGGCTCTGCCGTTTGGCCTAGCTACAGCTCCAAGAATTTTTACGAAGGTTCTCGGTGCCCTTCTGTCTGTAATCAGAGAACAGGGTATTGTGGTATTCCTTATTTGGACGATATCTTGGTACTTGCTCAGTCTTCACATTTAGCAGAATCTCATTCGAATCGACTTGTGTTGTTTCTTCAACATCATGGTTGGAGGATCAATTTACCAAAAAGTTCATTGATTCCTCAGACTTAGGTAACCTTTTTAGGTTTTCAGATAGATTCAGTATCCATGACTCTATCTTTGATAGACATGAGACGTCTAAAGTTGATATCAGCTTGTCGAAACCTTCAGTCACAATCTTTCCCTTCGGTAGCCTTATGCATGGAAATTCTAGGTCTTATGACTGCGGCATCGGACGCGATCCCCTTTGCTCGTTTTTCATGCGGCCTCTTCAGCTCTGTATGCTGAACCAGTGGTGCAGGGATTACACAAAGATATCTCAATTAATATCTTTAAAACCGATTGTACGACACTCTCTGACGTGGTGGACAGATCACCATCGTTTAGTTCAGGGGGCTTCTTTTGTTCTTCCGACCTGGACTGTAATTTCAACAGATGCAAGTCCTACAGGTTGGGGAGCTGTGTGGGGGTCTCTGACAGCACAAGGGGTTTGGGAATCTCAGGAGGTGAGATTACCGATCAATATTTTGGAACTCCGTGCAATTTTCAGAGCTCTTCAGTCTTGGCCTCTTCTAAAGAGAGAATCGTTCATTTGTTTTCAGACAGACAATGTCACAACTGTGGCATACATCAATCATCAAGGAGGGACTCACAGTCCTCTGGCTATGAAAGAAGTATCTCGAATTCCGGTATGGGCGGAATCCAGCTCCTGTCTAGTTTCTGCGGTTCATATCCCAGGTATAGACAATTGGGAAGCGGATTATCTCATTCGCCACACGTTTCATCTGGGCGAATGGTCTCTTCTCCCAGAGGTATTTCTTCAGATTGTTCAAATATGGGGTCTTCCAGAAATAGATCTGATGGCTTCTCATCTAAACAAGAAACTTCCGAGGTATCTGTCCAGATCCAGGGATCCTCAAGCGGAAGCAGTGGATGCGTTGTCACTTCCTTGGAAGTATCATCCTGTCTATATCTTTCCGCCTCTAGTTCTTCTTCCAAGAGTAATCTCCAAGATTCTGAAGGAATGCTCATTTGTTCTGCTGGTGGCTCCAGCATGGCCTCTCAGGTTTTTGGTATGCGGATCCTGTCCGGATGGCCTCTTGCCAACCGTGGACTCTTCCGTTAAGACCAGACCTTCTGTCACAAGGTCCTTTTTTTCCATCAGGATCTCAAATCCTTAAATTTAAAGGTATGGAGATTGAACGCTTGATTCTTAGTCAAAGAGGTTTCTCTGACTCTGTGATTAATACTATGTTACAGGCTCGTAAATCCGTATCTAGGGAGATATATTATAGAGTCTGGAAGACTTATATTTCTTGGTGTCTTTCTCATCATTTTTCCTGGCATTCTTTTAGAATTCCGAGAATTTTACAGTTTCTTCAGGATGGTTTGGATAAAGGTTTGTCTGCAAGTTCCTTGAAAAGACAAATCTCTGCTCTTTCTGTTCTTTTTCACAGAAAGATTGTTAATTGACAGCATTACTGATTGTTAATGGTGTCGGTGCTGGAAACTGGTCAAATATTGTCAAGTTAGGCTGTGTTTGACTCGGTAAGGTTGTGATCATTTTGATTATAAAAAAAATATCAGCCACTCATGTTTTTTATAGTATCGAACAAGAATGTCTTAAAGTTTGGAATCAACCCCTACAACAAATGGGTTAAAAATATAGCTAAAGTCCTGCTCAGGAACTGCAATAGATTCTAAATCCCAAGCAGGACATTGGTGAAATAGAGAAGTATATACTTGCAATATCCCTAAATCCCTTTTTTAGGAAAATTGTATGAGTGTAGGTATTCCTATTTATGCAATTCTCAATGAGCAATGAGAATTGATACCTCTTAGGAATATCAACTGTAAATAATAAAAGTTGGTGTGAGATAGGAGTCACAAGTAATAAGTTGATATATACTTGGACAGGTTGTACTCACAGAGAATAGTAATTAGTTTTGAGTCTTTGTTAGAATCTGTTTTGCGTAAAGTGATGAAACAAATATGATTGTTCTTAATTTCAATATGTAATATATCTTTGAGAATTTATGTATCCTTAAAAATAATAGTACTGTTCAACTGTAAGGTTTGTATGGAGACCGTGGTAACAAAAGAAATAGAGCCTGGTTGACACTGTTTTATAAATAAATGAGGTTATCAGTCCTATGTTAGTTCCGGTGTTAATAAAGTCAGTTTTTAGAGAATGCAACAATTGTTATTTAGTTCTTGACAATATAAAGAGTAATTGATACTTGCGGTTTCCTTGAATTGGTCTGGTAGTGTTGTAGCTATAATCGTCTCCGGTGTATGCTTAATATCCCTGCTTGAGAGCTGTGTTTGTTCAGGCAGCTTGTCGGGTGTTCCGTCTGCACACGCTGTAAGTGATGACGTCAGAGAAAGCCGGGATCTCAGGTTTGCTAATGAGAAACTTCTTGATTATACCTATACACACAAGCGGTCTGATTAAGCTTATGTTGAAAGCTGTAGAGAGATTGTTTTTGGAGGTAGACTTGAATCGGAGTTAAATCAAACAAAAACTATTTTAGTACTTTAGAGGTTTTATCCAGGATTTAGGAGAATGGTATCTGAAAGTTTCAGTGACGCTGATACCACACACTTGCAATAATCAAGCAATTGTATATTGCTTGAGTCCCTCCTTAAATAGGTGTTCCGGTTTTCAGTAGAGGTAGTCTTAAAGGGACAGGTTTTAACAATAGGATATGTCTTAAAGGGACATAGAATATGACAATACTATACATATGGCTGCCAATAATCAGTCAGGTCTCGAATATCAGCATGTCTAGCATGTCATCTTAAAATGCTGTAATAGCTACAGCATTTATTATTGCACTTGTAACAAACAGCAGACCACTTTCCTGTCCAAACATGTCTCCTCAGTGTCAGTTGTAACTGAATCAATGGCTGAGAAGCTCAGCCCACCAAAGGTCAATAAGGAGGACTCTGCTTCAAAGAGAACAAAACTCTCAATCTCTTGAAGGACACAAAGAAAGAGTCCAGATATCCTTACTATTTTTCCTGAAGAATCCTAAAATATATAAACTAATACATACGTTTATATAAAGTTTATAAATCTGTATGCATGTAAATACTCAAGCATAATACAAACATATTTGGCCTTATGTGGCCTTACTGACTAGAGAAGCACCACATATAGACCAACAGGTACACAGTAGATACATGTCCAGAATAAGCAGATACAATGGGACATATTTGTCAAGCTCCGTATGGAGCTTAAGGCCCCTTGTTTACGGAGAGCCTTCAGAAGTTATCAAGAAGTTGCTGCTCCATAACTTGTTCGCCTGCTCTGAGGGGTCAGACAGAAATTACCCCGATCAAATACGATCGGGTTGATTGACACCCCCTGCTAGCGGCTGATTGTCCGCAAATCTGCAGGGGGCGGCATTGCACCAGTAGTTCACAAGAACTGCTGGTGCAATGATAAATGCTGGCAGCGTATGCTCGCACATTGTTAAATATGCCCCATGTATACTTGAATACACAATGTGCATTGTTAATGAAAATATTCATGATTAATGTTCAGTATCTGCATGATAAACGTATGTGCATACATAGAAAATTACTCATACAATAAGTATAAAATGGCATTTTCGGTTATTTTGTTTTTCTTTTTTTGAGTTCATGACTTGACTTACTGTTTTGCATATAATAATAGTTTTCTAGGACTATACTTTATTTGGATAACTGGTAAAAAAAATACTGTTAAATCTGATTCTGTTACACAGAACTAAATAAAGAATAATACAGTATATTTATGTTTAATATTGTTTTAAAGTGAAAGTCAATCCTAGCGTTTTACAAACGCTAGGATTGACTATTGAAACAAATAAAGGCGAATTTCATTCATGAAGTATAAGATACTTCATGTAGAAAGCTCCTTTATTTGTTTCAATCGATATAGCTACCACAACAGCCCAAGGCTAAAAAAAATCTTTGCTAAGAGGTGAGGTTTTCACCTCTTAGCCAATAGCCGTGCAGTAAATCCAGCTCCCATGGGCTCCGTGCCGCCTTCACTGTGGATGACAATGATGGACCCGTCTGGAAGAAGACCTTCTCCGCCGGACTTCTGAAACCGCGAGTACCTATTGGGGGCTTTAGTGTTAGTTTTTTTTTGTTTGTTTTTTAGATTAGGGTTTATTGGGCAATTTGCAAAAGAGCTGAATGCCCTTTTAATGGCAGTGAAAAAGAGCTGAATGCCCTTTTAAGGGCAATGCCTATACAAATGCCGCTTTAGGGGCAATGGGTAGTTTAGGTTTATTAGTGTTAGTTTTTATTTTTATTTTGGGGGGTTTGGTGGGAGGGGGGTTTTACTGTTAGGGGGGACTTTGTTTATTTTTAATGTAAAAGAGCTGATTTCTTTAGGGCAATTCCCTAAAAAAAAGCCCTTTTAAGGGCTATTGGTAGTTTATTCTTAGAATAGGGGGTGTTTTTATTTTGGGGGATTAGGTTTATTTTTTTTATTTTGGATAGTGTTGTTTATTATTTTTTGTAATGTTAGCCTTTTTTTATTTTCTGTAATTTTAGATTAATGTAATGTTTTTTTATTTTATTTTAATTGTAATGTAGTTTTTTTTATGTAATTAAGGGGTTAATTTAGGGGGTGTTAGGTTAGGGGGCTTAGTCATTAAATTAGTTTTTTGCGTTGTGGGGTTTGGCAGTTTAGGAGTTTTTAGGTAAATTAGGTATAATGCGTTGTGGGGAGTTGGCAGATTAGGGGTTAATAGATGTATTAGGTAGTTTGCGATGTTGTGGTTGGCGGATTTAGGGGTTAATAATTTATTTTATTTTTTTTCTTAATACTTTGTGCGGGCGGTTAGTTTATTTTTTTTTCTTAGTAGTTCGTATAGGCGGTTATTTAAAAAAAAAAAAAAAATACTTATTGTGGGCGGTTATTTTTTTTTTTATTATTTATTGCGTGTAGCCAACATTCTTTGAGGATGCGTGCGCAACTGGCGACACTGACGGACGCGATTATAGTATAGATGGATCTCCACTGTTGTACTAAAATACAGAGAAATCTTGCATGACTGCATTTGGAATTAAACACGCAGAGTAATATGCATGAAAGGTATATACCTAGTGAAGCATATATTATAGTATTGTGTACACTAATAGCATACAACATATAGACCTAGATTACAAGTGGAGAGCAATATTGCGCTTTCACGAGTGCGATATTTGTGCTCCATTCAGTAATACCAGTGCACTTAAATGTGCGCTGGTATTACAAGTCAGGCATAATGCAAATGCTACCTCGCGTTTGCATTGCCTGGGAGCCTTGCGCTCACGAGAGCCAGCTTCCATAGGCTTCAGTGGGAGCCTCATTCTCATGCTGTCAGACACAGTAATCCAATCCCTTCATTGAGGCAATATAACTTATACAGCATCATATATACACAATATGAATGGACAAAAAGGGAAAACGAATTCAGAATTACAAGCAAAAAGAGTAAAGAAAAGAGTTGAAAAGGAGAGGAATTGTCAATATTCGTAAGAATCCCAAGTTATGTATCTACAGATTATTTTGTATATTTGTTATATATATATATATTCTTTCCAAACAAAAAGCATCTCTTGGAAGAATTATTTGCGCTTTATTTTCATATAGTGATATTCTTCCATTTGTATTGTTTTATGCATTGTATCTACCCATTGGGCTATAGTAGGGGATTGATCTTGTTTCCAATATTTAGCAATCAGGTATTTAGCACTATTACTCACTACTTGAGGAATGGCTAAGTGTACTGCGGGCAATTTTTTAGGAGGTTTATTTAATAGCCACACTAATGGGTATAATGGTACTGTATATTTGTACCCAGTAATGTTTCTGTCTGGGAGACCACTCCTTTCCAGAAAAGGTTTATATTAATGCAGTTCCACCATATCTGTCCCATGCTGCCAATATCGTGATTACAACGCCAACAGAGTTCAGATCTCTGTGGATATAAAAATTTTAAGCGTGCGGGGGTACTGTACCAGCGATGTAGGATTTTTAAATTAACTTCCAAATTCTGAGCTGAGGTGGAGGCCTTCATGGTTCTCTTAAATATTTTGCTTGCATCCCTTGGTGGTATACCAAGGTTTAGTTCCTGTTCCCAGTGTTTTATGAATTGATGTTATGTACCTGGCGGGACCTGCTGCAGTATGTTAAATATTATAGAGTATGCCTAATTGGGGAAGGTGACATACATAACTTTTCAAAATTTGTTAGGGTGCGTAGCATATTATTTTTATCTTTATGGCGTTGTATAAATGAATGTGTTTTTAAGTAAAAATACCAATTAGCAAAGATATGTACGATTTTTTCTAGTAATTCTGATCTAGTGCATATCATTCCATCCCATCCTTAGAGAGGATGTAAATGGGTAGGTTACATTGTCTGTCAATCGGGTCTAGTTTAATTGCCTCCCTTCCCGGAAGAAATTCTGGATTATCCAGAATCGTTGTTGGCAGAAATGGTTAAGATGAGACTAATGTGTAAGTAACCATCAATCTATCCCACATTTTATATGTCTCTTCTATGATATAATTTTTGGGATTACCTGCCAATCTCCCTGTATCTTCTGTCCAACATAATGAGCCTAGGTGATGGTGATGACACAGTTGGTGTTCTAATTTAACCCATATTTTCCTTGATAGTTAGTACACCAGTCTGAGTCTACCACCCTTTGTAGAAAGATTGACTGTCTATATTTATTCAAATCTGGTACCCCCAGACAACCCATTGCTTTAGGAAGACACATTAATATTTTATTAATCCTGGGATGTTTTTTATCCCAGATATAATCATTAATAGTTTTTTGTAGGGTGGGTATATGTGTTGATTCTAGGAGGGATATTTATCAAGCCGTCAACCACAAATACGCTGGAATTCCGCAGCGTAATTGTGGCGAGCCTGATTCGCCCCATTTATCAAAGCTTACAGACCAGCAAAAGTTGAAATTTGTGACATAACATACGATCCGCCGGTCTCAATCCGACACAGATCGATGCTTACGTCATTACAGATGTTCTGAATACAAATTCGGCACTATCTGTCAACTTTTGCCAATTATCAAATTTCTAACAGGTACGCTCGCCACTATTCCGGCCCAGTGTACCTGGTTTTCAATCTGCCACCCTGGAGGCCGCGGATGCCATAGGAATCAATGGGAGTCTGAAAGCAGCGAAAGCTTATGTTCGCTGCTGTCAGATATCCCATTGATTTCTATGGTAGAATAAAAGTTACGTTTACACCTAACACCCTAACATAAGCCCCGAGCCTAAACACCCCTAATCTGCCGCCCTGACACCACCGCAACTAAATAATTATATTAACCCCTATCCCGCCGCTCCCCGACACCACCGCAACAAAATAAATATATTAACCCCTATCCCACCGCTTCCCGACACCGCCGCAACTAAATAAATATATTAACCCCTATCCCGCCGCTCCCCGAGCCCACCGCAACTAAATAAAGTTATTAACCCGTATACCGCCGCTCTTGGACCCCGCCGTAACTAAATAAATGTATTAACCCCTAAACCTCTGGCCTCCCACATCACTACCACTTACTAAACCTATTAACCCCTAAACCGCCAGCCCCACACATCGCCATTAACTAAATTAAGCTATTAACCCCTTAACCTAACAACCCGCTAACTTTACATTAAATATTAACTCATCCCTATCTTATAATAAATTTAAACTTACCTGTAGAATTAAATTAAACTATATTAAACTATTCATTAACCTACCCTATTATACTAAAATTACATTAAACTAACAATTAAATTAACTATATTACATATTTAAAAACCTAACCCTACTCAAATTATTTAAATCTACCATTAAAAATGACTAAGTTACAAAAAAATAACAACTAAGTTACACAAAATAAAAAACACTAAGTTACACAAAATAAAAAACACTAAGTTACACAAAATAAAAAAGAAATGATCAAATATTTAAACTAATTACACCTAATACACCTAATCTAATAGCGCTATGAAAATAAAAAAGCCCCCCCAAAATAAAAAAATCAGCCAATAGAATGCAAGCTCAATCCTATTGGCTGATTGGATCAGCCAATAGGATGAAAGCTCAATTCTATTGTCTAATTGCAACAGCCAATAGGATTTTGTCCACCTTAATTCCTATTGGCTGATAGAATTCTATCAGCCAATCGGAATGTAAGGGACGCCATCTTGGATGACGTCATTTAAAGGGAAACTTCATTCTTCAGAAGACGTCGTAAGAAGAGGATGCTGCGTGCCGAATGTCTTGAAGATGGAGCCGCTGGGGATGGATGAAGATAGAAGATGCCATCTGGATGAAGACGTCTGACGGCTTGGATGAAGACTTTGGCACGCTTGGATGAAGACTTCTGCCGGCTTCGCTGAGGACTTCTGCCGCTTCGTTGAGGATGGATGTCCAATCTTCAAAAACTGTAAGTGGATCTTCGGGGGTTAGTGTTAGGTTTATTGGGTGGGTTTTAATTTTAGGTTAGGGGTTTGGACTGAAAACGAGCAATGCCCATCCAAATGCCCTTTTCAGGGCAATGGGGAGCTTAGGTTTTTTAGAGGGGGGTATTTGTATTTTTATTTACAGGTAAAAGAGCTGATTTCTTTGGGGCAATGCCCCGCAAAAGGCCCTTTTAAGGGCCATTGGTAGTTTAGTGTAAGATAGGGTTTTTTTATGGGGGGGTTATTTTCATAGAGCTATTAGATTAGGTGTAATTAGTTTAAATATTTGATCATTTCTTTTTTATTTTGTGTAACTTAGTGTTTTTTATTTTGTGTAACTTAGTTGTTACTTTTTTGTAATTTAGTCATTTTTAATAGTAGATTTAAATAATTTGAGTAGGATTAGGTGTTTAAATATGTACTATAGTTAATTTTTTTTTTTTTTTTAACAAGTTTTTTATTGAAGTTTCAATGAGAACTAACAAACATGTTTCACCCATAGAGCAAAATTACATCACAGTATGACATATAATGCTGTTACACGAAAACTATCCAACAAGATTAGTAAAGAATTACAGCGTTACTCATCAGGTTTATGTTCTAATTTCGGACACCCCAATAAAGTAATATGAGAAATAATAGAAAAACCAGCCTACGGGTGTGATATGATAGGGTGTCAGGTTATGATAATGTCATATGAAAAAGAGATGGGATCACCAAAGTGTGATGAGTATGTAAAAAAGGGATCAGTCTTCATGTCTTAATGTGGCTAGAGTGAAAGGTATGGGTTGCAGTAAATGGAACTTCATTTTATATTATATGAGTTTAAATGGTCTCCTTACATCCGTTTGTGAATATTTTGTAACTGTCAGTTCTAGGGCTAGGAAGATATAAGGAGTAAGCTTATGTAATTTGGGTTATAGAGATAAGGGTAAGACAGAAAGAAAACAGCGGGCAAGAGCCGCTCGGTGTATAGGGGGAAAAGAAAGGGGAAGGGGGGGCGGAGGTAGAAGAGTTAGAACTTAATGCAATAGGCTAGTTGCAATAGGCTAATAAGTTAGGCATGTAAACGGGTGGAGGATAGATATAATGAATAAGGAAATGAGGGTTTTCAGTAGTAGGTATTTATATAAAGGTGGGAAAACTAATTATTATTCAGTTCAGTGCTGCATTATGTATTGCTATGTCGTGATACTTAGTCAAAGCAGGGTTTGGGCTTAATGTGTCTCTCTATGCGTAATGTATACAGCTATGGTTCTGATAACAGAACTGATGAACATAACCGGACCTGCTCTAGAGAAGAATCAAATATATACAATCTATACTATCATAAAGGTGACTTGTACTACTTTCTTGTCCTACAGTATACCAAAGTGTATATATATGCTGTGGAGCTCATACTCAAAAAAAAAAAAGAGACCTACCTGGAGCAGAGTTACTAAACCCTAGCACACAGTAGTGACTATGGCTGTGAAAATGTATGATAATAGCAATAGTATTTCCTATGTTAGTAGGGTTAACTGTGGGAGCAACTGTAGCTTATTACTGAACCCCTCTCACTAGTGAGTGGTTGCAAACAACATATATCTTGTACATCATTAGAAAATTTTACCCCAGAATACAAACCTAATAATAACAGTAATGAAACAAACATATAACCTGCTAAGAATACTACTTGGGAGGTCTGGTCTTCAGGTCTTTACAAGGTTAAGGCACCAGGTATAATGGCAAAGTGAGTTGTTAAAGTAAAAGTCACATAAATGAATACCCATTTAACTATAACATTAGTACAAAGACCCTTTCACTAAAGAAAATATGGATAAGTATTTGCTAGACAATGATATTAGTTATAGGGAGGTTTAAACTGTATAGTATTCATTTGCGATATGTACATCTTAAAATCTGAGCTTTTTGCTATATTTAGAGGGACCATATAGCCAATATCCCAAGTGACACAGGTGACCAGTAAAGAAAAAGGAAAAAACAAACAAACAGATGAACCGTTTAAGTCAATATAAAAGTCCCAATCTAACTAGGGAGACTAATGTATCCTCTGAGATTACAATCTTCATAAGTATCTTCCGGAGCTTATAGGTATCTGCTAGGGGCCTGTCTGCCTTAGAACAACATAATAATGAAAACATGAACTATAATACAAATCATTTGGTATGCAGACATCATCATTTTGTTCCAAAAACAGAGTGTCCTGAGACAACCTGAGCCATAAACCAAAGAAGCCTATCTCTCATAATTCTTATCCCAAGCCGATCTGTTCTGAACTCCTATGAGAGCTGTCCTCCAGCTGCATATTTAACCTATGCCGGACTTATATAACTGTAGAGTAAGGAGAGGGGTGATGTTCCCAAGTCCGGTATACTGCCTGGTTATCTGCTGTGCCGGGTGGAAGCTAAGCGGTCTCTCTTTTTCCTTAGGTACAGAAAAATACTCTGGTGACTGTTTCTTTAGACAGCTGTCACTAATCTCTTGTATGAGGGCTACGAGTTTGCTTACATAGTCACTTACATTTCTCAGAGGCATGACCATACTACTTGAGGCAGGTAATGTGGGAAAGTTAGATCGTAAAGTGCTCTGATCTCGGCCTGTGTTCCTCAGAGTCAGAGATGGCAGCCGCATCTTGTCCAAATGAGCGCTATTCTCAGAAGCTACAAAGGCGCCATCGGTATTCTGGGAAAAATCCTCGTTAGTGTTCCTCTGCGTGACCCATTCTGTAATTACTTGCATATCAGGGTCCCAGCGCTTGTCATGTTGTGCACAAGAGTCCTCCTCTGGGTTAGATAGATTCACTAGTAGCGCAGAGAAGAGGCGATCAAAATGTAGCCTGAGATCTTGATAGTGCTGATCCAAGGAGAGCAGCGTCCTCCCTTCCCATTGCTCTATGGTGGCTATTATAGTGGGGCCCTGGCTCATGGTGTTCTCCGAATTAGGCAATAGTATATCAGTACCCAAGGTGCTGTATGTGGATAGCAGTGTTAGAGACATGATCACAGCTTACGGAAAGTCACAGAGATGTCTGAGTCAGGTCTTGCTCCTATCTCCACGTGGTCGGCAATATGGCTGTTCCTTAAGCAGACTGTGCGTAGGCCGTGGTTGACAGGGAAGTTCTTCAAATGTATCAATCCGGGTCCTCTCGTAGCTACTGAACCCCTCAGCACTAATCTTCCGGTTATCAGTTAGAATTTGGCACGGTCTAGGGCAATCCTGAGCGATCTTATCAGGAATTTAATATATTATAGCGACAGAGCTCTCTTAGCTTGCGACTGCTCAGGTGCCTGGCTTGCTCCGCCCCCCACTATAGTTAATTTAATTCTTAGTTTAATGTAATTTTAGTATAATAGGGTAGGTTAATGAATAGTTTAATATAGTTTAATATAATTTAATGTAATTTTAGTATAATAGTTAGGGTAGATTAATTAATAGTTTAATATAGTTTAATGTAATTTTAGTATAATAGTTAGGGTAGGTTCATTAATAGTTTAATATAGTTTATTTTAATTCTAAAGGTAAGTTTAAATTTATTATAAGATAGGGATGAGGTAATTATAATGTAAAGTTAGCGGGTTGTTAGGTTTAGGGGTTAATAGCTTAATTTAGTTTATGGCGATGTGGGGGGCTGGCGGTTTAGGAGTTAATAGTTTTAGTAAGTGGTAGTGATGTGGGAGGCCAGGGGTTTAGGGATTAATACATTTATTTAGTTGCGGTGGGCTCCCGGAGCGGCGGGATAGGGGTTAATACCTTTATTAAAGTTGCGGTGGGCTCCGGGAGTGGAGAGATAGGGGTTAATAACTTTATTAGAGTTGTGGTGGGCTCCGGGAGCGGCGGGATTGGGGTTAATACATTTATTAGAGTTGCGATGGGCTCCGGGAGCAGCGGGATAGGGGTTAAACATTTTATTATAGTGGCAGTGTTTAGTGACAGGGTATAAATAAAGTTGGGAAAAAGCCGAATAGCAGCGAGATCGATGACTGTTAGTTAACAACAGTACGCTGCTCATCGCCCTGTATTTGGTGTGCAGCTTTTTGACAGCTTTTTCTGACAGCAATGTTTAGATCTCCAAGAGCTAAGATCAGCTATTATGTTATTTTTAATTGTGTCATAATTAAAAGCTAATATGTCTGATGGTTTGCGGGTTAATGAGATTCCCAAGCATTTGATAGATTTAGGGGCAGATCTTTCTAAAATCATGTATCTCTTTCATCAATTCCGGGATTGAGATACTAGGTTCTGTTAAAGTGAGTAATATGTCGTCTGCGAAGAAAGACAGTTTGTATATGTCAGATTGGATTTGGAAACCCTTGATATTATTATTTTCCAGAATTTTTATGGCTAGAATTTCAATAGCACAGGCAAATAGAAGGGGTGATAGGAGATAACCCTGTCTAGTGCCATTTCATATATGGAAGGGGTCAGATAATGTGCTCTGTTTACTTGGATACAATTGATTGATGATATAGGGCAAAAAAATCCCTAATATTCTGTCTCCAAATCCAAATCTTTCCAAAGCATGATGTAAAAATACCCTGCTCTACACGGTTGAATGCTTTTTCTGCATCCGTCAAGATTAATACTGTATGAGTATTAGTAGTGAGAGCGTGTTGTATTAGATGTGTTGTCTTTTGCTTCCCTATTCATGATGAAACCGACTTGGTCACTGTGTATAAGGTGTGGTAGGAGAGGGCAGATTCTATTGGCTAATATCTTAGCAAAAATCTTTGAATCTGTATTCAGAAGTGAGATGGGTCTATAATTTATTACCTGGTCAGTGGGTTTTCTTGGTTTAGGGAGTAAAACTATCGTAGCGTCTATTGATTGTCTAAGAAAAGGGTTATGTTTGTCTATCCCATCATAAAGATTGTACAACTGTCGAGCTAACACTGTTAGAATCCATCTGGACCAGGTGCTTTACCGTTAGGTTAATGTTTAATGACATTAGTTATTTCTTCCATTTAAATAGGATGGTGCAGATGGTCTTGTTGTTCCTTTGAAAGTGATGGGATCCAAAGATTAGCTAGGTATCTTGAGATATGATTTTGTATATCTTTAGCTTGGGATGAGGCTATGGTATTGGTGTCTTTCAAGTTATATAGGCCCCCAAAATAGTCCCTTAAAGATTTAGCTTTTGAGGAGGTATTATGACATTACAACCCTTTTGCATTTTTTATTGACATAATATGTTTTGTTAGTTCATCTACACAGTTTCCTGGCTAAGAATCTTCCACTTTTATTGTCAATATCATAATATTTTTTTCTAAGATATAAAGCATTTTGTTTGTATGCATGTATTAGTTGTGTGTGCATATCTTGTCTTTTTTTAATAAGCTCAGTATTCATAAGACCATCATCAGGGTCCTGTTTGTGCTGGGTTTCAAGCTTAGCTATTTAGCTATTTTAGCTCTATTTTTTTGTTTAAGAAGCATAGTTTTAAGGCTAATGCATTCCTCTCTCATTACGCTTTTGTGTGCTTTCCATATAATTCGGCTATCCATGTGGAGTAGGATTAAAATCAAAATATTCATTAAGGGTTTTTTCCAATCTCTCAACAATGAGAGCTTCTTCTAGAAATGATTGGTCAAATTTCCAGTTGAAGCTTTTATTGGAGATAGTTAGCCATTTTAAATTAAAACTCATGAAAGAGTGATCAGACCAGGTACATGACAGAATTTTGCTTATAATTATTTATGAGAAGCTAGTAACATCCATAAAGATGTAATCTATCCTAGAGTATAGTTTATTGGGAGCAGAGTAATATGTATAGGGGCCCATTTATCAAGCTCCGATCGGAGCTTGTGGGCCTGTGTTTCTGGCGAGTCTTCAGACTCACCAGAAACAGAAGTTATGAAGCAGCGGTCACAAAGACCGCTGCTCCATAACCCTGTCCGCCTGCTCTGAGCAGGCGGACAGGAATCAGAATTCAACCCTATCGAGTACAATCGGGTTGATTGATACCCCCTGCTAGCGGCTGATTGGCGCACTGTCGGATCAGGTCCGTAAGACCTTTGATAAATAGGCCCCATAATCTTTAGTTAAGGGATTGAGATGTCTCTAAACATCATGAATAGCAAAATCCCGTAAGTGTTGCTTAATCGCTGTTATTTGTTTTGTGGGAATAGACGATATGTATGTAGAACAATCAATGGCTGGATCGAGTGGAATATTAAAGTCACCTTTTATTATTAATTAACCTTTTGAGATCTCAAGTAATCTATTAGATATAGTTTTAACATATAGATGCTGTTTTATGTTTGGGGCATACAAGCACGCTAAAGTTACAATTTTTCCATACAATTTTCCTATAACTGCTAGAAACCTCCCTTCTTTGTCTTTATGAGTTACAATCTCTTGAAAAGAAACACAATTTTTTATCAATATCCCTTCCCCATTTGTTTTGTTTGAGGAATAAAAGCTGTGGCCAAATTTATATTTAAAAGTTTGGGGTTCTCTACCTTTTTTTAAAGTGCGTTTCATGCCACAATGCCACTTTTGTTATGTTTGAAATCTTGTAAGGCCAAGTGTTTCATTAAGTTTAATCATTTCAGAATTAGTTGAGATTATCGTGATATAAATTTTCTCTTTATCTGTAATATGTTAAATTATAGGTTCGGTTATATAATATCACTGCATAAAGTGAAATGGGTATTTTGAATGACAGGTTGTGAGATTGGGATCTACTGCATACAGACACTCAGAGATTTAGAAAAAGAGTAGTAAAATCATGGCTTTCATAAACCATGAGAAAGAAAACAGAAGTAGTCTCATACAGCTAGATTACGAGTTTTGCGTTATGACTTAAAAAGCATTGTTATGGCCCATAATGCTGCTTTTTCCCTAACGCTGCTATTACAAGTCTTGTAGGTATAGCTGTACTGCACACCTTTTTGGCCGTCACGCAACGTCAGTACCGCACTTTTAAAAAAGTCCTTTTTCAATGGGACTTCCATAGCGCTGGTATTACAAGTTTTGCGGTGAGGCCAAAAAGTGAGCGGTACACTCTAAAACCACAAGATCTGTACCGCCATCTAAAGTCAGTAGTTATGAGTTTTACGCTACAAAGCTGTAACATAAAACTCATAACTAAACTGTCACAAAGTACACTAACACCCATAAACTACCTATTAACCCCTAAACCGAGGCCCTCCCGCATCGCAAACACTAAAATAAAATTATTAACCCCTAATCTACCACTCAGGACATCGCCGCCACTTACAAAATGTATTAACCCCTATTCCGTCGACACTATAATAAACCTATTAACCCCTAAACCGCCACCCTCCCACATCGCAAACACTATTTAAATATTATTAACCCCTAATATGCCGTCCCCCCACACTGCCGCTATAATAAACCTAATAACCATTAAACCTCAAGCCCCCCACAACAAAATATACTAAATTAAACTATTAACCCCTAAACCTCTGGCCTCCCACATCACTACATAAATATATTAACCCCTAAACCTAACCCTAACATAACCCTAACCCTAAGTCTAACCATAACACCCCCTAACTTAAATATAATTAAAATAAATCTAAACCTTACAATTATTACCTAAATAATTCCTATTTAAAACTAAAAACTTACCTATAAAATAAAACCTAAGCTAGCTAGAATATAACTAATAGTTATAATATTGTAGCTATCTTAGGTTTTATTTTTATTTCACAGGTAAGTTTGTATTTATTTTAACTAGGTAGACTAGTTAGTAAATAGTTATTAACTATTTACTAGCTACCTAGTTAAAATAAATACAAACTTACCTGTAAAATAAAACCTAACCTGCCTTACACTAAAACCTAACATTACAATAAAATAAAATAAATTAATCAAATACAATTATCTAAATTACAAAAAAATAAACACTAAATTACACAAAATAAAAAACGAAATGATCAAAAATAGAAACAAATTACTCCTAAGCTAATAGCCCTATCAAAATAAAAAGCCCCCCAAAATAATAAAAAAAACCATAGCCCACACTAAACTGCCAATGGCCCTTAAAAGGGCCCTTTTCTGGGCATTGCCCCAAAGAAATCAGCTATTTTACCTGTAAAAAAATATATACAAACCCCCCAACAGTAAAACCCACTACCCACACAAACAAACCCCCAAATAAAAACCTATCTAAATAAACCTAAGCTAACCATTGCCAGTTTTCGAAGTCTTCATCCAAGCGGGCAGAAGTCCTCATTGAAGCCGGCAGAAGTCTTCATCCAAGCGGGCAGGTCTTCATCCAGACGGCATCCTCTTCTTACGATCGCCGCTGGAAAATGAAGGTTCCCTTTAAGTGACGTCATCCAAGATGGCGTCCCTTACATTCCGATTGGCTGATAGAATTCTATCATCCAATAGGAATTAAAGGGGGAAAAAATCCTATTGGCTGTTGCAATCAGCCAATAGGATTGAGCTTTCATTCTATTGGCTGATCCAATCAGCCAATAGGATTGAGCTTGCATTCTAGGGCCAGCAGATTAGGGGTTAATAACTAATGTAGGTGGTGGCAATTTCGGGGAGGCAGATTAGGGGTGTTTAGACATGGTTTTTATGTTAGGGTGTTAGGTTTAAACATAACTTTTTCTTTCCCCATAGACATCAATGGGGCTGCGTTACGGAGCTTTTCATTCCGCGATTGCAGGTGTTAGGCTTTTTTTAGCCGACTCTCCCCATTGATGTCTATGGGAAAATCGTGCACGAGCACATCAAAGCAGCTCTTGTATTTGGGTGAGGTATGGAGCTCAACGCCACCATATCGCCCAAGAAAGCCGGGTTTTTCAAAACCTGTAATAGCAGCGCTATGAAAGGTGAGCAATGAAAATAACGTACACAAAATTAGCGAGCAGCCATAACGCCATAACTTGTAATCTAGCTGATAGTGACTTAAAAGGATAAGGGGTATGGGATCCAGGAACTTTGAGATAGGCATTCCTGAAAGAATATAGCATATATGGTTGAGGTTTAGTTACTTACAGCGAGATTACAAGTTTTGCGTTAGAGGCTATGCGGTGCTAACGAGCAGTTTTCTCTCACCGCTCACTTACATGCAGCGCTGGTATTACGAGTTTTTACAAACCCGGCGTTAAAAGACAAAAAGTGATTGTAGAGCAAAATTATGCTCCAAATCTCACTTCAATACCAGCACTGCTTAAGTCAGCGGTGAGCTGGTGTAACGTGCTCGTGCACGATTTCCCCATAGGAATCAACGGGGAGAGCCGGCTGAGAAAAAGTCTAATACCTGCAAAAAAGCAGCGTATAACTCAGTAACGCAGCCCCATTGATTCCTATGGGCAAATAAAAGTTATGTTTACACCTAACACCCTAACATGAACCCCAAGTCTAAACACCCCTAATCTTACACTTATTAACCCCTAATCTTCCGCCAACACCTACATTATATTATTAACCCCTAATCTGCCGCTCCGGACACCGCCGCCACCTACATTATACTTATGAACCCCTAATCTGCTGCCCCCAACATCGCCGACACCTACATTATATTTATTAACCCCTAATCTGCTGCCCCCTATGTCGCCGCAACCTACCTACATTTATTAACCCCTAACCCCTGATTGGAACAGCCAATAGAATGCAAGCTCAATCCTATTGGCTGATTTGATCAGCCAATAGGATTGAACTTCAATCCTATTGGCTGATTGCATCAGCCATTAGGATTTTTTCTGCCTTAATTCTGATTGGCTGATAGAATTCTTGGATGACGCCACTTAAAGGTACCTTCATTCAGCTTTAGTCGTCGGATGAAGAGGATGCTCCACGTTGGATGTCTTGAAGATGGACCCGCTCCGCGCCTGATGGATGAAGATAGAAGATGCTGTCGGGATTAAGACTTCTGCCCGTCTGGAGTACCACTTCACCCGACTTGGATGAAGACTTCTCCCGGCTTCGTTGAGGACTTCGGCCCGGCTTGGATGAAGATGTCTCCCGGTAAGTCGATCTTCAGGGGGTTAGTGTTAGGTTTGTTCAAGGGTGTATTGGGTGGGGTTTTTTTTTTAGGTTAGGGTTTGGGCGGCAAAAGAGCTAACTGCCCTTTTAAGGGCAATGCCCATCAAAATGCCCTTTTCAGGGCAATGGGGAGCTTAGTTTTTTTTAGATAGTATTTTATTTGGGGGGTTGGTTGTGTGGGTGGTGGGTTTTACTGTTGGGGGGGTTGTTTTTATTTTTTTTTACAGGTAAAAGAGCTGATTACTTTGGGGCAATGCCCCGCAAAAGGCCCTTTTAAGGGTTATTGGTAGTTTAGTTTAGGCTAGGGTTTTTTATTTTGGGGGGCTTTTTTTATTTTAATAGGGCTATTAGATTAGGTGTAATTAGTTTAAATATCTGTAACTTGTTTATTATTTTCTGTAATTTAGTGTGTTTTTTTGTACTTTAGCTAATTTAATTTAATTTAGGTAATTGTATTTCATTTAGGTAATTTATTTAATTGTAGTGTTAGGTGTTAGTGTAACTTAGGTTAGGTTTTATTTTACAGGTAAATTTGTATTTATTTTAGCTAGGTAGTTATTAAATAGTTAATAACTATTTATTAACTAGTCTACCTAGTTAAAATAAATACAAACTTGCCTGTAAAATAAAAATAAATCCTAAGCTAGCTACAATGTAACTATTAGTTATATTGTAGCTAGCTTAGGGTTTATTTTACAGGTAAGTATTTAGTTTTAAATAGGAATAATTTAGTTAATGATAGTAATTTATTTAAATAATATTTGTTAGGGGGTGTTAGGGGGTTAGGGTTAGACTTAGGTTTAGGGGTTAATAACTTTAATATAGTGGCAGCGACATTGGGGGCGGCAGATTAGGGGTTAATAAATGTAGGTAGGTGGCGGCGATGTTAGGGACGGCAGATTAGGGGTTAATAATATTTAACTAATGTTTGCGAGGCGGAAGTGCGGCAGTTTAGGGGTTAATATGTTTATTATAGTGGCGGCGACGATGGGGGGCAGATTAGGGGTTAAAAAGTGTAGGTAGGTTGCCTCGACATTGGGGGCAGCAGATTAGGGGTTAATAAATATAATGTAGGTGTCGGCAATGTTGGGGGCAGCAGATTAGGGGTTCATAAATATAATGTAGGTGGCGGCGGTGTCCGGAGCGGCAGATTAGGGGTTAACATTTTTATTATAGTGTTTGCGATGGGGGAGGGCCTCGGTTTAGGGGTTAATAGGTAGTTTATGGGTGTTAGTGTACTTTTTAGCACTTTAGTTATGAGTTTTATGTTACGGCGTTGTACCATAAAACTCATAAATACTGACTTTTAAATGCGGTAGGACTCTTGACAGGAGAGGGTGTACCGCTCACTTTTTGGCCTCCCAGGACAGACTCGTAATACCGGCGCTATGGAAGTCCCATAGAAAAAAAGACTTTACGAAGTTTACATAAGTCGTTTGCGGTAAGGCCAAAAAAGTGTGCGGTGCCCCTAAACCTGCAAGACTCGTAATACCAGCGGTAGGGAAAAAGCAGCGTTAGGAACTGTTAACGCTGCTTTTTCAGCCTAACGCAAAACTCTTAATCTAGCCGTTAGTTTGCATATTGTGAGAGACAATTGCAAAATTTTGCAAAATTTTTGTTAACTGAACATTTTCAACATATATTAAAAGTCAAGTATATGGAGTACAATATCAGCATTTCTAGTATCCGTGGTAAATATACATTCAGGCGGTATACAGGTATTCCCCACATGTGTTACACATTTAAGAACTGACTTTAATATACCCACCTTGTGTAAGAGAAGTATACCTATTTTCACCTTATTAAACAAGATATCCTAATCATCAGAAATTATGTTTAATATAAAACTATAAGTGAATAAATAACATTCCAAATATAGAACATCGTTTGTGAGAGAATATAAACATCAGAACAGAACTTTGTTTAAAGGATACTGGTCAGTGGCTATGGATTACCGCCAGTTGCAATCAGTCTGGGATATCAAGTAGGAGAAACAGATGGAAGGTCAGGTTGATTACATGAGTGTTTTGTGTTTTTCCTCTGATGATGAACTGTTGCCCAATCAAGGTGTTGTTCCTTTGGCCTAGATGAGTCCCCATGTGTTGTGGTGGGATCAGGAAATCCTGTTGATAAAGGGAGGGAAAGGTTAAGCCCCTTGGAAAAAGAGTCCAAGTCACTCAATGATCTAAAAATCCATATTTTAGCCATCCAAAAGCACAATTAGGCGGAAAGGGTATGCCCATCAGTATTTAATGTTTTTGTAAAACTGAGGTGATGAGTTGTCACGCTCGGCCACTGGGAAGCTCCGGCGGTCCTCTCTGTGTGCTTGATTGGCAGGTGTCTGAGCCGCCCCTTCCTGATGATGTAACTACCAGGCTTTTTATTCAGGGCTTCCTGTTTCTTCAGTGCCCGTTTGTTTGTTCCTCTTTGTGGCTCCTGTGAGGACTTCGCTGTGGAAACTCTCTAACTGCTGATTTTCTGTTGCCAAACTCTGCAAAGACTGACTATGCTGGGTTAACCCTCAAACTTCCTGATAACATGTTGCCAAACACTGCAAGTACTGTTTATTCTGTGAAACCCTCAAACTGCATGTTTACCTGTTGCCAAACTCTGCAAGTACTGTTTATTCAGTGTAAACCTTCAAACTGCTTGATATCCTGTTGCCAAACACTGCAAGTACTGTTTATTCTGTGAAACTCTCAAACTGCATGTTAACCTGTTGCTAAACTCTGCAAGTACTGTTTATTTAGTGTAAACCTTCAAACTGCTTGATATCCTGTTGCCAAACTCTGCAAGTACTGTTTATTCAGTGTAACCTTCAAACTGCTTGATATCCTGTTGCCAATTGAGACAATTTCCTGTTCGCTAATTTGGAGAAATGCTCTTTTCATCAGAGTTTCATTCCCTTTTTGGGTTCTATCATTTCAGAATCAGGTTTTGAGATGGATCCTGCTAAACTTTCGGCTATCAAGGACTGGCCCAGACCAACTACTCTCAAATCCCTGCAGAGGTTTCTTGGCTTTGCCAATTACTATAGAAAGTTTATTAAGAACTTTGCTGACATCATGTCTCCGCTCACTTCTCTTTCTAAGAAAGGGCAAAATTGTAAGAACTGGTCCACTTCGGCAGTACAGGCTTTTGAAACGCTAAAATCAGCATTTTCTTCTGTACCTCTTCTCAGTCATTCAATTCCTGATCTCCAGTTTATTTTGGAGGTTGACGCTTCTTCTATAGCAGCTGGAGCTGTTCTCTCCCAACGTGATCCAACTACCAGCAAGATACATCCTGTGGCGTTCTTTTCGAAAAATTCTATCCTGCCGAGTTAAATTATGATGTGGGCAATAAGGAACTTTTGGCTATAAAATTATCTTTGGATGAATGGAGGCATTGGTTAGAGGGTACCAGTCAACCTTTTTTTCATTCTGACAGATCATAAGAATCTTTTATACCTCCATACAGCTACTTGTCTCAATCCTCGTCAGGCTCGGTGGGCCTTGTTCTTCTCCAGGTTTGTACTTTCCTATGTTCCTGGTTCAAAAAATTCCAAGGCAGATGCTTTATCTAGGCAGTTCCAATCTTCTGAGCCTTCTCATTTGGATTCTGAACCTATACTACGTCCAGTCAAAGTTTTGGCTCAAGTATCCTCTTTTCCAGTACAGGCTTTACATGCTGCTCAAGTCCGGGTACCATCTTCTACCTTCTGGTATCCTGTATGTACCCAAAGGATTACGTCTTAAGCTTCTACGTTGGGCTCACAACAACATTTCAGCAGGTCATCTTGGAGTAACTAATACTTTGTGGAAACTGAAGCAGCATGTTTGGTGGTCCACAATGAGGAGGGATGTTAAGGATTATATTGCTGCTTGTAGTTCTTGTGCTTTGAACAAACAATCTTCTCATCGACCGTTTGGTCTATTACACCCTCTTCCTATTCCTCATTACCCTTGGTCTCACTTATCCATGGACTTCGTTACAGATCTTCCTGTTTCTGCTGGAAATACGACCATTTGGGTAGTGGTGGATCGGTTCTCCAAGTCTGCTCACTTCATACCTCTTCCAGGCTTGCCTTCAGCTCAAAGACTTTCTGAACTCTTTGTTTTACATATATCTCGTTTACATGGTTTTTCCACTGACATAGTCTCAGATTGCGGAGTTCAATTTGTTTCAAAATTTTGGAGGTCTTTTTGTAAGCAATTCGGAATCAACATATCTCTTTCTACTGCACATCATTCTCAATCCAACGGACAGACTGAGCGTGTAAATCAAGCTTTGGAATCTTTTCTTAGACATTATGTAGACCATCACCACTCCAACTGGTCTCAGTTATTGCCTTTGGCGGAATTAGCTCACAATTCACGCTATAACGCCTCATTACAGACCTCTCCCTTTAAGGCAGCTTATGGTTTTGAACGTAGAACCGTTCCTATGATTACCAGTTCTACTGAAGTCCCTGGAGCAAATCGTATTGTGAAAAATCTCAGTAACCACTGGAAACTTATTCGTCAAAATCTACTTTCCTCTTCTTTAAGACACAAGAGATATGCTGATCGCAGAAGGTGTAAGGCTCCTTTACTTCATACTGGAGACAGAGTATTTTTATCCACCAGATTCATACGTCTTAAATAACCTTGTATTAAGTTGGGTCCTAAGTACATTGGACCTTTTCGAATTGTTTCCAAAGTTTGTTCTTCTGCATACCGCCTGGCTTTACCCAAGACTCTCAAGAAGACTCTCAAGATCCATCCAGTGTTTCATGTCTCCTTACTCAAGCCAGTCATCTACAACTGGTACTCTATCAAGAGTAAACCACCTCCTCCTCTTTCCGTAGAGGTAACTTCTGAGTTTGAAGTCAGCCACATTTTGGATTCCAAGCTACGGGGCAATCGGCTGTACTACCTGGTACATTGGAAGGGTTATCCTATCTGTGAACGATCTTGGGAACCAGCCTCTCATGTTAATGCTCCAGCTCTTGTCAAGTCTTTTCACAAGAAATACACTGCCAGGCCCGGTCGGGTCCCCCGGAGGGGTCCTTGAGGAGGCAGCACTGTAATGCTCGGCTGCTGGGAAGCTCCGGCGGTCCTCTCTGTGTGCTTGATTGGCAGGTGTCTGAGCCGCCCCTTCCTGAAGGTGTAACTACCAGGCTTTTTATTCCGGGCTTCCTGTTTCTTCAGTGCCCATTTGTTTGTTCCTCTTTGTGGCTCCTGTGAGGACTTCGCTGTGGAAACTCTCTAACTGCTGATTTTCTGTTGCCAAACTCTGCAAAGACTGACTATGCTGGGTTAACCCTCAAACTTCCTGATAACCTGTTGCCATACACTGCAAGTACTGTTTATTCTGTGAATCTCTCAAACTGCATGTTAACCTGTTGCCAAACTCTGCAAGTACTGTTTATTCAGTGTAACCTTCAAACTGCTTGATATCCTGTTGCCAAACACTGCAAGTACTGTTTATTCTGTGAAGCTCTCAAACTGCATGTTTACCTGTTGCCAAACTCTGCAAGTACTGTTTATTCAGTGTAAACCTTCAAACTGCTTGATATCCTGTTGCCAAACACTGCAAGTACTGTTTATTCTGTGAAACTCTCAAACTGCATGTTAACCTGTTGCCAAACTCTGGAAGTACTGTTTATTTAGTGTAAACCTTCAAACTGCTTGATATCCTGTTGCCAATCTCTGCAAGTACTGATTAATCTGTGTTAACCTTCAAACTACCTGATATGCTGTTGTCTAACTCTGCAAGTACTGACTATTCAGTATTAACCATCAAACTGCCTGATAATCTCTTGCCAAACTCTGCAAGGACTGACTATACAGTGTTAACCCTCAAACTACCTGATATCCTGTTGTCTAACTCGGCAAGTACTGACTATTCAGTATTAACCTTCAAACTGCCTGATAACCTGTTGCCAAACTCTGCAAGGACTGACTACACAGTGTTAACCCTCAAACTGCCTGATAACAAGTTACCTACTCCTGCATTATTAACTGTTTCTTGTTTTACCCTTCCTCTGTCTGAGTATAAGTGGACTATCCCTGCTCTCCTGATTCTGTGGAAGACATTTCCTGAAACCAGTTCCTTACTCAGAAGTCTATTTGGCTGATATCTTGAATTACTTTGGACTCAGGCTAACTGTGCTCCATATAGTGAGTACATTGTTTTTTAGAGGTTGTCGTGGGGTCGCATCCTGGATTAAACTCAGAGTGCAAGGGTGTTGTTTAAGTTCGCCCTAGCATTTGGGTCTTCTTCTGGACATTTCCTAACCTGACATGAGTCTAGAGTCTTTCCTTTTTTTGTATCGTCAAGGTGCTCAAATTTGAGTAGGCTTGAATGTTGTGATCCATGTAGTTGAATTTAGGGTTGACATATAGAGTCTTTATCTTTAAAGCTAAGGAACTTTATAATAACATCTCTTGGTGGGGCTGGACTCAGAGGTTTTGCTCTAAGAGCTCTGTGTGCTCTCTCTAGAGGGATAATAGCTGTAGATACTGAATAGGTGTTGGAACAATGACTGTAGATATTCTTCCAATTCAGGGCTCGTTTCCATTGAGCCGTAATTCGTTTTGCGTGCACTCGCAAACCGATAAATATGCCGTCGGAAGCAATTTCGTTTATCGACTGTTTCCGATGACGCGTTATACCTCCGGCTGCCGAAAAAAATCTTTGCATCCCATAGAAAGTAATAGAGGCCGTTAATTGATAAATTATACCAGGTTTCCAATGAAAGCGGAAACCGTTAAAAAGGGACAGTAAAGTTACAAAAAATCTTTCATGATTTAAATAGGGCATATAATTTTAAACAACTTTCCAATTTACTTTTATTACCAATTTTGCTTTGTTCTCTTTGTATTCTTAGTTGAAAGCTAAATCTAGGAGGTTCATGTGCTAATTTCTTAGACCTTGAAGACTGCCTCTAATCGGAAAGCATTTTGACAGTTTTTCACCACTAGAGGGCATTAGTTCATGTGTTTCATATAGATAACATTGAGCTCAGGCACGTGAAGCTCCTAAGAGCAAGCACTGATTGACTAAAAATGCATGTCTGTCAAAAGAACTGAAATAAGGGGGCAGTTTGCAGAGGCATAGATACAAGGTAATCACAGAGGTAAAAAGTATATTATTATAACTGTGTTGGTTATGCAAAATTGGGGAATGGGTAATAAAGGGATTATCTACCTTTTTAAACAACAAAAATTCTGGTGTTTACTGTCCCTTTAATACATTGTCGGAGGCTGTCGATACATTGAGAAATATTACACCCAGCTCAACTAGGTGTAAAAGAGGAAAATTGTGCTTTTTGAAACCTATTTTCTATTGAAATTATAAAACTTGCAAATAAAGCAAGTGTTTTAATGTAGAAATAAATTGTTATAAGTAATATTTATTGTTGTCTCATGTATAGGAATAGTTGAACTTATATTCTAATAGAAATATCAGTATATATTTAAATATAATAATATATGCAGGAACTGTGTATGACCCAAAGCAGAAGAAATAAGATCTTAAACTAACACACAAGGTAATGGAATTTTCAGAACTAACCAACCGATGAACCACACCTAAAGCTCTGACAGGTCAGGAAAACACACGAACGCTAGAACAGATTATAAATGCTACTTTAAATTTTGATGAAAAGGTATTGTTTGATAGGGCTATAAATGACCTAAGAGTAGAAATACTTCAAAACCACACATATTGAATAGCAATTTTATAATGATACTATAGATCTGACAACCGGTTTCTCTTTATGTTTACTATATAACTATAATAAAGGTTTAATATTTGACATACTTGAGAAAAAGAGAACCAGTTGAATGTCCAATTAAATGTTTCCATAATGCACAATAGACTGAAGTATAGGATTCTATATAGGGCTATTTTTTAACACATCTACACCCCTATAACTCTGACGTGAAGAGTGGTTGAGGCCACAAAAGTCTTAACAGTCTAGTCAATATCGTTTAATTTCAGAAGAGATAGGCTTAATGAGTTCTAAAAGATAAAGCATAAGGTTATTCCTCTCGTGTTCATGAAGTTTATGAGCTGGAGATTTAGAAAAAGACATGCTACCTCAAGTTTGAAGTTATGTTAGTCTTTACAATACATTCTTTTTGGTTTTTGTGTTTAATCCCTTTACTTTTGAGTTGTGTCCCCGTCCTGTCCCGCAGCCCCGGCCAGACTTTTAAAATAAACTTTTACCTAGGGATATCACATATACAATTCATTCATTCCACATACCACCCAGAATATGGCTAACAAGCTAAATCATCCTTCACCCACAAACGACTTACGTTTATTCTCAGTAAATGCAAAAGGCCTCAACATACCCAATAAAAGATCAGCAGTGTTGAGAGAATGTCGTAGTCAGGGAACTGATTTAATGTTTCTTCAAGAAACCCATTTTAGAAAAGGAAGAGAACCCTCCACTTTCGCCCGCCTATATGGCACATGCTTCTGGGCATCACACAATAAATATAAAAAGCACGGTGTAGGCATTATTATTAAAAGAGGTATACCCTTTATTGAACTACAAACCATTAGGGATAAAGAGGGCCGTTATATCATTCTAATAGGTATGTTATATAACAGACCAGTTACTTTTGTCTCTTTTTATGCTCCTAATTCTGGCCAACACTCATTCTTTAGAAAATTATCTAACTTAATATTAGATAACCAGAAAGGAGTTCTCATCATGTGCGGGGACTTCAACATAGCCTTAAATCCTGCTATGGACTGCTCATCAAATTACTCCTCGTTCCCTACCTCCCATCTAAACAAGATAAAAATGTATCTTAAAAATATTGTAGCACAAGACGTGTGGAGAACATTAAACCCACAATTTAAAGATTACTCTTTTTACTCATATCCACATGAATTATACACTAGAATCGATGATATATTCACAGATGTGGGGGGCTTAGCCTTATTTAATTCAGCAAAGATATGCACGATAACATGGTCTGATCACTCCTCACTGATTAAGAGGCGGTCAAATCTTATCTTTATAGAATACAACAACTCGAGGCTAGACATAAAATCTTTCCATCAGATAAAGACACCTTAGTGGAACTCACATTGGAGAGACAAAATCTTGCCTCTCATTTATCAAAAGAACATAAACGAAAAGCCCTGCATAACCAACAGAAAAACTACGAGGGGCGCAACAAATTTGGACGCCTTTTAGCGAGATATCTAAAGCATAAAGCACATAAAAAATACATATTGCATATTACCGATGAAAAAGGACGTTCACAATACTCCACTCTAAGCATAGCCCAGACATTCCGAAAATTCTTTCAAAAATTATATAATATCAGAAATGATTATAACAATCACACAACAGACACACAGACGCGACCGCAAGGGATAGATACTTATCTTAACCATCTAAAGCTACCTAACATTACACCAGAACAAAAGGAGGAACTAGAGAACCCAATAACTCTAGAGGAAATAAATATAGTCATCAAAGACCTGCCAACCGGTAAAACACCAGGCCCAGATGGTTTTGGCCATAGATACTATTCCACCTTTCGGGAAACATTATCCCCTCACATACTAAATTATTTCCAATCTATCGATAACACAAAAGCCTTTTCGGCAAGAGCCCTAGAAGCCCACATTATATTATTACCAAAACCAAATAAATGCCCTACCCTTCCCGCAAACTACCGTCCTATCTCACTATTAAATACAGACACCAAAATTTTAGCGAAAATATTAGTCCATAGACTAAACAGAATTCTCCCATATATTATTCACCAAGATCAAGTTGGCTTCATCCCAGGTCGAGAGGCCAAAGACAACACGGTCAGAGCCCTCCATTTAATACATTGGGGGGTAGTTATCAAGCCGTCTACTTTTCTGGCTTCGCCGGCCCAATACGTCCGCCTAAGCTCGCCTACCTTCGCCGCCGCGGACCTTGAATACGTTCGCCTAAGTTATCAAATAAAGCTGTCAAAAAGCCGCGGGGCGATGAGCAGCGGACTGTGACAGTTATCACTCATCCGATCTCGCTGCCCTTCGGCTTTTTCCCAGCTTTATTGCTAGCCTGTCACTAAGCACTCACACTAAACTACACTGATCTACCCCCTATACCGGCGCCCCCGGAGCCCCCCGCAACTAAATAAAGTTACTAACCCCTAAACCGCCGCTCCTAGACCCCGCCGCAACTCTTATAAATGTATTAACCCCTAAACCGCCGCTCCCGGACACCGCTGCCACCTACATTTTACCTAGTAACCCCTATCCTGCCCCCCCTATACCGTCGCCCTCTATTATAAAATTATTAACCCCTATCCTGCTGATCCCGCACCTCTCCGCAACTAAATAAATAGTTTAACCCCTAAACCGCCGCTCCATGAACCCGCCGCAACCTATATTAAACCTATTAACCCCTATCCTGCCCCCCCTACACCGTCGCCACCTATATTAAACCTATTAATCCCTATCCTGCCCCCCCTACACCGTCGCCACCTATAATAAATTTATTAACCCCTAATCTGCCCCCCCTACACTGTCGCCACCTATAATAAATTTATTAACCCCTATCCTGCCCCCCACTACGCCGCCGCCACTGTAATAAAATGATTAACCCCTAAACCTAAGTCTAACCCTAACCCTAACGCCCCCCTAACTTAAATATTAATTAAATAAATCTAAATAAATTAACTCTTATTAACTAAATGAATCCTATTTAAAACTAAATACTTACCTTTAAAATAAACCCTAATATCGCTACAATATAAATAATAATTATATTCTAGCTATCTTAGGATTTATATTTATTTTACAGGTAACTTTCAATTTATTTTAACCATGTACAATAACTATTAAATAGTTATTAACAATTTAATAGCTTACCTAGCTAAAATAAAGAGAAATGTACCTGTGAAATAAATCCTAACCTAAGTTACAATTACACCTAACACTACACTATACTTTAATAAATTATTCCTATTTAAAAATAAATACTTACCTGTAAAATAAACCCTAAGATAGCTACAATGTAATTAATAATTATATTATAGCTATCTTAGGATTTATATTTATTTTACAGGTAACTTTGTATTTATTTTAGCTAGTTAGAATAGTTATTAAATAGTTATTAACTATTTAATAACTACCTAGCTAAAAGAAATACAAAATTACCTGTAAAATAAATCCTAACCTAAGTTACAATTAAACCTAATACTACACTATCATTAAATTAACTAAATAAACTACCTACAAATAACTACAATTAAATACAATTACATAAACTAACTAAAGTACAAAAAATAAAAAAAGCTAAGTTACAAAAAATAAAAAATTAAGTTACAAACATGTTAAAAATATTACAACAATTTTAAGCTACTTACACCTAATCTAAGCCCCCTAATAAAATAACAAACCCCCCCAAAATAAAAAAAATCCCTACCCTATTCTAAATTAAATAAATTTCAAAGCTCTTTTACCTTACCAGCCCTTAAAAGGGCCATTTGTGGGGGCATGCCCCAAAAAGTTCAGCTCTTTTGCCTGTAAAAGAAAAATACAACCCCCCCCAACATTAAAACCCACCACCCACATACCCCTAATCTAACCCAAACCCCCCTTAAAAAAACCTAACACTAATCCCCTGAAGATCATCCTACCTTGAGTCGTCTTCACTCAGCCGAGTCACCGATGGAACTGAAGAGGACATCCGGAGCGGAAGAAGTTAATCCTCCAAGCGGCGCTGAAGAAATCTTCCATCCGATGAAGTCATCATCCAGGCGGCGCTGAAGAGGTCTTCTATCCGGGCGAAGTCATCTTCCAAGCCGGGTCTTGAATCTTCCTTCCGCCGACGCGGAACCACCTTCTTCACCGACGGACTACGACGAATGACGGCTCCTTTAAGGGACGTCATCCAAGATGGCGTCCCCTCAATTCCGATTGGCTGATAGGATTCTATCAGCCAATCGGAATTAAGGTTGGAAAAATCTGATTGGCTGATGGAATTAGCCAATCAGATTGAGCTCGCATTCTATTGGCTGTTCCGATCAGCCAATAGAATGCGAGCTCAATCTGATTGGCTGATTGGATCAGCCAATCGGATTGAACTTGAATCTGATTGGCTGATTCCATCAGCCAATCAGATTTTCCTACCTTAATTCCGATTGGCTGATAGAATCCTATCAGCCAATCGGAATTGAGGGGACGCCATCTTGGATGACGTCCCTTAAAGGAGCCGTCATTCGTCGTAGTCCGTCGGTGAAGAAGGTGGTTCCGCGTCGGCGGAAGGAAGATTCAAGACCCGGCTTGGAAGATGACTTCGCCCGGATAGAAGACCTCTTCAGCGCCGCCTGGATGATGACTTCATCGGATGGAAGATTTCTTCAGCGCCGCTTGGAGGATTAACTTCTTCCGCTCCGGATGTCCTCTTCAGTTCCATCGGTGGCTCGGCTGAGTGAAGACGACTCAAGGTAGGATGATCTTCAGGGGATTAGTGTTAGGTTTTTGTAAGGGGGGTTTGGGTTAGATTAGGGGTATGTGGGTGGTGGGTTTTAATGTTGGGGGGGGTTGTATTTTTCTTTTACAGGCAAAAGAGCTGAACTTTTTGGGGCATGCCCCCACAAATGGCCCTTTTAAGGGCTGGTAAGGTAAAAGAGCTTTGAAATTTATTTAATTTAGAATAGGGTAGGGATTTTTTTTATTTGGGGGGGGGGGTTGTTATTTTATTAGGGGGCTTAGATTAGGTGTAAGTAGCTTAAAATTGTTGTAATATTTTTAACATGTTTGTAACTTAATTTTTTATTTTTTGTAACTTAGCTTTTTTTATTTTTTGTACTTTAGTTAGTTTATGTAATTGTATTTAATTGTAGTTATTTGTAGGTAGTTTATTTAGTTAATTTAATGATAGTGTAGTATTAGGTTTAATTGTAACTTAGGTTAGGATTTATTTTACAGGTAATTTTGTATTTCTTTTAGCTAGGTAGTTATTAAATAGTTAATAACTATTTAATAACTATTCTAACTAGCTAAAATAAATACAAAGTTACCTGTAAAATAAATATAAATCCTAAGATAGCTATAATATAATTATTAATTACATTGTAGCTATCTTAGGGTTTATTTTACAGGTAAGTATTTCTTTTTAAATAGGAATAATTTATTAAAGTATAGTGTAGTGTTAGGTGTAATTGTAACTTAGGTTAGGATTTATTTCACAGGTACATTTCTCTTTATTTTAGCTAGGTAAGCTATTAAATAGTTAATAACTATTTAATAGTTATTGTACATGGTTAAAATAAATTGAAAGTTACCTGTAAAATAAATATAAATCCTAAGATAGCTAGAATATAATTATTATTTATATTGTAGCTATATTAGGGTTTATTTTAAAGGTAAGTATTTAGTTTTAAATAGGATTCATTTAGTTAATAAGAGTTAATTTATTTAGATTTATTTAATTAATATTTAAGTTAGGGGGGCGTTAGGGTTAGGGTTAGACTTAGGTTTAGGGGTTAATCATTTTATTACAGTGGCGGCGGCGTAGTGGGGGGCAGGATAGGGGTTAATAAATTTATTATAGGTGGAGACGGTGTAGGGGGGGCAGATTAGGGGTTAATAGATTTATTATAGGTGGCGACGGTGTAGGGGGGGCAGATTAGGGGTTAATACGTTTAATATAGGTGGCGACGGTGTAGGGGGGGCAGGATAGGGGTTAATAGGTTTAATATAGGTTGCGGCGGGTTCAGGGAGCGGCGGTTTAGGGGTTAATACATTTATTATAGTTGCGGTGGGCTCCGGGAGCGGCGGTTTAGGGGTTAATATGTATAGAGTAGCTTGCGGTGGGCTCCGGGAGCGGCGGTTTAGGGGGTAATAACTTTATTTAGTTGCGGCGGTGTAGGGGGGGTCAGATTAGTGGTGTTTAGACTCGGGGTACATGTTAGGGTGTTAGGTGCAGACAGCTCCCATAGAAATCAATGGGATGTCTGGCAGCAGCGAACTTGTACTTTCGCTATGGTCAGACTCCCATTGATTCCTATGGGATCCGCCGCCTCCAGGGGTGGCGGATTGAAAACCAGGTACGCTGGGCTGTAAAAGTGCCGAGCGTACCTGCTAGTTTTATGATAGCTAGCAAAAGTAGTGAGAATGTGCCGCACTTGTGTGCGGAACATCTGGAGTGACGTAAGAATCGATCTGTGTCGGACTGAGTCCGGCGGATCGATGCTTACGTCACAAAATTCTACTTTTGCCGGTCTCGAGCCTTTGATAACTAAGGCGAATCAGCCTCGCCACAAATACGCTGCGGAATTCCAGCGTATTTGAGGTTGACGGCTTGATAACTACCCCCCCAAATGTTAAGAAAAACAATATCCCTACCTTATTCTTGTCAACCGATGCCGAAAAGGCTTTTGACCGTGTTGCCTGGGACTTTTTGAAAGCCACTTTGTTGCATATAGGACTAGGCCCTCAAATGCTATCCCGAATTTTCTCTCTATATTCTCAGCCTAGCGCACGTATCTTGATTAATGGCTCCCTCTCAGATCCTTTCCTTATTAGTAATGGGACACGCCAGGGGTGTCCCCTGTCGCCACTCTTATTTACTTGCGTTATAGAAACATTAGCCAAAAGTATTAGACACAACCCGCAGATACATGGCATCGATATTACCTCCCAAAAATACACGGTCTCTCTTTTTGCGGACGATATGCTTTTCTCTCTGACAAAACCCGACATTTCTATCCCACACTTGACTAAAGAGTTCGAAACATTCCACACACTATTCAACTTTTCAGTCAACAAGACCAAATCCGAGATCTTAAATATAAAAATAAATAATACTGACCTACAGGCCATTAAAAAGCTCACCACATTTTCCTGGTGCCATGTCATTAGATTTTCTTCTTTTATACCCTTTCTTGCCAGCCACGCTGTGGAGTACTTGGACGCGTGTGATGGAGCATTGTCCTGCATGAAAATCATGTTTTTCTTGAAGGATGCAGACTTCTTCCTGTACCACTGCTTGAAGAAGGCGTCTTCCAGAAACTGGCAGTAGGACTGGGAGTTGAGCTTGACTCCATCCTCAACCCGAAAAGTCCCCACAAGCTCATCTTTGATGATACCAGCCCAAACCAGTACTCCACCTCCACCTTGCTGGCGTCTGAGTCGGACTGGAGCTCTCTGCCCTTTACCAATCCAGCCACGGGCCCATCCATCTGGCCCATCAAGACTCACTCTCATTTCATCAGTCCATAAAACCTTAGAAAAATCAGTCTTGAGATATTTCTTGGCCCAGTCTTGATGTTTCAGCTTGTGTGTCTTGTTCAGTGGTGGTCGTCTTTCAGCCTTTCTTACCTTGGCCATGTCTCTGAGTATTGCACACCTTGTGCTGTTGGGCACTCCAGTGATGTTGCAGCTCTGAAATATGGCCAAACTGGTGGCAAGTGGCATCTTGGCAGCTGCACGCTTGACTTTTCTCAGTTCATGGGCAGTTATTTTGCGCCTTGGTTTTTCCACACGCTTCTTGCGACCCTGTTGACTATTTTGAATGAAACGATTGATTGTTCGATGATCACGCTGCAGAAGCTTTGCAATTTTAAGAGTGCTGCATCCCTCTGCAAGATATCTCACTATTTTTGACTTTTCTGAGCCTGTCAAGTCCTTCTTTTGACCCATTTTGCCAATGGAAAGGAAGTTGCCTAATAATTATACACACCTGTTATAGGTTGTTGATGTCATTAGACCACACCCCTTCTCATTACAGAGATGCACATCACCTAATATGATTAATTGGTAGTAGGCTTTCGAGCCTATACAGCTTGGAGTAAGACAACATGCATAAAGAGGATGATGTGGTCAAAATACTCATTTGCCTAATAATTCTGCACTCCCTGTATAAATTGTTGATTCAGAAACTGCCAGGATATATACACCCATACTTAGAGAAATGGGAAAATGACCTGGGAGTTGTCATAACCCCTCAGACGAGTAATTCTATACTCCAAGCTACCATAAAATCCTCTATTTCATCCTCCTTTTTGGAGACTAATTTTAAATTATTACATACATGGTATTTTACCCCGCAGAAATTACACCATTTATTCCGCTCACAACTAAATAAATGTTGGAGATGCGGACACGTAAACAGCAATGCAGCACACATGTGGTGGTAGTGTAATGCCATCCAGAATTTTTGGAGGCAGGTAATAAGTGAAACCATACTGGAAATAATATTCCCCCTAGACCCCCTAATATGGCTACTAAATAAAACCCCTAATATTAAATACAAACCTTATCTCTGTTTATTTAGGATAATGACCAATGGGGCAAAACAACTGATAGCCAAAAACTGTAAATATAGCAGAGCTCCTCCATTAGATATGTGGGTACAGAAGGTTTCCGAATTAATTGCCATAGAAGAATATTATTACCTTAAAAATGTGAAAATGGATATATATGCTGTGATATTCCAAACTTGGGACACATATATTCAATTGTTAAAAGAAAAACATGCGAAAGTAAGATAAGCTGGTCTGGAGCTTCGGACGGGACGGGACAGGCTCTCTTTTAATCCTTCCTTCCCCCTCCTATTTTCAGTATGTTTCCCCCTCTTTTTTTTCTTTTATTTTCTCTTGTTTAATGTTATAGAGGTTTTATCTTTTCAATCGATTTGAAACAATTGCTAGAAAAACTCCTTAGGGAGTATTAGATATAACTGTGAATTTCAGACGCAGATTACAAGAAAGTTGAATTGATCTATTCTGTTACGATAATATAATTTGTACCACTTATGTAACAATAAAAATATAACAACTATTGGAACTGCAACACAAAGGAGCTGCGCCTCCTAATACATGTAATACAATTTATAATTTTCAATAAAGTTGTTTTAAAAAAAAATATATATATGCAAGAACATATCTACATAATTCAAACTAGACCTATGCCTAGGGCAGCAATACAAATTACTTATATTTATGAAGTGGTAAATATAATTATATTAAAAAATAGTATTTGATTATTAAAAATATAGATAAGTGTATCTTTATTTTTCTTGAGAGGTAATCACGTAAACGTAAATTCTATAGCGTAAGGTTGGGTTACCTTAGCAACTAATTGATTTTCAAGAAATCCGACATCAGATGGAAGCGTTAACACAACAACTTACAGCTACACGAAAAGAGCGACTGCACGCAATGCGTAAAATATTTAAATGGAAACCTGGTACTAAAATGGAGCCGTAAATTACTTTTAGCTGTCGGCCACTTCGGTAGCTTACGGCTCAATTTTTAACGACTCAATGGAAGCGAGCCCTTAGTCGGTCCAATAGATTCAGGTATTCCTCTAAGTCAAGTTATTTCTACGACCTCTATTGTCAAGATCCTCAATTTTACTGTGTAGGTCTTCGATCAGGTGATTTTGCTGTTCCTGGTGGCATGTTAGATCTTTAAAGGGACACTGAACCCAAATTTAATCTTTTGTGATTCAGATAGAGTATGACATTTTAAGCAACTTTCTAATTTACTCTTATTATCAAATTTTCTTTATTCTCTTGGTATCTTTATTTAAAATGCAAGAATGTAAGTTTAGATGCCGGCCCATTTTTTGTGAACAACCTGGGTTGTGCTTGCTGATTGGTGGATAAATTCATCCACCAATAAAAAACTGCTGTCCGGAGTAGTGAACAAAAAAACTTAGATGCCTTCTTTTTCAAATAAAGATAGCAAGAGAACGAAGAAAAATTGATAATAGGAGTAAATTCGAAAGATGCTTAAAATTGCATGCTCTATCTAACTCACAAAAAAAAAATTGGGTTCAGTGTCCCTTTAAAGGGCCAAAATACCCAAATGTTTAAACACTTGAAAGTAATGCAGCATAGCTGTAAAAAGCTGACTAGAAAATATCACCTGAATATATCTATGTAAAAAAGAAAGATATTTTACCTCAAAAGTTCCTCAGTAGCCATATCCCATTGTAAAGGACTTCTAAGCAGCAAATCAGTATGTCTGTCCCGGGACAGTGGAAGGAGGGAGCTTTCGTGCACACTCATCTTATTTCCCTATTCAGTGTAAGGAAGTTTACAATGAAATCTCATGAGAGTTAAGTGAAATCTCATGAGATCACAGTAAAAGAGTTCATGACCTCAGCACTGTTGATGCTGATTGGCTGCTGTTCATTTCTTAATTATTATTTTTATACCTGCAGCTGGGCTGTAGCTGAGTATAACTTTTTACATAGAACTTACTCTGCTGAGCTGAGGAGATTGTGAGGTAAAATATCTTCCTTTTTTACATAGAGATGCTCAGGTGATATTTTCCTGTCAGCTTTTTACAGTTATACTGCATCATTTTCAAGTGATTTAGCATATGAGTATTATGTCCCTTTAATGTTTCTGTCTGTTTCTTCTTGTGGAGTCTCCAGAGTTTCCACTCAATTACCAATGTCAGTGATATCCTTTTTAAATTCAGAAATCTCTGCTTTAATCAGATCTTTTAAGGAGGCAATATCTGTTTTTGCTGGGAGCTTGCTCACCTTATTTAAAATTTGTGTCAGTTGACCCTGATGTTCAATAGATGTGGGAGCCTCTGGGGTTATATTTATATCTGACTTATTTGAGTTTTTGGGGTCTTGCCTTGGACTCTCCTTATCTTGGGCTTGAAAAAATAACGATACTGGAACCGGATGAGGATTTTGTGCAGGCTTTCACAAGTTGTGCAGGCTTTCACATAATCCTGAGCGTCAGACTTCATAGTGGGCCACCATACATTTTGGGAAAGACGCTTAAACGTCCTAGTCAAACCAGGATGTCCTGAGAGTTTACTATCATGAGCCCAGGATAGCACAGGGGTGCATAGATTCAGAGGAACGAAGAGGATATCAGAGGCCACGGGGGCTCCAGGAGGTTTACTAGACTGGGCGCGTTGTAATCCTTGCAGAAGGGTGGTATTTAGGTGAGCAACCACACAGGAGGGAGGTATAATGTGTTCAATATGAGCTTCAGAGGAGACACTTGAGTGAGTGAACTGACGGGAATGGGCATCCGCCTTCTTGTTCTTGGTTCCAGGAAGATAAGAGACCACAAATTTTAAAAGGGAAAAGAACAAGGCCCACCTGGCCTGTCGAGGATTGAGTCGATGAGCAGTCTCTAGGTAAGTCAGATTCTTGTGGTCAGTGAGAATCTGTATGGGATCGGTGGTGCCCTCTAACCAATGACACCATTCAGTCAAGCTTAATGGCTAAGAGTTCACGATTGCCCACATCGTAATTCCTCTCAGCAGGAGTAAAGTGTTTAGAGAAAAAGGCTACAGGGTGTGACTTGAAAGTCAGTTTGGGTTAGAACTGCTCCAGCCCCTATCATGGAGACATCAACCTCTAAAGTGAACTGTAGGTCAGGATCAGGATGGCGGAGCACAGGAGCAGAACAGAAAGACTTTTTCAGACAAGAGAAAGCATTTATGGCTTCAGGAGGCCAGTGTTTAAAGTCTTTGTTCCGTTTTGTCAATTCAGTGAGAGGACTGTTTGTAAAAAGTTCTTTATAAACTTGCGGTAATAATTGGAGAACCCCAAGAACCTCTGCAATTCCTTTAAAGAAGTAGGTTGAGGCCATTCTAGAACTGCGGTGAGTTTAGCAGGATCCATGGCAAAACCTTCTTTCGAGATGACATAACCAAGGAACTGGATCTGAACTTGATCAAACTCACATTTTTTCTAGCTTGGCTACCAAAGAATTGTCTCTGAGCCATAGAAGAACTTGTCTCATGTGTTTATGATGCTCCTCTAAAGTGGAAGAGAAAACAAGGATGTCATCCAGATAGACAGTGCGGTTGAGGAGGTCATGGAAGACATAGTTGACAAATACCTGGAAGACTGCAGGGGCGTTACACAGCTCAAAGGGCATTACAAGGTATTTGTAATGCCTGGATCTTGTGTTGAAGGCGGTCTTCCATTCGTGGCCTGCAAAGATACGAATCAGGTTGTATGCCCCACGTAAGTCCAATTTGTTTAAAAAGCGAGCATCCTGGAGCGAGTCATACAGTTCGGTGATCAATGGAATGGGATAGCAATGTTTGATATTTATGTTGTTCAAGGCCCTGTAGTCGATGCAGGGTCTGAGCCCACCATCCTTCTTACTGACGAAAAAGAAACCTGCCCCAGCAGGAGAGGAGGAAGGGCGATTGAAAACTTTAGCTAAGTTCTCTTGGATGTACTCCTCCATGGATTTGGTTTCAGCTTTGGAGAGTGGATAAGTCCTCCCTTTAGGAAGTGGGGCTCCGGGAAAGAGATCGATCTTGCAGTCATAAGGACGGTGGGGTGGCAGCACGTTGGATGCTTTTTTCTCAAATACATCTGCAAAGTCTGCATATACCGAAGGAAGGTCTGGAGGAGTCTGTATACTGGCTATGGGGATGCGGAGCAGAAGAGTGACTTTAGCAAGGCAGGAATGGAAACAGGAGGTACCCCAGGAGGCCAGTTGTCCCTCAGCCCAGTCAAACTGTGGATTGTGCATCCGAAGCCAAGGAAGACCAAGGATGACAGGCTGTGCTGGGGAATGAATGACCTCGAACTGCAGCTCACCCCCATTAAGACTTTCAGAACAGCTGACCGGCTGCAACACAAATGGATTTTATGCATTTGGCTTGAGGAATAGCGGACTGACTGACTAAAGATCCCAGTGTTTCCGGCAGCTCTGCATATACCTTAACTGTGGGGGAGTCTCTTTACGGTGATATAATCACACACTGCATCTAATTGTTTTTATCCTGTACGTTTATTGTTGTTTATGCGCTTTTATCTTTTAGTAAAGACTTTTACTCTTAGATTGGGCTGTGCGCTCTTGTTCCTTTTGTATTTCACAGTTTATCTACAATACGAAGAAGTACTCCTCCTCTGCCTACAGCAGCTCCACGGCAATCTCCGTTCCCACAGCCTGACCCGCTCACACTGTCGGCTCTGATGTCACTCTTCTGAGCCGCATCTTCCACAGCGTGTGCTCTGAGTATTACCTGCTCACTTGCCTGCTTTCAACGCTCACTGATTTAACAACTAGAAGGGGTAAGCCTTTCTCTTCACTCCGTACTTCATGTTATTTTTTGCTTCTCATATACCGGTAGCTAACAGTCATTTTTATCTGCAGTATTCTTTAGGGAAAACTTATAGTGTTTGTTTATTTTCCACTCTGTTGGTATTACCATCTCCAAACTTGCACGAACCTATACGTTTCCCTAAGATTAAACTATCATATATGACATAGGTGATATTATAAAACTTAGTATTTACCTATATCTATACCATGATACATTATTTTACTAAACTTCTGTTAAATGATACAGATATTAAGCCCTAAGTACATGTTTTCTATATTAACTGAACTCTGGTCAGATACTAAGGATAATTTGAAGCTTTATGTTACAGAATACCAAGCCTATAAAAGAGTTGTTACATCACCATGATGAATCCTGGGGATATTACAGCACATGTAATGGACTTGTCACACAAAGTGGATCAATTGTCTCAAGGTCTTAGGGACCTACAAGTAGAAAACCTTAAACTAAGAAACATTATAAAAGAGGGCTTAAGTGCTGTTAAAACCCCAGAGATTAATGTTCCTGATCCACCCATATCCCCACCATAGAAATTCTATGGAGATAGAAAAACCTTTAGGCAATTTCATAATGCCTGCAAGTTATTTCTCACACTTAAACCCAAAACATTCCCAAATGACCGTATTAAAGTTTTAACTATAATATCCTTCCTGAGGGGAGAGCCCAGATTATGGGCTGATATTTTCCTAGAAAAAGATGACCCTATCCTTAATTCCATAGATGATTTTTTTTAAAGCTATGTCTGATCTGTACGAGGATCCCCATAGGCAGTTAACTGCCGATACTAAGCTCTGTGCACTTAACCCCTTAAGGACCAGCGACGTACCCTGTATGTCGCTGGCCTTTTTTTGGGACTTGATTGTTTTATAGCGCGGTCTTGCCACCAGCGTTGAGACTGCTCTATTCCACAAATCCTTCTGGAGGGAGGGCATTAATAGAGTGTTCTTGCTAGACTTGTGCTATTATGTCCTGAAAAAACACTTAACGACCAGTGACATACAAGGTACATTGTGGTCATTAAGGGGTTAAACAAAACAAGAGACCTTGGTTTAAATGAGCATATAAAAGATGAATTAGCCAGGATAGATATCCCTGATAGCTTAGAGTCCCTCATGTCTCTAGTAATAAAAATAGATAGACGCATAAGAGAAAGGAAACAAGAAAAGTACAATCCTGAGATATATGTTAAAACAACTCCACACAAAACTCCTTTGCATTCTACAAGGAATACTGAAGAAGCAATGGAGATTGGGTTCATTAGAGGACCACTCTCTTCTGAGGAAAAGGTTCGAAGAAAAGAAAAGGGGCTCTGCCTTTACTGTGCATCCAAGGACCACCCAGTCACCGATTGTCCATCCCTGAAAAGACAGAAATTGGGTAAGATTCATAACTCTGAAAATGTAGTCTCTTTAACAACTATGAACCCCACTTATTTCCTTGTTACTGTTTCATTACAGTGAGGACAACACAGGCACAATCTTGATGCAGTTGTGGATTCTGGAGCATATGCCAGTTACATAGATATAAGTGTTGTAAACCATAATAAAATACCTATAGTTGAAAAGAAAAAAAACGATATCTGTGCATCTCATTGATGGCAAGCATTTAGAAACAGGTCCTATCACTCATCAGACTATCCCACTTCTAACTACGATACACAATTCCCATCAGGAATATATTTCATTTGACATTGTTACCTCCCCTATCTTCCCGTTGGTATTGGGGTTACACTGGTTAAGCAAACATCAACCCCAAATACATTGGGCAGATAAAAACATTGATTTTACATCACCATACTGTCTCTCTACCTGTTTCCCATCTCATCCTCTTCTTCATGTTTCAGAAAACCAAATACCCCACTTCTATTCTGATTTTTTTTACAAGTGTTTGATAAAAAGGAGGCTGAGACACTACCACTTCATAGGGATTATGACTGCCCTATTGAGCTATTACCTGGGTCAGTAGTCCCATATGGTCATATATTTCCCCTTTCCAAACCTGAACTAGACAAACTCAAGGAATATATCAATGAAAACCTTAGGAAGGGCTTTATACGCTCTTCTACTTCCCTGGCTGGGGCAGGTATATTTTTCGTGACCAACAAAGATAAAACTCTTCGTTCCATAGTGGACTACCGAGAACTCAATAAAATCGCTCATCCAAGAGTTGATTAAAAGGCTTCATGGATCAGTTATTTACACTAAACTTGATTTGCGCAGTGCTTACAACCTGATCCATGTCCGCTCTGGAGATGAGTGGCTCACTGCATTTAGAACCTGATACGGGTTGTTTGAGTACAGTGTTGCCCTTTGCACTGTGTAATGCCCCTGCAACTTTCCAAAGGTTCATCAATGATGTGTTCCGTGACCTATTGGATACATTCATAGTCATATGTAGATGATATCCTCATATTTTCACCAAATCTTACAGATCACATCAAACACGTTAGAATGGTTTTATCCAGGTTACAGGCCCATCAGTTGTACGTCAAGCCCGAAAAATGCACCTAATAAAATCACTTTTTTGGGGTACCACATCTCTCCTAAGGGTATATACATGGAGAAAACAAAAATCCAAACAATATTAGACTGGCTTATACCAAAAAATAAAAAGCAAGTCCAGAAGTTTCTCGGTTTTTCTAACTTTTATAGGAAGTTTATTAAAAACTTATCTTTGATTGCTAAACCCTTACCTAACCTCACTAAAACCGAGTTACCCTTTCTTTGGAACACTGTTAGGAAAAAACATAATGGAAAGAGGCGCCAATGGTGCAGATCAATGATGAATCTTATATGTTGCTGATGTAGGACGAACACAGGGTACTCACTTGTATAAAAGGCAATCAGTTATGCCCATAGAGACGGGCTGGATTTCTACAGCAGTCCAGCTAGCTGATCAAAAAGGCAGCTCTCTAACGACATCCAATAAAAAGGCAATCTGTTAGGAAAAGACAATAGATAGAGGCGCCAATGGTGCAGATCAATGGTGGATCTTGAAAACTTATAACAGGAGGTGAACACAGGGTACTCACATGTATAAAAGGCAATCAATTATGCCTATAGAGACAGGTTGGATTTCTACAGCAATCCAGCTGGCTGGTCCAAGGTGGCTCCAAAATACAGGGGGTTATCAAACCCAAACTGTATATCAACAAGGTATAAGGGCAGGATACTGGGGTAAGGGATTCTCACCCTAAAAGTAGCGTAGCAATAGACCATACACAGCACTTAGAGTTGGTAAAGTTATTTATACCTTAGTACTTGTTCTTGTTTATGAAAGATATTGTATGTTGATTCATGCTTTCTCAATAAAACTTTTTTTTTTTATATAATAAAGGTATCTGAAACGCAATCACAGATGTAAGGCTGCCATCTAATGGTCGATTATGATATAAAAAAAAAAAACAATTGCAGATGATTGATGTTGAGACTTTGGGGTCTCTGTGCTTAAAAGATTCTGTAAGAAATCTTGCTGCAATTCTCTAAAGACAGTTTTTACCTTGAAAACAGCGTGTCTCTTAAAGAATTATTCCCTGCTTTTATGTATGTTAAGGAGATGCATACATTACAGTAGTGCTTACAAAAATATTAGATATTTAGAATTAGTATAAAACAAATAAATTAAATATTGTAAGAAAAACATGGCATAAAAAATGGTATTGTGTATTTTAATTTAAATTGGCAAAAAAAATTACTGCAAAAATGGTTATTTTATGGATAAAGTAAAATTCATATTGAAATTATGCAGCAAAAAAAAATATTTAATGCACACAGTAGAAATTGTAATAAAACTAAACTTCATATAATTGATACGTATAATAATAATAAAATTGTTTTACTTATTGTTTTCCCACCTCTGCTAATGGGTTGAACAGGGCAGGGTGTTCCATCGCTGAAAGTTCTGGTGTATTCTCTAAACATTTTTCCTCTGCAGATCTCGCTGTTTTATTGTGTGGTGAGTTTGTGTGAAAACAATTATTACCCATGTTATTGTCTTTTATTTTGTTCTCCCATTAGCATTTTGCTCATCTGTAGATACTTTAAGAACCTGTTATTTTTTTTGGTTTTGATATTTTTTTTATTTTATTGCTATAGACCACTGGTTTTACAAACCTGTCCTCGGGCCTCCCCAACAGGCCTGGTTTTCAGGATTACCTTGGATGAGAGCAGGTAACATAACCATGTTTACTAATCAGCTGATTATTTCACCTGTGCTCTAGTTCAGATATCCTCAAAATTTGGCCTGTTAGGGAGGTCTGAGGGCAGGTTTGAAAACCAGTGCTATAGAAAATTGCTGATTATTCTTTTTTTGTGAACACTGTACATTGTCTGCATTAAAGATAAAGACAAAAAATGTAAACAAATACATGTCAGCTATTTACTTTTGTAAGGTGCATATGCCAAATTATAAGCAAATTCTGTATTATGGTATTCACTAAATTTGTATTTACCTATCTAGTTTCCATGAACTCTTCATATTCTATTTTTTGTGAAATTTAACACAAAAAATCCAAAGAAGCAGGGTTCTTATTTTTTTGTCCAGTGGACCCATATGGCAGTCTAGTGAAACATATGGGACTCTAGTTATCAAGCCATCAACCGCAAATACGCTGGAATTCCGCATTTATTGACGTAACCTACGATCTGCCGGACTCAGTCCGACATAGTTCGATGGTTACGTCACTCCAGATGTTCCTAACGCAAGTTCGGCACTATCTGACTACTTTTGGTAGTTATCAAATACCTACCAGGTATGCTTGCCACTATTCCGGGCCAGCATACCTGGTTTTCAATCCGCCGCCCTGGAGGCGGCGGATCTCTTAGGAATTAAAGGGAGTCTGACAGCAGCGATAACTCATGTTCGCTGCTGCCCGATATCCCATTGATTCCTATGGGAGATGTCTGCAGCTAACACCCTAACATGTACCCCAAGTCTAAACACCCCTAATCTGCCCCCCCCTACACCGCCGCCACCTACTTTATACATATTAGCCCCTAAACCGCCGCTCCCGGACACCGCCGCAACTATAATAAATATATTAACCCCTAAATTGCCGCTCCCGGACCCCGCCGCCACCTACATAATACCTATTAACCCCTAATCTGCCACCCCCTATACCGCCGCCACCTATATTAAATTTATTAACCCCTAATCTGCCCCCCCTATACCGCCGCCACCTATCTTAAACTTATTAACCCATATCCTGCGGATCCTGGACCCCGGCACAACTAAATAAATTGTTTAACCCCTAAACCACCGCACCCGGAGCCCACCGCCACCTACATTACATTTATTAACCCCTATCCTGCCCCCCACTACACCGCCGCCACCTACATTAAACTCATTAACCCCGAAACCGCCACTCCCGGACCCCGCCGCCACCTATATTAAACTTATTAACCCCTATCCGACCCCCCTATCCCGCCGCCACATATATTAACCTTATTAACCCCTAAACCTAAGTCTAACACTAACACCCCCCCTAACTTTAATATTATTTTAATAAATCTAAATAAAACTTACTATTAACTAAATTATTCCTATTTAAAAATAAATATTTACCTGTAAAATAAACCCTAAGATAGCTACAATATAATTAATAATTATATTGTAGCTATTTTAGGATTTATTTTTATTTTACAGGCAACTTTGTATTTATTTTAACCAGGTACAATAATTATTAACTATTTAATAACTACCTAGCTAAAATATTTACAAAATTACCTGTAAAATAAATCCTAACCTGAGTTCCAATTGAACCTAACACTACACTATCATTAAAATAAGTACATAAATTAACTACAATTACCTAAAATTAAATTCAATTAAATAAACTAAACTATAGTACAAAAAAACCCACACTAAATTACAGGGAAAAAAAATACAAGACATTTAAACTAATTACACCTAATCTAAGCCCCCTAATAAAATAATAAAGCCCCCCAAAATAAAAAAATGCCCTACCCTATTCTAAATTAACCAGCTCTTTTACCAGCCCTTAAAAGGGCTTTTTGCGGGGCATTGCCCCAAAGTAATCAGCTCTTTTACCTGTAAAAAAAATACAACCCCCCCAACATTAAAACCCACCACCCACATACCCCTACTCTAACCCACCCAAACCCCCCTTAAAAAAAAAAACTAACACTAACCCCCTGAAGATCTCCCTACCTTGAGTCGTCTTCACTCAACCAAGCCGAATTCTTCATCCAAGCTGGGCAAGAAGAGGTCCTCCATCCGGTAGAAGTCTTCATCCAAGCGGGGCAAGAAGAGGTCCTCCATCCAGTAGAAGTCTTCATCCAAGTGGTGTTTTCAATCTTCATCCAACAGCGGCTCCATCTTCCAGACCTCCGACGCGGAACATCCTGCTGGCCCGACGGACTAAAGACGAATGAAGGTTCCTTTTATTTGAAATTATTTTTTATTGATCTTTAAACAATACATAACTTAAACAAAAGAAATATAAAATAAAAAATAACATATTGAGGCTTCTGAAATAACATCAATTAGTTCTGGGGGAACCTACAGAACAGAGGAGTTGCCAACTAACTCCATTTTTAAAACCTAGGGGGAAACTAGCTGTAAGGTAAAGTGCCATTAATATTGTTAGATAGTAACTATTACCCACTCTCCCCTACCAAAGCCAACAACAATAACTGTATATGATCTTTAGAAATACAACATTTGGATAAACCTACTATGCTGTGAGATAAGATAAACTTAGTAAAAACTAAATTAGACATTTTCTTGTAAGAGTTCTTAAGCTCGACCCATTGTCTTAGGAGATTTTCCTAGTCTCTGTAGGTACACTGCAACCTGTAAGAGAGGGGAAAATAGAAAAAACAAGGAGATATACAAAACTTCACTGTGAGTCTTTCACTTATTCTTCTGTCGTCTCCTCGGCGCTCTAGTCCATTGTGACTTCTGAGACTTAAGTTTCGCCTGTTGAGGTGTTAGAGTCTCCTCCATCTGTGATTTCTCTGGCAGGTTTGGTGTTTCCAGATCCAGTGCTTCACATATATCGGATATCCCATTAACATCTCTGATTGTGAGGATTTTATTGTCCTTAGAGATATGTAGAGCAAAGGGGTAACCCCATCTGTACTGGATGCCATGTTTTCGAAGCAGAGAGGTGAGAGGACGCAAAGTCCCCCTCCGTTGGAGTGTCCTAGTGCTCAAGTCCTGATAGAAATGTACAACGTTTCCTTGAAACTTGAAAGTTGGTTGTTTAGCAGCCTCTTTGAGAATCTTATCCTTCTCTGGGAATCTCAGGGGTGGGTTGTCAGCTTTTTGTTTGGGTCTAAGAGCCCTATGTGCTCTCTCAATCTCTATTTCCGTTGACTGATCCACCCCTGTTATTGCACAGAACAATTGATGTAAATATCAAGGCAATTCAGCTGCCGTAATCGATTTGGGAATTCCTTTAAGACGGATGTTACTTCGTTGACTCCTGTTTTCCATATCTTCGATCTTGTCTAGCAAATCGGTTACTACCTGCTGTTGCTCTGATACTTGTTGGACTGTCATTTCGACATCCTCTACCAGGTTGTCTCTATTTGTTTCCAGTGTTTCTACTCTGGAACCTAGGTCCTTAATTTCTTGTTTGATATCATTCAGAGTTGTCGTCATGAAGGTGTGCATGGAATCTAATTTCTCCCAGAGTTTATCAAAACTATTAGTAATATCTTGTTTGGAGACAAGTAGATGTAGGTCCGCTTTAGTTAGTGGAGTGGAGTCGACAGAAGAATCCTGCATGGAAGGCTTCATTGTATTGATTTCTGCCATTTGTTGGCATCTGGGGTTTTATCTCCCTGGGATGGTTTAAAATATGAGTTGACAGATGCAGATTTCCCTGGTTTGTCTGATTTATTTGGTTTCTTGGAGGCCATGTTAATGCTCTAAAATAGTCTCAGGAAGTAGGGTTAATTCCCTAGAAAATATTACTCCAGTAATAGTGGGAGTATTGATATATTTAATCTTCAGAGGTTTTAATAGAAAAAGTCGTTTTGGGTGTGCTTCCGTAATCATCCAGCAGGTGGCGCTGTTGTATAGGAATAGATGCATCTCTATGAACTGATTTTCAACTACATTCAAAAAACATGTCCCAGTTTACAAAAAACAATATAGTTTCCCAAATACAAGACCCTTCATGTAGAATGTTGAGAGGGGAGTAGGAATATTGCAATTTGTTCACCTCTAAAAAAGTGGTAGTACAGATCTCATTCTTTGCACTTTTAAGAAGCTAGTTCTTCCTAAGATGCCATTGTGTTCTCAGGCTTTATCTAGCCACATGGGAGATTTCTAATAACTTACGGCTAGATTTAGAGTTTGGCGGCCAAAGGGGTGCGTTAGCTACGCATGCTTTTTTTCTCCCGCACCTTTTAAATACCGTTGGTATTTAGAGTTCACAGAATGGCTGGGTTTTCAGTGCGTTAGGCTCCAAAAAGGGAGCGTAGAGCATAATTTAACGCCACTGCAACTCTAGATACCAGCGGTTCTTACGGACGCGGCCAGCTTCAAAAACGTGCTTGTGCACGATTCCCCCATAGGAAACAATGGGGCAGTTTGAGCTGAAAAACAACCTAACACCTGCAAAAAAGCAGCGTTCAGCTCTTAACGCAGCCCCATTGTTTTCTATGGGGAAACACTTCCTACGTCTGCACCTAACACTCTAACATGTACCCCGAGTCTAAACACCCCTAACCTTACACTTATTAACCCCTAATCTGCCGCCCCTGCTATCGCTGACCCCTGCATATTATTATTAACCCCTAATCTGCCGCTCCGTACACCACCACCACCTACATTATAGCTATGTACCCTTAATCTGCTGCCCCTAACACCGCTGACCCCTATATTATATTTATTAACCCCTAATCTTCCCCCCTCAACGTCGCCTCCACCTGCCTACACTTATTAACCCCTAATCTGCCGAGCGGACCGCACCGCTACTATAATAAAGTTATTAACCCCTAATCCGCCTCACTCCCGCCTCAATAACCCTATAATAAATAGTATTAACCCCTAATCTGCCCTCCCTAACATCACCGACACCTAACTTCAATTATTAACCCCTAATCTGCCGACCGAATCTCGCCGCTACTGTAATAAATGGATTAACCCCTAAAGCTAAGTCTAACCCTAACACTAACACCCCCCTAAGTTAAATATAATTTAAATCTAACGAAATAAATTAACTCTTATTAAATAAATTATTCCTATTTAAAGCTAAATACTTACCTGTAAAATAAACCCTAATATAGCTACAATATAAATTATAATTATATTATAGCTATTTTAGGATTTATATTTATTTTACAGGTAACTTTGTATTTATTTTAACCAGGTACAATAGCTATTAAATAGTTAAGAACTATTTAATAGCTAAAATAGTTAAAATAATTACAAAATTACCTGTAAAATAAATCCTAACCTAAGTTACAATTAAACCTAACACTACACTATCAATAAATTAATTAAATAAAATACCTACAATTATCTACAATTAAACCTAACACTACACTATCAATAAATTAATTAAATACAATATCTACAAATAAATACAATGAAATAAACTAACTAAAGTACAAAAAATAAAAAAGAACTAAGTTACAAAAAATAAAAAAATATTTACAAACATTAGAAAAATATTACAACAATTTTAAACTAATTACACCTACTCTAAGCCCCCTAATAAAATAACAAAGCCCCCCAAAATAAAAAAATGCCCTACCCTATTCTAAATTAAAAAAGTTCAAAGCTCTTTTACCTTACCAGCCCTGAACAGGGCCCTTTGCGGGGCATGCCCCAAAGAATTCAGCTCTTTTGTCTGTAAAAAAAACACATACAATACCCCCCCCAACATTACAACCCACCACCCACACACCCCTAATCTAACCCAAACCCCCCTTAAATAAACCTAACACTAAGCCCCTGAAGATCTTCCTACCTTATCTTCACCATGCCAGGTTCACCGATCGGTCCTCGGAAGTCTTGATCCAAGCCTCGGAAGTGTTGATCCAAGCCCAAGCGGGGGGCTGAAGAGTGACGTCCATCCTCGGGCTGAAGTCTGGATCCAAGCGGCGGCTGAAGAAATCCATCCTCGGGCTGAAGTCGGAAGTCCATCATCGGGATGAAGTCTTCTATCAAGCAGCATCTTCAATCTTCTTTCTTCCAGGGCGGAGTGGAGCGGAGCGGAGCCATCTTCTTTCCAGCCGACGCGGATCCATCCTCTTCTAACGACGCCTACTAGCCGAATGACGGTTCCTTTAAATGACGTCATCCAGATTAGGGGTTAATAAGTGTAGGCAGGTGGAGGCGACGTTGAGGGGGGCAGATTAGGGGTTAATAAATATAATATAGGGGTCGGCGGTGTTAGGCGCAGCAGATTAGGGGTATATAGCTATAATGTAGGTGGCAGCGGTGTACGGAGCGGCAGATTAGGGGTTAATAATAATATGCAGGGGTCAGCGATAGCGGGGGCGGCAGATTAGGGGTTAATAAATATAATATAGGATTCGGCGGTGTTAGGGGCAGCAGATTAGGGGTTCATAGGGATAATGTAGGTGGCAGCGGTGTGCGGTCGGCAGATTAGGGGTTAAAAAATTTTAATAGAGTGGCGGCGATGTGGGGGGACCTCGGTTTAGGGGTACATAGGTAGTTTATGGGTGTTAGTGTACTTTAGAGCACAGTAGTTAAGAGCTTTATAAACCGGCGTTAGCCCAGAAAGCTCTTAACTACTGACTTTTTTCTGCGGCTGGAGTTTTGTCGTTAGATTTCTAACGCTCACTTCAGCCACGACTCTAAATACCGGCGTTAGAAAGATCCCATTGAAAAGATAGGATACGCAATTGACGTAAGGGGATCTGCAGTATGGAAAAGTTGCGGCTGGAAAGTGAGCGTTAGACCCTTTAATGACTGGCTCCAAATACCAGAGGGCGGTAAAAACCAGCGTTAGGAGCCTCTAACGCTGGTTTTGACGGCTACCGCCCAACTCTAAATCTAGGCCTTAGTGATTTCCAGGATTTGTAATTTGGACCTGAAGGTTTCTGTCTTAAAGATTAATGTCCTGGCCAGTATTTAATAGTGTGGCAATGTGTGTTAGGCTCCATGTCTGTGCTGCATCATGTAATGTTTTTTCAGGTCTGTAAAGGTTTGACCAGATCTATATGGCCATTACTCACGACTGAGCCCTTTCCCACAGGGTGGATGATGGTCTGGTTGATGATGACAGTTATCCACAGCCTGTTTTCTGCAGTTTCAGCCCCTGTGGTGTTCCCAGCAGCTTCACATAACTTTTGAGCTGAGATGTACCCTCCGGATCATTGATGGATAGGAGTAGTGGCTGATCTCCCTGTTCTGGTATACAGAGCTCTAAGCTAAGGCATCCATCTTGGAGCCCTGTCAGACTCCGCCTCCCATGAAGGTTCCTTTTAAGGGAAGGCATCCAAGATAGCATCCCTCGAATTCCGATTGGCTTATAGGATTCTATCAGCCAATCGGAATTAAGGTAGGAAAATCTGATTGGCTGATGGAATCAGCCAATCAGATTCAAGTTCAATCCGATTGGAATTCGAGGGACGCCATCTTGGATGACGTCCCTTAAAGGAACCTTCATTCGTCTTTAGTCCGTCGGGCCAGCAGGATGTTCCGCGTCAGAGGTCTGGAAGATGGAGCCGCAGTTGGATGAAGATTGAAGACACCGCTTGAATGAAGACTTCTACTGGATGGAGGACCTCTTCTGCCCCACTTGGATGAAGACTTCTACCAGATGGAGGACCTCTTCTTGCCCCGCTTGGATGAAGAATTCGGCTCGGCTGAGTGAAGACGACTCAAGGTAGGGAGATCTTCAGGGGGTTAGTGTTAGGTTTTTTTTAAGGGGGGTTTGGGTGGGTTAGAGTAGGGGTATGTGGGTTTTAATGTTGGGGGGGGGTTGTATTTTTTTTTAAAAGGTAAAAGAGCTGATTACTTTGGGGCAATGCCCCGCAAAAAGCCCTTTTAAGGGCTGGTAAAAGAGCTGGTTAATTTGTAATTTAGAATAGAGTAGGGCATTTTTTTTATTTTGGGGGCTTTATTATTTTATTAGGGGGCTTAGATTAGGTGTAATTAGTTTAAACGTCTTGTATTTTTTTTTTCTGTAATTTAGTGTTTGTTTTTTGTGTACTATAGTTTAGTTTATTTAATTGAATTTAATTTTAGGTAATTGTAGTTAATTTATGTAATTATTTTAATGATAGTGTAGTGTTAGGTTTAATTGTAATTTAGGTTAGGATTTATTTTACAGGTAATTTTGTAAATATTTTAGCCAGGTAGTTATTAAATAGTTAATAACTATTTAATAACTATTGTACCTGGTTAAAATAAATACAAAGTTGCCTGTAAAATAAAAATAAATCCTAAAATAGCTACAATATAATTATTAATTATATTGTAGCTATCTTAGGGTTTATTTTACAGGTAAGTATTTATTTTTAAATAGGAATAATTTAGTTAATAATAGTTAGTTTTATTTAGATTTATTAAAATAATATTAAAGTTAGGGGGGTGTTAGTGTTAGTGTTAGACTTAGGTTTAGGGGTTAATAAGTTTAATATATGTGGCGGCGGTATAGGGGGGCAGGATAGGGGTTAATAAGTTTAATATAGGTGGCAATGGGGTCCGGGAGCGGCGGTTTAGGGGTTAATGAGTTTAATGTAGGTGGCGGCGGTGTAGTGGGGGGCAGGATAGGGGTTAATAAATGTAATGTAGGTGGCGGTGGGCTCTGGGTGCGGCGGTTTAGGGGTTAAACAATTTATTTAGTTGCGGCGGGGTCCGGGATCCGCAGGATAGGGGTTAATAACTTTAATATAGGTGACGGCGGTATAGGGGGCGGCAGATTAGGGGTTAATAGGTATAATGTAGGTGGCGGCGGGGTCCAGGAGCGGCGGTGTAGGGGTTAATACATTTATTAGAGTTGCAGCGGGGTCCAGGAGCGGCGGTTTAGAGGGTAATATGTTTATTTAGGTGCGGGGGGCTCCGGGAGCGGCGGTTTAGGGGGTAGGCTAGCAAGAAAGCTGCAAAGAAGCTGATGAGCAGCGAGATCGATGACTGTCAGTTAACAACAGTCCGCTGCTCATCGCTCCGTACTTGGTGCGCGGCTTCTTGACAGCTTTCTTGATAACTTTGGCGAACGTATTCAGGTCCGTGGCAGCGATGGTAGGCGAGATATATATATATATGCATATATTTTTTATTAGAGGGGCCAGCATTTGTGAACATTAGTGGGATTGGGGAAGTTGTAGACACTGCGCTGCAATTTCCACAAATAGTTTTCCCGGCTGCTTTTGCTTGTTTGTACTTTGCTCCTCCTTAACCCAATTTCACTATGAATGTTGTGGGAATGCCGTGGGGCTTGCAAAGTTGCGCTGCTAGCCTAAACCTGCCTGCCTATCTGTGCTCACTGCTCAGTGATGTGTGGAGCAGTGGAGTCACTCACTGCTGTGCTGTCTCTCTAAACGGGAACTGGGAAATTATGAGGGGGATGCCTGGCAACTGACTGCATGACTGTCTGACACTGTCTCTAAAGTGAAGGAGCCACTATGATGCCCACCAGACCGGTACGGTTACGGTACACTAAGTGCACACTGAAATGGTAGGAGGGGAAGGCGGACAGGGGTCTGGGGGTGGGCAGAGAGCAGAGGTGCTTGGCCATAAGAAGCGGTAGGCACGCGGCCCGGGGCTGTGCACTGACAGACTTGGAACAGAGTCAGAGAGCAGAATTTTCATAGTTTGCACGCCTAAACATTTTCTTTAGTGATTTATTTTTAAAATGCTCCATTTATCTTTCATTTGATGCTCTGCTGAGCCAGGGAGCAGCTCTAGGCATGAGCTTTATAATTAATGCAGTTTACATATTTTATATGTGTGTGTGTCTGAGTTTTTGTGTGTGTGTGTGTGTGTGTGTGTGTGTGTGTCTGAGTGTTTCTGTGTGTGTGCCTGAGTGTTTTTGTGTCTGTGTGTGTGTGTGTGTCTGAGTGTTTTTGTGTGTGTCTGAGTGTTTTTTGTGTGTTTGTTTTTGTGTGTGTGTTTCTGAGTGTTTGTGTGTTTTTAAGTGTGTCTGAGTGTTTGTATGTGTGTGTGCCTGTGTTTTTGTGTTTGTGTGTGTCTGCTTTCTGGGGGGGGGGGGTGACACCATAACTTACCGCACCGGGTGACACCAACCCTAGTGACACCACTGTTTGTTAAGGCTTCAAGGGAGTTACTTTGGTTTTTTAGTCAGTGCAAGAGTTGCTGCGCCTGCAATTTCTGGCGAGATGAGAATGGAGTAGATTTTCTGAATTCTTACGCTGTATATTGGAAACCAAATTGCGCGTCTGTTCTATGTTAGTCTATGGGTAAAAAAAATACGTCCGAAGGGTGAAATATATGCGCGTAACTTGTATGCTACGCCGTATATGTAATACCAAAATCTTGTAAAATCTGGCGTCGCCGGCTTTTGCGGGCGACGCTGCATATGTAATGGAGGCCTAGGTTCTTTTTTATCTGCACATATACAGCCTTTACTATGAATTAAGCCCGTGACACACTGCAAGCGATGCGGCGTGAAGCGAAGCAGCTGCTTCGCTCCGCATCGCATCGCTTCTGAAGTTCAAATATTTCATCTCTGAGCGCTCAGCTACGCGACCTGACGCAGCAGAGTGCTCAGAGATGAAAAGGCAGGACACACTGAGCGCACACAGCTGCATGTACACGCTGCGCGTCGCTCTGCTTGCAGTGTGTCACAGCCTTAAGTGTCCCCCTACTGATGTATTCAGCCACACAGAATTGGTGAAAATGTTTAAATAAACAATAATAATTAGACAACAATCATGAGGGATGGCATCTTTATTTGTTTCCAATATCTAGAAATTAAAGGGACAATCTACTCTAGAATTTGTATTGTTTAAAAAGATAGATAATCCCTTTAATACCCATTCCCCAATTTTGCATAACCAACATGGTTATATTATTATACTTTTTATGTCTGTAATTGCTTGTATCTAAACCTCTGAAAAATGCCCCCTTATTTTAATTCTTTTGACAGACTTGCATTTTAGCCAATCAGTGCTGACTCCTAGGTAACTCCACATGCGTGAGTACAGTGTTATCTACATGGCACACATGAACTAACACCCTCTAGCTGTGAACAACAACTGCCCTGAGATACAAGGTGGCCTTCAAGAGCTTAGAAATTAGCATATGAGCCTACCTAGGTTTAGCTTTCAACAAAGAATACCAAGAGAACAAAGCAAAGTTGAAGATAAAAGTAAATTGAAAAGTTGTTTAAAATTGCAAGGCATATCTGAATCATGAAAGTTTAATTTTGACTAGACTGTCCCTTTAACTGTTTAGCACAGTCAGTCATCAAACGTTTGGACTATTTTTTTTTATTACATTTTTTTTGTGGCATTTTTCCATAGTACAGTACAATAAAGGGACACTGAACCCACATTTTTTTCTTTTGTAATTCAGAAAGAGCATGCAATTTTAAGCAACTTTCTAATTTACTCCTATTATCAATTTTTCTTTGTTCTCTTGCTATCATTATTTTAAAAAGAAGGTATCTAAGCTTTTTTTTGGTTTCAGTACTCTGGACAGCACTTTTTTATTGGTGGATGAATTTATCCACCAATCAGCAAGGACAACCCAGGTTGGTCACCAAGAATGGGCCGGCATCTAATATTACATTCTTGCATTTAAATAAAGATACCAAGAGAATGAAGAAAATTTGATAATAGGAGTACATTAGAAAGTTGCTTAAAATTTCATGCTCAATCTGAATCACAAAATAATTTTTTTGGGTACAGTGTCCCTTTAAAGATGTATGTAACAAGCACATTTCTTGCATTGCTCCATATATATATATGCATATATTTTTTATTAGAGGGGCCAGCATTTGTGAACATTAGTGGGATTGGGGAAGTTGTAGACACTGCGCTGCAATTTCCACAAATAGTTTTCCCGGCTGCTTTTGCTTGTTTGTACTTTGCTCCTCCTTAACCCAATTTCACTATGAATGTTGTGGGAATGCCGTGGGGCTTGCAAAGTTGCGCTGCTAGCCTAAACCTGCCTGCCTATCTGTGCTCACTGCTCAGTGATGTGTGGAGCAGTGGAGTCACTCACTGCTGTGCTGTCTCTCTAAACGGGAACTGGGAAATTATGAGGGGGATGCCTGGCAACTGACTGCATGACTGTCTGACACTGTCTCTAAAGTGAAGGAGCCACTATGATGCCCACCAGACCGGTACGGTTACGGTACACTAAGTGCACACTGAAATGGTAGGAGGGGAAGGCGGACAGGGGTCTGGGGGTGGGCAGAGAGCAGAGGTGCTTGGCCATAAGAAGCGGTAGGCACGCGGCCCGGGGCTGTGCACTGACAGACTTGGAACAGAGTCAGAGAGCAGAATTTTCATAGTTTGCACGCCTAAACATTTTCTTTAGTGATTTATTTTTAAAATGCTCCATTTATCTTTCATTTGATGCTCTGCTGAGCCAGGGAGCAGCTCTAGGCATGAGCTTTATAATTAATGCAGTTTACATATTTTATATGTGTGTGTGTCTGAGTTTTTGTGTGTGTGTGTGTGTGTGTGTCTGAGTGTTTCTGTGTGTGTGCCTGAGTGTTTTTGTGTCTGTGTGTGTGTGTGTGTCTGAGTGTTTTTGTGTGTGTCTGAGTGTTTTTTGTGTGTTTGTTTTTGTGTGTGTGTTTCTGAGTGTTTGTGTGTTTTTAAGTGTGTCTGAGTGTTTGTATGTGTGTGTGCCTGTGTTTTTGTGTTTGTGTGTGTCTGCTTTCTGGGGGGGGGGGGGGTGACACCATAACTTACCGCACCGGGTGACACCAACCCTAGTGACACCACTGTTTGTTAAGGCTTCAAGGGAGTTACTTTGGTTTTTTAGTCAGTGCAAGAGTTGCTGCGCCTGCAATTTCTGGCGAGATGAGAATGGAGTAGATTTTCTGAATTCTTACGCTGTATATTGGAAACCAAATTGCGCGTCTGTTCTATGTTAGTCTATGGGTAAAAAAAATACGTCCGAAGGGTGAAATATATGCGCGTAACTTGTATGCTACGCCGTATATGTAATACCAAAATCTTGTAAAATCTGGCGTCGCCGGCTTTTGCGGGCGACGCTGCATATGTAATGGAGGCCTAGGTTCTTTTTTATCTGCACATATACAGCCTTTACTATGAATTAAGCCCGTGACACACTGCAAGCGATGCGGCGTGAAGCGAAGCAGCTGCTTCGCTCCGCATCGCATCGCTTCTGAAGTTCAAATATTTCATCTCTGAGCGCTCAGCTACGCGACCTGACGCAGCAGAGTGCTCAGAGATGAAAAGGCAGGACACACTGAGCGCACACAGCTGCATGTACACGCTGCGCGTCGCTCTGCTTGCAGTGTGTCACAGCCTTAAGTGTCCCCCTACTGATGTATTCAGCCACACAGAATTGGTGAAAATGTTTAAATAAACAATAATAATTAGACAACAATCATGAGGGATGGCATCTTTATTTGTTTCCAATATCTAGAAATTAAAGGGACAATCTACTCTAGAATTTGTATTGTTTAAAAAGATAGATAATCCCTTTAATACCCATTCCCCAATTTTGCATAACCAACATGGTTATATTATTATACTTTTTATGTCTGTAATTGCTTGTATCTAAACCTCTGAAAAATGCCCCCTTATTTTAATTCTTTTGACAGACTTGCATTTTAGCCAATCAGTGCTGACTCCTAGGTAACTCCACATGCGTGAGTACAGTGTTATCTACATGGCACACATGAACTAACACCCTCTAGCTGTGAACAACAACTGCCCTGAGATACAAGGTGGCCTTCAAGAGCTTAGAAATTAGCATATGAGCCTACCTAGGTTTAGCTTTCAACAAAGAATACCAAGAGAACAAAGCAAAGTTGAAGATAAAAGTAAATTGAAAAGTTGTTTAAAATTGCAAGGCATATCTGAATCATGAAAGTTTAATTTTGACTAGACTGTCCCTTTAACTGTTTAGCACAGTCAGTCATCAAACGTTTGGACTATTTTTTTTTATTACATTTTTTTTGTGGCATTTTTCCATAGTACAGTACAATAAAGGGACACTGAACCCACATTTTTTTCTTTTGTAATTCAGAAAGAGCATGCAATTTTAAGCAACTTTCTAATTTACTCCTATTATCAATTTTTCTTTGTTCTCTTGCTATCATTATTTTAAAAAGAAGGTATCTAAGCTTTTTTTTGGTTTCAGTACTCTGGACAGCACTTTTTTATTGGTGGATGAATTTATCCACCAATCAGCAAGGACAACCCAGGTTGGTCACCAAGAATGGGCCGGCACCTAAACTTACATTCTTGCATTTAAATAAAGATACCAAGAGAATGAAGAAAATTTGATAATAGGAGTACATTAGAAAGTTGCTTAAAATTTCATGCTCAATCTGAATCACGAAATAATTTTTTTGGGTACAGTGTCCCTTTAAAGATGTATGTAACAAGCACATTTCTTGCATTGCTCCAAAATCCATCAGCCATAATACCAGCAAAGAGCACAAAATAACAGCCCCTAGTGTATTAGTGGTTGTTTTTGTTTCTTTGGGAAATAATTTGCTTGTATCTTCCAGTTTTTATTTCAGTACAATTCACTGCTTGTGATTGCTTTTCAACAAAGGAATGAGTTCAATTACATTGACCTTTAAAAGAGTTTCAAGCTAGACTGTTTTATTCCCAGAATGTCAGCATGATCTCTTTTTTTTTAACTCTAGTGCAAATGTATCCCTGTTATTTCAATAAATAGTTTTTATTCAGTTGCAGTTTTGTTTTCTTAACACAAAAAATATAGCAGAGCATTTAAAGGCATAATTAATACAGCACATGCAATGCCTTATTATCATCATCAAAAAATGTTAGTTTTTTTATATAATGTAACATTTAATTGCCAGTTTCTGTCTACACTGACACTCACATAGGCCTAGATTTGGAGTTTGGCGTTAGCCGTGAAAACCAGCGTTAGAGGCTCCTAACGCTGGTTTTAGGCTACCTCCGGTATTTGGAGTCACTCAAAATAGGGTCTAACGCTCACTTTTCAGCCGCGACTTTTCCATACCGCAGATCCCCTTACGTAAATTGCGTATCCTATCTTTTCAATGGGATCTTTCTAACTCCGGTATTTAGAGTCGTGTCTGAAGTGAGCGTTAGACATCTAACGACAAAACTCCAGCCGCAGGAAAAAAGTCAGTAGTTAAGAGCTTTCTGGGCTAGCGCCGGTTTATAAAGCTCTTAACTACTGTGCTCTAAAGTACACTAACACCCATAAACTACCTATGTACCCCTAAACCGAGGTCCCCCCACATCGCCGCCACTCGATTAAATTTTTTTAACCCCTAATCTGCCGACCGCCACCTACGTTATCCTTATGTATCCCTAATCTGCTGCCCCTAACACCGCCAACCCCTATATTATATTTAGTAACCCCTAACCTGCCCCCCACAACGTCGCCGCCAGCTACCTACACTTATTAACCCCTAATCTGCCGAGCGGACCTGAGCGCTACTATAATAAAGTTATTAACCCCTAATCCGCCTCACTAACCCTATAATAAATAGTATTAACCCCTAATCTGCCCTCCCTAACATCGCCGACACCTAACTTCAATTATTAACCCCTAATCTGTCGACCGGAGCTCACCGCTATTCTAATAAATGTATTAACCCCTAAAGCTAAGTCTAACCCTAACACTAACACCCCCCTAAGTTAAATATAATTTACATGTAACGAAATTAATTAACTCTTATTAAATAAATTATTCCTATTTAAAGCTAAATACTTACCTGTAAAATAAATCCTAATATAGCTACAATATAAATTATAATTACATTGTAGCTATTTTAGGATTAATATTTATTTTACAGGCAACTTTGTAATTATTTTAACCAGGTACAATAGCTATTAAATAGTTAAGAACTATTTAATAGTTACCTAGTTAAAATAATTACAAAATTACCTGTCAAATAAATCCTAACCTAAGTTACAATTAAACCTAACACTATACTATCATTAAATTAATTAAATAAAATACCTACAATTACCTACAATTAAACCTAACACTACACTATCAATACATTAATTAAATACAATACCTACAAATAACTACAATGAAATAAAATAACTAAAGTACAAAAAATAAAAAAGAACTAAGTTACAAAAAATAAAAAAATATCTACAAACATAAGAAAAATATTACAACAATTTTAAACTAATTACACCTACTCTAAGCCCCCTAATAAAACAACAAAGCCCCCCAAAATAAAAAATGCCCTACCCTATTCTAAATTACTAAAGTTAAAAGCTCTTTTACCTTACCAGCCCTGAACAGGGCCCTTTGCGGGGCATGCCCCAAGAAGTTCAGCTCTTTTGCCTGTAAAAAAAAACATACAATACCCCCCCCCAACATTACAACCCACCACCCACATACCCCTAATCTAACCCAAACCCCCCTTAAATAAACCTAACACTAAGCCCCTGAAGATCTTCCTACCTTGTCTTCACCATACCAGGTTCACCGATCGGTCCTGAAGAGCTCCTCCGATGTCCTGATCCAAGCCCAAGCGGGGGGCTGAAGATGTCCATGATCCGGTAGAAGTCTTCATCCAAGCGGGGCAGAAGAGGTCTTCCATCCGATTGAAGTCTTCATCCAGGCGGCATCTTCTATCGACATCCATCTGGAACGGAGCGGCAGCATCCTGAAGACCTCCGACACGGAACATCCATCCTGGCCGACGACTGAACGACGAATGACGGTTCCTTTAAATGACATCATCCAAGATGGCGTCCCTCGAATTCCGATTGGCTGATAGGATTCTATCAGCCAATCGGAATTAAGGTAGGAATATTCTTGGCTGATGGAATCAGCCAATCAGATTTAGCTCGCATTCTATTGGCTGATCGGAACAGCCAATAGAATGCGAGCTCAATCTGATAGGGGTCGGCGATGTTAGGGCAGCAGATTAGGGGTACATAGGGATAATGTAAGTAGAAGCGGTTTACGGAGCGGCAGATTAGGGGTTAATAATAATATGCAGGGGTCAGCGATAGCGGGGGCGGCAGATTAGGGGTTAATAAGTGTAAGGTTAGGGGTGTTTAGACTCGGGGTACATGTTAGGGTGTTAGGTGCAGACGTAGGAAGTGTTTCCCCATAGCAAACAATGGGGCTGCGTTAGGAGCTGAACGCGGCTTTTTTGCAGGTGTTAGGTTTTTTTTCAGCTCAAACAGCCCCATTGTTTTCTATGGGAGAATCGTGCACGAGCACGTTTTTGAGGCTGGCCGCTTGCGTAAGCAACTCTGGTATCGAGAGTTGAAGCTGCGTTAAGAATGCTCCTTTTTTGGAGCCTAACGCAGCCTTTATGTGGACTCTCAATACCAGAGTTATTTTTATGGTGCAGCCAGAAAAAAGTCGGCGTTAGCTACGCGGGTCGTTACCGACAAAACTCCAAATCTAGGCCATAGTGATCCCTTGTTGTAGGAAGCCAGCTACTGTTCAATCTCAATGTTTTAATTCAATTCATTTAAAAAATAAAAGGAAAATCCTATGTGTTTCATTGTAAAAAAAAAAAATTATAATAATAATATATATATATATATATATATATATATATATATATATATATATATATATATCAGGGGTTCCTTATTAGTAATGGATATGTTGTAACATCAATATTGGTGTTTTACCTTTATTGTTTTAAATGAATTGAAATAAAATGTTGAACTTTAAACTTGAATTGTAGCCTCCTTTATAGTAGGGGTCGCAACCTTGAACCCCCAGATGTTTTGGAACTACATTTCCCATCATCCTGAGACACTCTTTTGGCTGTCTGAGCATCATGGGAAATGTAGTTCCAAAACATCTGGGGGTCCAAGGTTGCTCACCCCTGCTTTATAGCACATAGTCATTACATCCCTAAAGATAAAGTTAGTTTAGTTATATTTAGGAGGTTAACATTAGTTTATTACAGGTTAGACTACGAGTGGTGTGCTGTTCGTAAACACGTTCGTTTGAGCACAATTACGCGTCATGTTAGTGCGACCTCAGAGCTCTGGTTTTAAATGTTTCGGAAAACAAAAAAGTTCCACAAAACACATCAAAAATATATTACAAAGTACAGTTAAACTCGTTATAACAGTACTAAAAATGATTTAAATAAATGTTGCACAAAAGACTTTAACATAGATATATATACAAATAAATGTCTAAATATCTATATGTATGTATATTTATATGTGTACATTTATTTATATGTGTATTTATATGTGAATATATATATATATATGTACAGACATATATACACATATAAAACAAAAAATACATATGTATACATGTATAGACATATATATAAAAGTGCATTGGTGCCCTTTGCAGTTAAGATGATTAAAACATTAAAAAACATATATATGCAATATTCATATTTTATAAAGGTTTTAAATATGTATTTACTGTAAATATTTTACAGTACAATGTTCTGCACTTATGGGAATATGTTTTTAAGAATTAGAACATATTTAAGAACATATTCTGCTATGTGAAGAACATTGGAACGTGAAATATTCATATGTTCATGTCGGGTTCGCACACTTGAGAATATAGAATCAGGATTGCGTGCAAGTATGGTGTTAGGGGATTTTCCCAATTGTTTTGCTCCATTGACTTCTATGGGGGATATATTATTGCACATGCTATATTCTAAGTTTGTCTTTTTATGCACGTAGGTTTAGCGCGCAGTTAGGTTAGCACGCAAGCAAAACAGTTTACTTTCAACTTGTAATACACTTGTAATACGAACACAACCCGATGCTCTCAAAAAGCTTACTTCTAGCGCAGTTAACGATTGGGCGGGAGCATTAAATTGCGATCCACTTGTAATTTGGCCCTATATATTTTATATATAAATAAAGTATGTGGACATCTGATCTATTACACCTATGTGAGCTTGTTGGACATCATTCCAATACCGTGGATATTAATATGGAATTGCCACCCCTCCTTTGCAACTATAGTAGCCGCCACCCTTCACATGATTTTCAAGTGTGTCTGTGGGAATCTGTGCCCATTAATCCAAACGAACCCTTGTGTGGTCAGGCTCTTGTATTCCAATTCATCCCAAAGCTGTTGAAACCATATCTTCATAGACCTCGCTTTGAACATAGGGGCATGGTCATGCTGGAACAGGAAAGGGCCTTTCCCCAAACTGTTGGTACAAAGTTGGAACCACCTGATTGTCTAAAATGTCTTTGTATTCTGTAGCATTAAGATTGCCAGATAGTGAAGTGAGATTCATCACTCCAGAGAACGTATTTCAACTGCTTCTATTAAGTCCAGTGGAGACATGCTTTACACCATTCCAGCAGATGCTTGGCATTGAGCATGTTAATGTGAGGCTTGTGTACAGCTGCTTGGCCGTAGAAACCCATTTCATGAAGCTTCAGACATAAAGTTTGTGTGGTGATTTTGCTACCAGAAGCAGTCTGGAACTCTGTAGTAAATGATAAAACAGATGGTAGGTGATTTTTACATGCTACATGCGTCAGCACTCATCAGTCAAGTGAGTTACCATGGTCTACCACTTTGTGGCAGTGCTGTTGTTGCTCCAAGACACTTCCATTTCACAATAATAGCACTTACAGATGAAAAGCATTATATGTGACTTCTTATGGAAAGGTTGGAACACCCGAGATATATAGTTCAGGTCAGAGGCCTGATGTGCAACACCCTTGAAAATTGTCCCAGTAACATGCTGTTCAAAAAGGAACTGACACCCTCAGTTGGAGCAGCAGCAGTAGGACTGAGGGTTTTGCAAAATTGATTACATTTGAAATATTACATTTACTATACAGAGAAGAGTCAATTTCCTAAGTGCACTGGTTCAGATAAGAGGCCTGGTGCGCAACCCCCTTCAAAAGGACACAGCAACACGCTGTTTGAAATGGATCTGTCACCCTCAATTGGAGCAGCAGTAGGAGTGAGGCTTTGGCAAAAGGGGACATTGATTAAGTTAGAAATATTAAATTCACTGTAGCGAGAAGAGTGAATTTTCTAAGTGCACTAAGTTCAGGTCAGAGGCCAGGTGCACAACCCCCTTGAAATACACACAGCGTCACAATGTTATATTAGGAAGTGACACCCTCAGTTGGAGCAGGAGCAGCACCAGGAGTGAGGCTTTGGTAAAAGGTGACAACAATTTTAATATTAAATTCACTGTAGCGAGAAAAGTGATTCAGGTTAGAGGCCTGGGGGTCAATTTATCATATGACGGCGGACATCGCTAATTGCCGACAGCTTACGCCGGCATTTAACATTGCACAAGCATTTATTGTGAAATGCTTATGCAATGCTGCCTCCTGCACATTCGCGGCCAATCGGCTGCTAACAGGGGGTGTCAACCCGCTGCTTCTTAACTTCAGTTTCCAGCGAGTCGGAAAATACGGGGGTAGATAGCAGCATCCATTGCTTGTTAAATCTACCCCCTGGTGTTCAGCCCCCTTCAAATACACACAGCGTCACAATGTTCTATAGGGAACTGATACTGGTGCCGAACCATATCCATGGAAAACCGTAGAGAATGAGGAGGAAGTAATTTGTGTGGAGGTTCTGCTGACTCCACTGCTGACAACTTCCTGGTAAATGCCACCTTCCTGACCTTCTTCATTCATCAACGTACCCCTCTTGAGCTGCACCAAAATAACTCTTTCGGAGAGTTTTTCCTTTCACTCTGGCAGAGTTTTTGCCTTCTCAACCACAGTACCCTTTACCCTTGGGTCACACAGGGTAGCCAGCATGTAGTTGGGGCAGTCATCTATGTCCAGCAAATTACTCAAGTGGGCTTTAAAGGGACATTAAACACTTTGAGATGGTAATATAAAATGATAAATTATATATATAGAAAAAACTCTGCAATATACTTTCATTCTTTATTTTGTCTCTTTTTCCTGTAATTCTATTCTGACTTTGTTTTTTAGTTCCTGTTAGAAATAGAAGTGCAGGACACTGTTATATTCCACACAGCTATTTTCTGCACACTTTAATGAACTATTTATGACTGTCCCTAACTGGCCACAGCAGAGAAGGTAACCTAAGTTACAACATGGCAGCTCCCATTGTTTTATAGAAACTATCACCTAGATTACGAGTTTTCCATTAGAGGCTATGCGGTGCTAACGAGCAGTTTATGCTCACCCCTCACTTACAGACAGCGCTGGTATTACGGGTTTTTACAAAGAAGACAAGAAGTGAGCGTTGAGCAAAATTTTGCTCCTTATCGCACTCCAATACCAGCGCTGCTTACGATAGCGGTGAGCTGGTGTAACGTGCTCGTGCACGATTTCCCCATAGGAATCAACAGGGAGAGCCGGCTGAAAAAAAGTCTAACACCTGCAAAAAAGCAGCGTAAAGCTCCTTAACGCATGAACCCCGAGTCTAAACACCCCTAATCTTACACTTATTAACCCCTAATCTGCTGCCCCCGACATCACCGACACCCACATTATAATTATTAACCCCTAATATGCCGCTCCAGACACCGCCGCCACCTACATTATACTTATGAACCCCTAATCTGCTGCCCTTAACATCGCCGACACCTACATTATATTTATTAACCCCTAATCTGCCGCCCCCTGTCGCCGCCACCTACCTACATTTATTAACCCCTAATCTGCTGCCCCCAACGTCGCTGCCACTATAATAAACATTATTAACCCCTAAACCGCCACACTCCCGCATCACAAACATTAGTTAAATATTATTAACCCCTAATCTGCCGGCCCTAACATCGACGCCACCTACCGACATTTATTAACCCCTAATCTGCCGCCCCCAAATCGCCGCCACTATATTAAAGTTATTAACCCCTAAACCTAAGTCTAACCCTAAACATAACACCCCCTAACTTAAATATAATTTAAAAAAATCTCAATAAAATTACTATAATTAACTAAATTATTCCTATTTAAAACTAAATACTTACCTATAAAATAAACCCTAAGCTAGCTACAATATAACTAATAGTTACATTGTAGCTAGTTTAGGATTTATGTTTATTTTACAGGCAAGTTTGTATTTATTTTAACTAGGTAGAATAGTTATTAACTATTTAATAACTACCTAGCTAAAATAAATACAAAGTTACCTGTAAAATAAAACCTAACCTAAGTTACAATTACACCTAACACTACACTATAATTAAATTAATTCCCTAAATTAAATACAATTAAATAAAATTACAAGAAAAAAACACTAAATTTCAAAAAATAATAAACAAATTACAAGATTTTTAAACTAATTACACCTAATCTAACCTCCCTAACAAAATAAAAAGCCCCCCCCCAAAAAAAAAACCCTACCCTACACTAAATTACAAATAGCCCTTAAAAGGGCCTTTTGCGGGGCATTGCCCCAAAGTAATCAGCTCTTTTACCTGTAAAAAAAAATACAAATTCCCCCCCAACACTAACCCCTTGAAGATCACCTTACCGGGAGAAGTCTTCATCCAACCGGGCCGAAGTCCTCAACAAAGCCGGGAGAAGTCTTCATCCAAGCCGGGCAAAGTGGTCCTCCAGACGGGCAGAAGTCTTCATCCAGACGGCATCTTCTATCTTCATCCATCCGGCGCGGAGCGGGTCCATCTTCAAGACATCCGGCACGGAGCATCCTCTTCAATCAACGGCTAACACAGAATGAAGGTACCTTTAAGTGACGTCATCCAAGATGGCGTCCCTTAGATTCCGATTGGCTGATAGAATTCTATCAGCCAATCGGGATTAAGGTAGAAAAAAATCCTATTGGCTGTTCCAATCAGCCAATAGAATGCAAGCTCAATCCTATTGGCTGATAGAATCGTCGGATGGATGAAGATAGATGAAGCCGTCTTGATGAAGACTTCTGCCCGTCTGGAGAACCACTTCGCCCCCGGCTTGGAAGAAGACTTCTCTCGGCTTCGTTGAGGACTTCGGCCGGTTGGATGAAGACTTCTGCGCTTCCTTGAGGGTGGATGTCCGGTCTTCTTTTAAGGGCAATGGGGAGCTTAGGTTTTTTTAGATAGTATTTTATTTTGGGGGTTGGTTGTGTGGGTGGTGGGTTTTACTGTTGGGGGGTTGTTTGTATTTTTTATACAGGTAAAAGAGCTGATTACTTTGGGGCAATACTCTGCAAAAGGCCCTTTTAAAAGCTATTGATAGTTTAGTTTAGGCTAGGCTTTTTTTTATTTTGATAGTGCTATTAGATTAGGTGTAATTAGTTTAAATATCTTGTAATTTGTTTATTATTTTCTGTAATTTAGTGGGGGGTTTTGTACTTTAGCTAATTTAATATATTTAATTGTTTTTAGTTTAGTTAATTTATTTAATTGTAGGGTTAGGTGTTATTGTAACTTAGGTTAGGTTTTATTTTACAGGTACTTTTGTATTTATTTTAGCTAGGTAGTTATTAAATAGTTAATAACTATTTAATAACTATTCTACCTAGTTAAAATAAATACAAACTTGCCTGTAAAAAAAATAAACCCTAAGATAGCTACAATGTAACTATTAGTTATATTGTAGCTAGCTTAGGGTTTATTTTATAGGTAAGTATTTAGTTTTAAATAGGAATTATTTAGGTAATAATATTAATTTTTATTTCGATTTATTGTAATTATATTTAAGTTAGGGGTGTTAGGGTTAGACTTAGGTTTAGGGGTTAATACATTTAGTATAGTGGCGGCCACGTTGGTGCGGCAGATTAGGGGTTAATAAATGTAATGTAGGTGGTGGCGATGTTGGGGCAGCAGATTAGGGGTTAATAAGTATAATGTAGGTGGCGGCGATGTTAGGGACGGCAGATTAGGGGTTAATAATATTTAACTAGTGTTTGCAAGGCGGGAGTGCAGCGGTTTAGGGGTTAATATGTTTATTATAGTTGCGGCGATGTCCGGAGCAGCAGATTAGGGGTTAAAAATGTTATTATAGTGTTTGCGATGCAGGAGGGCCTCAGTTTAGGGGTTAATAGGTAGTTTATGGGGGTTAGTGTACTTTTTAGCACTTTAGTTATGAGTTTTATGCTACAGCGTTGTACCATAAAACTCTTAACTACTGACTTTTAAAAGCGTTAGGACTCTTGACGGGGTAGGGTGTACCGCTCACTTTTTGGCCTCCCAGGACAGACTCGTAATATCAGCGCTATGGAAGTCCCATAGAAAAAAGACTTTACGAAGTTTGCGTAAGTCGTTTTGCGGTAAGGCCAAAGAAGTGTGCGGTACACCTATACCTGGACGAGTCGTAATAGCAGCGGGCGTAAAAAAAGCAGCGTTAGGACCTCTTAACGCTGCTTTTTTACCTTAACGCACAACTTGTAATCTAGCCGTTTGTATTTAGATTTAAATAGGTATTATTAGTTAATAATTGTAACTTTAATTTAGTTATATTTTAATTAGGTTAAAGTGGGGCGATGTGGGGGGTGCGGTTTAGGATTTAATAGGTTTAGTCTGTGTTGGCGATGTTTCGGAACAACGGTTTAGGAGTAAATAGGTTTAGTTAGTGTTGGCGATGTGTGTGTGGGTGCGGTTTAGGGGTTAATAGGTTTAGTTTGTGTCGGCGATGTGGGGGGTGAGGTTTAGGGGTTAATAGGTTTAGTTTGTTTCGGCAATGTTTTGGAACGGCGGTTTAGGGGTTAATAGGTTTAGTAAGTGTTGGCGATGGGGGGGTGCGGTTTAGGGGTTAATAGGTTTAGTTTGTGTTGGCGATGTGGGGGGTGCGGTGTAGGGGTAATAGGTTTAGTTTGTGTCTGCGATGTTTCGGAACGGCAGTTTAGAGGTTAATAGGTTTAGTTAGTGTTGGCGATGTGGGGGGGGTGCGGTTTAGGGGTTAATAGGTTTAGTTTGTGTCTGCGATGTGAGGAGGTGCGGTTTAGGGGTTAATAGGTTTAGTTTGTGTCGCCGATGTTTCGGAACGGCGGATTAGGGGTTAATAGCTTTATTTCATGTTGGCAATGTGGGGAGGTGGGGTTAATAGGTTTAGTTTGTGTTGGCGATGTTTTGGAACAGCGGTTTAGGGGTTAATAGGTTTAGTTAGTGTTGGCGATGGGGGGTGCGGTTTAGGGGTTCATAGGTTTAGTTTGTGTCGGCGATGTGGGGGGGGTGCGGTTTAGGGGTTAATAGGTTTAGTTAGTGTTGGCGATGTGGGGGGTGGTGCAGTTTAGGGGTTAATAGGTTTAGTTCGTGTTGACGATGTGGAGGGGGTGCGGTTTATGGGTTAATAGGTTTAGTGCGGCTTAAGGGTAATAGGTTTAGTTTGTGTCGGCGATGTTTCGGAACAGTGGTTTAGGGGTTAATAGGTTTAATTAGTGTTGGCGATGTGGGGGTTGAGATTTAGGGGTTAATAGGTTTAGTTTGTGTCAGCGGTGAGGGGGTGTGTGGTTTAGGGGTTAATAGGTTTAGTTTGTGTCAGCGATGTTTCGGAACGGTGGTTTAGGGGTTAATAGGTTTAGTTAATGTTGGCGATGTAGGGGGTACGGTTTAGAGGTTAATAGGTTTAGTTCAAGTCGGCGATGTGGGGGGGTGCGGTTTAGGGGTTAATAGGCTTAGTTTGTGTCAGGGATGTTTCGGAACGGCGGTTTAGGGGTTAATAGGTTTAGGTAGTGTTAGTGATGTGGGGGACGGCGATTTAGGGGTTAATAGCTATATTTAGTGGCGGCGTGGGTGGCGGCGGCTTAACATAATTTTGTTTTGGCAAATGCCGGAACATTAGCTAGAAATATCGATTTGGTCCGTAATAAAGATACGGTCCGACATTAATAATTCGGTAACAGCTTCGAATGCATCCAAATTTTAAAATTCGGAATGACACAAATAAATTCCTAAACCGAATTACCGACACATACCGAATTATTACGAATGTCTCGCGGCAGATTAGGGGTTAATAAATGTAATGTAGGTGGTGGCGATGTTGGGGCAGCAGATTAGGGGTTAATAAGTATAATGTAGGTGACGGCGATGTTAGGGACGGCAGATTAGGGGTTAATAATATTTAACTAGTGTTTGCAAGGCGGGAGTGCAGCGGTTTAGGGGTTAATATGTTTATTATAGTTGCGGCGATGTCCGGAGCAGCAGATTAGGGGTTAAAAATGTTATTATAGTGTTTGCGATGCAGGAGGGCCTCAGTTTAGGGGTTAATAGGTAGTTTATGGGGGTTAGTGTATTTTTTAGCACTTTAGTTATGAGTTTTATGCTACGGCGTTGTACCATAAAACTCTTAACTACTGACTTTTAAAAGCGTTAGGACTCTTGACGGGGTAGGGTGTACCGCTCACTTTTTGGCCTCCCAGGACAGACTCGTAATATCAGCGCTATGGAAGTCCCATAGAAAAAAGACTTTACGAAGTTTGCGTAAGTCGTTTTGCGGTAAGGCCAAAGAAGTGTGCGGTACACCTATACCTGGACGAGTCGTAATAGCAGCGGGCGTAAAAAAAGCAGCGTTAGGACCTCTTAACGCTGCTTTTTTACCTTAACGCTCAACTTGTAATCTAGCCGTTTGTATTTAGATTTAAATAGGTATTATTAGTTAATAATTGTAACTTTAATTTAGTTATATTTTAATTCGGTTAAAGTGGGGCGATGTGGGGGGTGCAATTTAGGATTTAATAGGTTTAGTCTGTGTTGGCGATGTTTCGGAACAACGGTTTAGGAGTAAATAGGTTTAGTTAGTGTTGGCGATGTGTGTGGGGGTGCGGTTTAGGGGTTAATAGGTTTAGTTTGTGTCGGCGATGTGGGGGGTGAGGTTTAGGGGTTAATAGGTTTAGTTTGTTTCGGCGATGTTTTGGAACGGCGGTTTAGGGGTTAATAGGTTTAGTAAGTGTTGGCGATGGGGGGGTGCGGTTTAGGGGTTAATAGGTTTAGTTTGTGTTGGCGATGTGGGGGGTGCGGTGTAGGGGTAATAGGTTTAGTTTGTGTCGGCGATGTTTCGGAACGGCAGTTTAGAGGTTAATAGGTTTAGTCTGTGTTGGCGATGTTTCGGAACAACGGTTTAGGAGTAAATAGGTTTAGTTAGTGTTGGCGATGTGTGTGGGGGTGCGGTTTAGGGGTTAATAGGTTTAGTTTGTGTCGGCGATGTGGGGGGTGAGGTTTAGGGGTTAATAGGTTTAGTTTGTTTCGGCAATGTTTTGGAACGGCGGTTTAGGGGTTAATAGGTTTAGTAAGTGTTGGCGATGGGGGGGTGCGGTTTAGGGGTTAATAGGTTTAGTTTGTGTTGGCGATGTGGGGGGTGCGGTGTAGGGGTAATAGGTTTAGTTTGTGTCGGCGATGTTTCGGAACGGCAGTTTAGAGGTTAATAGGTTTAGTTAGTGTTGGCGATGTGGGGGGGGGTGCGGTTTAGGGGTTAATAGGTTTAGTTTGTGTCTGCGATGTGAGGAGGTGCGGTTTAGGGGTTAATAGGTTTAGTTTGTGTCGCCGATGTTTCGGAACGGCGGATTAGGGGTTAATAGCTTTATTTCATGTTGGCAATGTGGGGAGGTGGGGTTAATAGGTTTAGTTTGTGTTGGCGATGTTTTGGAACAGCGGTTTAGGGGTTAATAGGTTTAGTTAGTGTTGGCGATGGGGGGTGCGGTTTAGGGGTTCATAGGTTTAGTTTGTGTCGGCGATGTGGGGGGGGGTGCGGTTTAGGGGTTAATAGGTTTAGTTAGTGTTGGCGATGTGGGGGGTGGTGCAGTTTAGGGGTTAATAGGTTTAGTTCGTGTTGACGATGTGGAGGGGGTGCGGTTTATGGGTTAATAGGTTTAGTGCGGCGTAAGGGTAATAGGTTTAGTTTGTGTCGGCGATGTTTCGGAACGGTGGTTTAGGGGTTAATAGGTTTAATTAGTGTTGGCGATGTGGGGGTTGAGATTTAGGGGTTAATAGGTTTAGTTTGTGTCGGCGGTGAGGGGGTGTGTGGTTTAGGGGTTAATAGGTTTAGTTTGTGTCAGCGATGTTTCGGAACGGTGGTTTAGGGGTTAATAGGTTTAGTTAATGTTGGCGATGTGGGGGGTACGGTTTAGAGGTTAATAGGTTTAGTTCAAGTCGGCGATGTGGGGGGGTGCGGTTTAGGGGTTAATAGGCTTAGTTTGTGTCAGGGATGTTTCGGAACGGCGGTTTAGGGGTTAATAGGTTTAGGTAGTGTTAGTGATGTGGGGGACGGCGATCTATTCCATAAAGATAAAGGAGTCCCACTGAGACCCTGACTTCTTTGTTTACATTACATTCACACATCGAAGTTAAATGAAACGATCTTACCGGAACGCCGTGGAACAGGAACACGGCCCTTCAAGTGTGACAGATAGCCTGTCTTCTGACATGGATTTGAGTAAAGAAAGCAGGCAGCGAAACTCATCAACGCTGATTGCTAAGGAGCTGTTACCATTAGTTGCGATGGTTTCGCAGAAAGCCTCTCCCTGCATCTCCGGACTCTAACCCTTATCCATGCTCTCACTGAGTGACTGACAGGATTACTTAAAACTCCAGTCCCATTTCAAAGAGTACTACCCTCCATAAGAGACTATCTTTAATCTTCCGATACTTCTCTGCAAACCTCCTGTGACGAAAGGCAGGATCGGTGCAAGGATTTTTGTCTACACAGGCAAAGATGCATTTTGACCCCCCCCCCAAAACCCACATCGAAATGCCATAAACCCCCCCCCCCCCACCACCACCACAATACCACCGACCTCCCTGCCCTCCTCCACCTCCATACCAAGTACATTTTAATTGCGCTCCATAAAGCTAACTTATTTTTCTTTTACAGAAATGTTTTTTTGGTGGTTTTGTAAAGTGCATTTTAAAGTGCATATGTACTAATGCAGATACATACAGAGTACAGACACATATACACAATAACATATACATAACACGTGTACAGACACTCACACATATATACAGGCACCACATGCACCCAGAAGCACAGACACCCACATTTCCACATATATACAGTCACCACATGCACCCAGACACCCACATTTGCACATATATACAGGCACCACATGTACCCAGAGGCACAGACACCCACATTTGCACATATTTACAGGCACCACATGCACCCAGAGGCACAGACACCAACATTTGCACATATATACAGGCACCACATGCCCCCAGACACCCACATTTGCACATATATACAGGCACCACATGCACCCAGAGGCACAGACACCCACATTTGCAGATATATACAGGCACCACATGCACCCAGAGGCACAGACACCCACATTTGCACATATATACAGGCACTACATGCACCCAGAGGCACAGACACCCACATTTGCACATATATACAGGCACCACATGCACGCAGAGGCACAGACACCCACATTTGCACATATATACAGGCACCACATGCACCCAGAGGCACAGACACTCACATTTGCAGATATATACAGGCACCACATGCACCCAGAGGCACAGCCACCCACATTTGCACATATATACAGGCACTACATGCACCAAGAGATACAGACACCCACATTTGCACATATATACAGGCACCACATGCACCGACACCCACATTTGCACATATATATATATATATATATATATATATATATACAGGCACCACATGCCCCCAGACACCCACATTTGCACATATATACAGTCACCACATGCCCCCAGACACCCACATTTGCACATATACACAGGCACCACATGCACCCAGAGTCACAGACACCCACATTTGCACCACATGACCCCAGAGTCACAGACACCCACATTTGCACATATATACAGGCACCACATGCCCCCAGAGTCACAGACACACACACTTGCACTTATATACAGGCACATTTATAACTCAGTCACACCATACAAATGTTAGTGACTACTTACACACAGTTTTTGTTTGTTTTTCTAAAATCATGTGATAGATTTATGTACTATTGGTATTGTTATTAGATTATGGCATACAGAACAATAGTGTTCCCTTTTATTTTACTACTAGTCCTAAAGCCCGTTCACACGGGCCATTTTTTGCAGTACAGCGGTCCCACCCCTTGCTCTCTCTCCCTCCCCCTCTCTTTTGCGCTCTCTCCCCCTCTCTTTTGAGCTTTCTCTCTCCCCCTCTCTTTTGCGCTCTCTCTCTCCCCCCCTCTTTTGCGCTCTCTCTCCCCCTCTCTTTTGCGCTCTCTTTCTCCCCCCTCTCTTATGAGCTCTCTCTCCCCCTCTCTTTTGCGCTCTCTCCCCCTCTCTTTTGCACTCTCTTTCTCCCCCACTCTTTTGCGCTCTCTTTCTCCCCCACTCTTTTGCGCTCTCTCTCTCCCACTCTCTTCTGCGCTCTCTCTCTCCCACTCTCTTCTGCGCTCTCTCTCTCCCCCTTCTCTTTTGCGCTCTCTCTCTTCCCCCTCTTTTGCTCTCTCTCCCCCCTCTCTTTTGCTCTTTCTCTTCATCCCTCTCTTTTGCTCTCTCCCCCTCTCTATTGCTCTCTCTCCCCTCTCTCTCTCCCCCCCTCTCTCTCTCTCCCCTCTATCTCTCCCCCCTCCCCCCCCCTCTCTCTCCCTCCCTAACACTAATCCCCTGAAGATCATCCTACCTTGAGTTGTCTTCACTCAGCCGAGCAGCGATGGAACCGAAGTGGACATCCGTAGCGGAAGAAGTTAATCCTCCAAGCGGCGCTGAAGAAATCTTCCATCCGATGAAGTCATCATCCAGGCGGCGCTGAAGAAGTCTTCGATCCGGGCGATGTCATCTTCCAAGAGGCGCTGAAGAGGTCTTCTATCCGGGCGATGTCATCTTCCAAGCCGGGTCTTGAATCTTCCTCCCGCCGACGGACTACCGACGAATGAAGGCTCCTTTAAGGGACGTCATCCAAGATGGCGTCCCCTCAATTCCGATTGGCTGATAGGATTCTATCAGCCAATCGGAATTAAGGTAGGAAAAATCTGATTGGCTGATTCCATCAGCCAATCAGATTCAAGTTCAATCCGATTGGCTGATCCAATCAGCCAATCAGATTGAGCTCGCATTCTATTGGCTGTTCCGATCAGCCAATAGAATGCGAGCTCAATCTGATTGGCTGATTGGATCAGCCAATCGGATTGAACTTGAATCTGATTGGCTGATTCCATCAGCCAATCAGATTTTTCCTACCTTAATTCCGATTGGCTGATAGAATCCTATCAGCCAATCGGAATTGAGGGGACGCCATCTTGGATGACGTCCCTTAAAGGAGCCTTCATTCGTCGGTAGTCCGTCGGTGAAGAAGGATGTTCCGCGTCGGCGGGAGGAAGATTCAAGACCTGGCTTGGAAGATGACATCGCCCGGATAGAAGACCTCTTCAGCGCCTCTTGGAAGATGACATTGCCCGGATCGAAGACTTCTTCAGTGCCGCCTGGATGATGACTTCATCGGATGGAAGATTTCTTCAGCGCCACTTGGAGAATTAACTTCTTCCGCTCCGGATGTCCACTTCGGTTCCATCGCTGCTCGGCTGAGTGAAGACGACTCAAGGTTGGATGATCTTCAGGGGATTAGTGTTAGGTTTTTGTAAGGGGGGTTTGGGTTAGATTAGGGGTATGTGGGTGGTGGGTTTTAATGTTGGGGGGGGGTTGTATTTTTCTTTTACAGGCAAAAGAGCAGTTTTCTTTGGGGCAAGCCCCACAAATGGCCCTTTTAAGGGCTGGTAAGGTAAAAGAGCTTTGAACTTTATTTAATTTAGAATAGGGTAGGGCATTTTTTTTTATTTTGGGGGGGTTTGTTATTTTATTAGGGGGCTTAGATTAGGTGTAAGTAGCTTAAAATTGTTGTAATATTTTTAAAATGTTTGTAACTTATTTTTTTATTTTTTGTAACTTAGCTTTTTTATTTTTTGTACTTTAGTTAGTTTATGTAATTGTATTTAATTGTAGTTATTAGTAGGTAGTTTATTTAATTAATGTAATGATAGTGTAGTATTAGGTTTAATTGTAACTTAGGTTAGGATTTATTTTACAGGTAATTTTGTATTTCTTTTAGCTAGGTAGTTATTAAATAGTTAATAACTATTTAATAACTATTCTAACTAGCTAAAATAAATACAAAGTTACCTGTAAAATAAATATAAATCCTAAGATAGCTACAATGTAATTATTATATTGTAGCTATCTTAGGGTTTATTTTACAGGTAAGTATTTAGTTTTAAATAGGAATAATTTATTTAAGTATAGTGTAGTGTTAGGTATAATTGTAACTTAGGTTAGTTTTTATTTTACAAGTTAATTTCTCTTTATTTTAGCTAGGTAGCTATTAAATAGTTAATAACTATTTAATAGCTATTGTACCTAATTAAAATAAATTGAAAGTTGCCTGTAAAATAAAAATAAATCCTAAGATAGCTACAATATAATTATTATTTATATTGTAGCTATATTAGGGTTTATTTTAAAGGTAAGTATTTAGTTTTAAATAGGATTAATTTAGTTAATAAGAGTAATATTATTTAGATTTATTTAATTAATATTTAAGTTAGGGGGGTGTTAGGGTTAGTGTTAGACTTAGGTTTAGGGGTTAATAATTGTATTACAGTGGCGGCGGTGTAGTGGGGGGCAGGATAGGGGTTAATAAATTTAATATAGGTGGCGACGGTGTAGGGGGGGCAGGATAGGGGTTAATAAATTTAATATAGGTGGCGACGGTGTAGGGGGGGCAGGATAGGGGTTAATACATTTAATATAGGTTGCGGCGGATTCAGGGAGCGGCGGTTTAGGGGTTAATACATTTATTATAGTTGCGGTGTGCTCCGGGAGCGGCGGTTTAGGGGTTAATATGTATAGAGTAGCTTGCGGTGGGCTCCGGGAGCGGCGGTTTAGGGGGTAATAACTTTATTTAGTTGCGGCGGTGTAGGGGGGACAGATTAGGGGTGTTTAGACTCGGGGTACATGTTAGGGTGTTAGGTGTAGACAGCTCCCATAGGAATCAATGGGATGTCTGGCAGCAGCGAACTTGTACTTTCGCTATGGTCAGACTCCCATTGATTCCTATGGGATCCGCCGCCTCCAGGGGTGGCGGTTTGAAAACCAGGTACGCTGGGCCGTAAAAGTGCCGAGCGTACCTGCTAGTCATTTGATAACTAGCAAAAGTAGTGAGATTGTGCCGTACTTGTGTGCGGAACATCTGGAGTGACGTAAGAATCGATCTGTGTCAGACGGATCGAAGTTTACGTCACAAAATTCTACTTTTGTCGGTCTCGAGCCTTTGATAACTAAGGCGAATCAGCCTCGCCACAAATACGCTGCGGAATTCCAGCGTATTTGAGGTTGACGGCTTGATAACTACCCCCCTTGGCCTTTTATAGTATAGGATTATTAGGACAGGCTGGACAGCATAAAGATAAAGGTACATGTAGATGGGCAACACTTTATGATTTAATCCTACCTTATTCCTGCAGTGAAGTAGTTAAGTGTGCTCCTGTAGTGATGAGGTCAGGACCGAACTCCAATTCGTCAAAAACTCCAAGCTGACGTCACTTCCGGTGACTCTTTTATTTTAATATCTGTTTTGCCTCTGTCTGGGGGGCCACCGCAGACCCTTTGGCATACACCCCAAGTAAACCTTGGGGAATGAGGTTTACAAGGGGGGCTACAAGGGGGGCTATTTTGCCTCCGCCTCCAGGCGGAGGCAAAATAGATAGTGAAGATAGAGGATTACAAGACCTATCTGATTGGTTGTGAATCCTGTCACTCACAGGACACGGACCAATCAGATGTATGGAAATACCGGAAGTGATGTCAGATTGGAGTTTTTGACAGATTGGAGTTCTCAACAGAACACCCGGCAGAAAAAACATCACTGAGGGGGAGGGGAGGAGTTCAGAGCAAGCTGAAGGGAGAGAAAAAAAATGCTGCTTCAGCCTAGCTCTGAATAGCTGCCTTAATGCCTAATATCTGGCTATCCTGCTGCAGCACCCATAGAACTTGATCTACAGGAGCACTGCTGCTCAGTGCTATCAGAACAGGAAGTAAGCAGCTGCGTGTGCTGAGTGCTCTTCTGTTATGATTTCACTCATAGCTGAGCCTGAGAAACTCCAGTGCTGGAATTAGCAGCCTGCACGTCAGTCACTCACCAGCTTCAGATTGACGTGCAGGTGAAGTTTGTACTTGCAGCGCTTCTAGTGCAAGGACCACTGTCTGGCATGTGAAAATAAAAAAGTATATAATGTATAAAAAAACATACCTGTCACACAACCCTCTAGGCACCGGAGACTGAGGATCAGGAGGGGAGTAAAACAGTTAGCAACAATAGGTTGATCAGTCTGAGCAGCTGCACGGTCTCTTCCTATCAGTGTCTGCAGCTCGGCTCCAGTAGTACTGTGCAGTAAGTCACAAGGTGGCTAAAGCTCCTGCTCTCGGTGCCCCCCTGCAGAGTGCACCCTGAGGCGACTGCCTGTGCTGCCTTGCACAAGCGCCAGCCCTGACGAAAGGCAAGGAATGACTGGGGGATGAGGGAAGTGGGGGAGGTATTTAAGCCTTTGGCTGGGGTGTCTTTGCCTCCTGGTGGCCAGGTTCTGAATTCCCAAAAGTAATGAATGCAGCTGTGGACTCTCCCCATTTAAGAAGAAAACGTATCAGTACTTGTACTTGGTCTTAAAAAATGGTATCAGTGCAACCCTAATATACATGATAGAAAATATTTCAGTAACGTCCATTTAAATGTGTGCTGTTGTATAGTTCTAAAAACTAAATAAAAACATAAGTTAGCATCCACTATATTTTTGACAACCAACATTAAACATCTGTATGCAATGTTTACCCAAATATAACTAACATACTACTAGACAATGTATGTAAGAAAATGAATCGGTCACTGAAATAGCTCCTATTTATATAGGGATAGGAAAGTCAAAATTAAACTTATATGATTCAGATAGAGCATGTCATTTTAAGACACAATTAAATTAACTTTCTATATTCAAATGTGCTTCATTGTCTTAGTATCCCTTGTTAAAAATGAATATGCAGATATCCTACACTAATGGGAGCTGCTGCTAATTGGTGCCTGTGTTCTAAAATAAGTCTCGACTTAGAAGAATGCGGGACCTGCATCACTTTCGGTGACGTGACATCAGCTGTTGGAGGTGTGTGGCGCTCACTGCGCATGCGCAAGCGGCCCAACCTCTCAAAATCAGCTGTTTCAGTAGCAGCAAAGGGTCGAGGAATTATATGGAAATTAGCCTTTATTGCGCATGCTCTCCAGACACACTCCGCGTATGCCCACGGTATCAGAGGGTCCAGGATTTATACAGGTACATTGCCTTCAGTGCGCATGCGCGCAGTGTCGTACGATAGGGGTGGAAAAAACCCCCATACAATTTGAAATAATATGAAAAATATGTGAATCCCAAATGATCAACACTTAAAGTATTAGGGCGGATTCCATTAAAAAACTTCATGTACAGTGTCACGTGGCCCCACAAAATTTAACTGTTGTGTCTGCATAGTGTGATCGTACCTATACCCATACCTCCCAACATTTCAAAATTCAAAAGAGGGACACGCCCCCCCCCCCCCGGCAAAAAAAATTGAAATGTGGTGGGCGGGGCTTAAACAAATCATAAGACCAAAGTAATATAAATAAAATTCTAAATAAAGTCATAGATTTTAATACACTTAGGCAGCAAATCAAACACAAGCTCAAACCACTGGTATGGCTATGTGAGCTATGTATTTAATTAGCCTTTGCAAAGACATTGCTAAATATTTTTATTAATTGGACATTTAATAATAAATTCTTTAAAACTGCTCTCTGCATTCCCCATTAAAGTGAATGTCAAGTCAAGTTCACCACTCTTCCTCATCTTGTTAATTACCTAAAATAAACTTTAGTTTAAGTCATCATTTTTTTATAATTTAAGACTAAGACCATAATCGAAGGATTTATAATCCTACTTCGCTTACTTTCTTCCTCCGCCCGCCATCTTGTCCGTCGTATCTAATTTGATTGACATTGCCTTTAACAAATTATAGCTCATACCCCGTGGCGTCCAGCCCCTTTTTGCACACGTAACGCGATCAAACTGCGCATGCGTTCCCTAACAAATCGTAATTGACAATCCATGCTCGTTCACATGTAGCGCATGTGCAAACTATTCCTAACACCTAACGCATGCGCAATATCTATCTACCTGTCAACCGCGGTCCGCTTTCCCCCGCCGCAATCCCTAATAAAGTGTTTAACCCCTAAACCGCCGCTCCTGGACCCCGCCGCCACCTAATAAAGTTATTAACCCCTAAACCGCCGCTCCCGGACCCCGCCGCCATCTACCTTAGCTACCCCGCCGCCATCTACCCCACCTACCCCGCTGCCATCTACCTTAGCTACCCCGCCGCCATCTACCTTAGCTACCCCGCAGCCATCTACCCCCCCTACCCCGCCGCCATCTACCTTAGCTACCCCGCCGACATCTACCTTAGCTACCCCGCCGCCATCTGCCCCACCTACCCCGCCGCCATCTACCTTACCTACCCCGCCGCCATCTACCCCATCTACCCCGCCGCCATCTACCCCATCTACCCCGCCGCCATCTACCTTAGCTACCCCGCCGCCATCTACCTTAGCTACCCCGCCGCCATCTACCCCATCTACCCCGCCGCCATCTACCCCATCTACCCCGCCGCCATCTACCTTAGCTACCCCGCCATGTACCACATCTACCCCGCCGCCATCTACCTTACCTACCCCGCCGCCATCTACCCCATCTACCCACCGCCATCTACCTTAGCTACCCCGCCGCCATCTACCTTACCTACCCCGCCTACCCCGCCATCTACCCCGCCATCTACCCCATCTACCCCGCCGCCATCTACCTTACCTACCCCGCCGCCATCTACCCCGCCGCCATCTACCTTAGCTACCCCGCCGCCATCTACCCCATCTACCCCGCCGCCATCTACCTTAGCTACCCCGCCGCCATCTACCTTAGCTACCCCGCCGCCATCTACCTTAGCTACCCCGCCGCCATCTACCCTATCTACCCCGCCGCCATCTACCTTACCTACCCCGCCATCTACCTTAGCTACCCCGCCGCCATCTACCCCATCTACCCTGCCGCCATCTACCTTAGCTACCCCGCTGCCATCTACCCCATCGCCATCTACCCCATCTACCCCGCCGCCATCTACCTTACCTACCCAGGCGCCATCTACCCCACCTACCCCGCCGCCATCTACCTTACCCACTCCGCCGCCATCTACCTTACCTACCCCGCCGCCATCTACCTTAGCTACCCCGCCATCTACCACATCTACCCCGCGGGGCTTAAACAAATCATAAGACCAAAGTAATATAAATAAAATTCTAAATAAAGTCATAGATTTTAATACACTTAGGCAGCAAATCAAACACAAGCTCAAACCACTGGTATGGCTATGTGAGCTATGTATTTAATTAGCCTTTGCAAAGACATTGCTAAATATTTTTATTAATTGGACATTTAATAATAAATTCTTTAAAACTGCTCTCTGCATTCCCCATTAAAGTGAATGTCAAGTCAAGTTCACCACTCTTCCTCATCTTGTTAATTACCTAAAATAAACTTTAGTTTAAGTCATCATTTTTTTATAATTTAAGACTAAGACCATAATCGAAGGATTTATAATCCTACTTCGCTTACTTTCTTCCTCCGCCCGCCATCTTGTCCGTCGTATCTAATTTGATTGACATTGCCTTTAACAAATTATAGCTCATACCCCGTGGCGTCCAGCCCCTTTTTGCACACGTAACGCGATCAAACTGCGCATGCGTTCCCTAACAAATCGTAATTGACAATCCATGCTCGTTCACATGTAGCGCATGTGCAAACTATTCCTAACACCTAACGCATGCGCAATATCTATCTACCTGTCAACCGCGGTCCGCTTTCCCCCGCCGCAATCCCTAATAAAGTGTTTAACCCCTAAACCGCCGCTCCTGGACCCCGCCGCCACCTAATAAAGTTATTAACCCCTAAACCGCCGCTCCCGGACCCCGCCGCCATCTACCTTAGCTACCCCGCCGCCATCTACCCCACCTACCCCGCTGCCATCTACCTTAGCTACCCCGCCGCCATCTACCTTAGCTACCCCGCAGCCATCTACCCCCCCTACCCCGCCGCCATCTACCTTAGCTACCCCGCCGACATCTACCTTAGCTACCCCGCCGCCATCTGCCCCACCTACCCCGCCGCCATCTACCTTACCTACCCCGCCGCCATCTACCCCATCTACCCCGCCGCCATCTACCCCATCTACCCCGCCGCCATCTACCTTAGCTACCCCGCCGCCATCTACCTTCGCTACCCCGCCGCCATCTACCCCATCTACCCCGCCGCCATCTACCCCATCTACCCCGCCGCCATCTACCTTAGCTACCCCGCCATGTACCACATCTACCCCGCCGCCATCTACCTTACCTACCCCGCCGCCATCTACCCCATCTACCCACCGCCATCTACCTTAGCTACCCCGCCGCCATCTACCTTACCTACCCCGCCTACCCCGCCATCTACCCCGCCATCTACCCCATCTACCCCGCCGCCATCTACCTTACCTACCCCGCCGCCATCTACCCCGCCGCCATCTACCTTAGCTACCCCGCCGCCATCTACCCCATCTACCCCGCCGCCATCTACCTTAGCTACCCCGCCGCCATCTACCTTAGCTACCCCGCCGCCATCTACCTTAGCTACCCCGCCGCCATCTACCCTATCTACCCCGCCGCCATCTACCTTACCTACCCCGCCATCTACCTTAGCTACCCCGCCGCCATCTACCCCATCTACCCTGCCGCCATCTACCTTAGCTACCCCGCTGCCATCTACCCCATCGCCATCTACCCCATCTACCCCGCCGCCATCTACCTTACCTACCCAGGCGCCATCTACCCCACCTACCCCGCCGCCATCTACCTTACCCACTCCGCCGCCATCTACCTTACCTACCCCGCCGCCATCTACCTTAGCTACCCCGCCATCTACCACATCTACCCCGCCGCCATCTACCTTACCTACCCCGCCATCTACCCCGCCGCCATCTACCTTAGCTACCCCGCCGCCATCTACCCCAGCTACCCCGCCCATCTACCTTACCTACCCCGCCATCTACCGTAGCTACCCCGCCGCCATCTACCTTAGCTACCCCGCCGCCATCTATTTTAAAAATATTAACCCCTAATTTAATCCCCCTACACCGCCGCCACCTATATTAAACACATTAACCCCTAATCTAATCCCCCTACACCGCTGCCAGCTATATTAACTATATTAACCCTAATTATATTAGGGTTAATATAGTTAATATCGTTATTATATTATATATATATATATATATATATATATATATATATATATATATATATATATATATATATATATATATATATTAAGTATAATAACCCTATCAAACTCTAACATCCCTAACTAAATTCTTATTAAAATAAATCTAATTAATATTAATATTATTAATTATAATATTCCTATTTAAATCTAAATACTTACCTATAAAATAAACCCTAATATAGCTACAATATAACTAATAGTTACATTGTAGCGATTTTAGGGTTTATATTTATTTTACAGGCAACTTTGTATTTATTTTAACTAGGTACAATAGCTATTAAATAGTTATTTACTATTTAATAGCTACCTAGTTAAAATAATTACCAATTTACCTGTAAAATAAATCCTAACCTAATTTACAAATACACCTACACTATCAATAAATTAAATAAACAACAAATATCTAAACTAAAATACAATTAATTAAACTAAATTACCCAAACCCCCCCCCCCACTAAATTACAAAAAAAAAAAATATTACAAGATTTTTAAGCTAATTACACCTATTCTAAGCCCCCTAATAAAATAATAAAGCCCCCCAAAATAAAAAAAAATCCCTGCCCTATTCTAAAATAAAAAAGTTCAAAGCTCTTTTACCTTACCAGCCCTTAAAAGGGCCTTTTGCGGGGCATGCCCCAAAGAAAACTGCTCTTTTGCCTGTAAAGATAAACACAATACCACTCCCCAACATTACAACCCACCACCCACATACCCCTATTCTAAACCCACCCAAACCCACCTTAAAAAAACCTAACACTACCCCCCTGAAGATCTCCCTACCTTGTATTCACCCAGCCGGGCAGAACTCTTCATCCGATCCAGGCGATGTCCAATGAAGCGGCAGAGAAGTCTTCTTCCATCTGGGCGAACTCTTCTTCCATCCGGCGATGTCTTCAAGCAATGTGGCATCTTCAATCTTCTTTCTTTTCTCCTCCGCCGCGGAGCATCCATCTGGCACGAAGACTAAACGAGGAATGAGGTACCTTTAAATGACGTCATCCAAGATGGCGTCCGTCAAATTCCGATTGGCTGATAGGATTCTATCAGCCAATCGGAATAAAGGTAGAAAAATCTGATTGGCTGATTCAATCAGCCAATCAGATTCAAGTTAATCTGATTGGCGGCGGGGTAGGTAAGGTAGATGGCGGCGGGGTAGGTAAGGTAGATGGCGGCGGGGTAGCTGGGGTAGATGGCGGCGGGGTAGCTGGGGTAGATGGCGGCGGGGTAGGTGGGGTAGATGGCGGCGGGGTAGGTGGGGTAGATGGCGGCGGGGTAGATGGCGGCGGGGTAGATGGGGTAGATGGCGGTGGGGTAGATGGGGTAGATGGCGGCGGGGTAGCTAAGGTAGATGGCGGTGGGGTAGCTGGGGTAGATGGCGGCGGGGTCCGGGAGCGGCGGTTTAGGGGTAAATAACTTTATTAGGTGGCGGCGGGGTCCGGGAGCGGCGGTTTAGGGGTAAATAACTTTATTAGGTGGCGGCGGGGTCCGGGAGCGGCGGTTTAGGGGTTAATACATTTTTTGCGCATATTAACAGCTGTTTCAAAACGCATGCGCAAATTGTTGTCTCCTCGGGAGTGCGCTTCAAGCCTACGTAAGAGAGCAGGAGGGACTGCTCTATAAGCAATACCGGAAGTCAAGGATGGGAGGAGTTGGCGTTCAAGACGTAGATAAGTTAAATTATAATATCACAAGATGCTTATTTTCCAAAATAAATATTGCGGTTTACATTGCAAGTATATTAGGAAGTATATTAGGAATTAATAATGTTCATTAGAAAGCATATCATTTACATTCACTTTAATATGCACAGTAGCACACTACATAGCATACACTTACATATGCAGATACACACACACTACATAGCATACACTTATACATGCAGATACACACACTACATAGTATACACTTATACATGCAGATACACACACACACACTACTACATAGCATACACTTATACATGCAGATACACACACACTACATAGCATACACTTACACATGAAGATACACACACTACATAGCATACACTTATACAGGCAGATACACACACACACACATTACATAGCATACACTTATACATGCAAACAGATGAAACAAAAGTATACCAGAGACTGCACAATAAATAGAGTAGTGTGTTATGATGGGTGACAGAAGAGCTATTGTGGGGGCTGTTAACTATGCAACTTGTAGCATGTGTGTGAGGAGTAGTATGTACCAACAGCAGTCATATATATATACACACAGCTATGGGTAAAACCAGTAATCACAATTTGTAGTTGAGAGCGAGTGGGGTTTGATTACCTGCCCAAAAACGCTATTCATGTGATTGGCAATTGAACAGTCCCTTGTCAATACTGTGTAGCATATTCTTGTACAAAGCTGCCGTGAGGTATCCCACCTTGCGGTATATGTGTGAAAACCAATTGCACATCAAAGATGAAAACAGCGTTTACAGAGGAGAAACACACACCGTGCTGATCAGGCAGCATATACCAGTGTACCTCGTATAAGATATCTTCTTAAGGGATGTAAAGCACACACAACCGTCAAGCCAACGATGCCTGTATACAGCTACCAATTCTAGCAACTCACAATTTGGCGTGATCGTCCAGCGTGTTACCAGAGAGCTGCTGCAACTTGCCTTCCCGGCGTCCTCACCTCAAGATCTAATTTTTATCCCATACAAGCCAGAGGCAAAGGCTTAGAGGTCTTTCATAAAAGGGTGGTTGAAGATTTAACCGCATTATTATTAAACAAAAAGGCATTGGCCATTCCAATTTAACGAGGAAGGAAAGAGAAGCCATAACTAGCTTGCAGAATAACTATTCTATTGTCATCAGACAATCAGACAAGGGAGGAAGTGTGGTTGTCTTGGATAAAGATATGTATGTATGTGAGGCTCTGAGGCAGTTGAATGACCCCAAAGCTTACATAACATTAAGGAGAGATCCTACTACACAGTATCGGACTATGCTTAAGGACCTTTTGGATGATGGTTTGGAGATGGGCATCATTGACAGGAAGACATTTGATTGTCTGTTTGTTGATAATCCAGTGATGCCCATCTTCCACCATCTTCCAAAGGTCCACAAAAGCCTTTGGGATATTAAGGGAAGACCCATAGTGGCAGGAATAGGCTCACTGCTGGAGCCCCTGTCCAAATGGGTGGACCAATTTCTGCAGCCGAAGGTGCATAATCTGCCCAGTTACTTGAGAGACACCACACATACTCTGGCCAAGCTTGAGAAAATTACATGGAAGCAGGAATATAGTTTGATGACCATCGATGTGGTCACCCTATGTTCCTCAATACCCCATGAATTTGGCATTGAGGCCATTAAATTCTTCTTGGACAGATATACGGGATCCTCGGATGAGCACAAAGATTATGTCATAAAGGCGATTGATTTTCTTCTCAAACACAATTTTTTAAAATTTTCGGACGTGTACTATCTCTAGAGACGTGGAACCGCGATGGGGGCCAAATTTGCCCCCTCCTACGCAAACCTTTTTATGGGTTGGTGGTAGCGGTTCCACGTCTATGGAGATAGTAACATCTTTTCATCTAAATTGGTCAAGTACATGAGGTTTATTGATGACCTGCTAATTGTTTGGTCTTCGGGGTTATCAGAGGCACAGGACTTTGTTAACTATTTGAATACTAATCAGGTAGGTTTACAGTTTACATTTGAATGGAACAAGACTACCATCCATTATCTTGTCGTAACCCTCACCTCAGACCATGCGGTAGGTAGGATTAATTCAACTCTGTACAGAAAACCTATATCTGGCAATTCCCTATTACATGCCCAGAGTAATCACCCTGGGCATGCCTTTAAGGGAATAGTAAAGGGACAGTTTTTATGTGTGAAACCTAACTGTACTCTCGAAAAGGACTTTCAAAGTGAAAGTAAGCTGTTAACAGATCGATTACTGGCCAGAGACTACCCCAGGAGGGTGATCAATAGAGCTAAAAAGGAAGTACACTTGATAGAGAGGAATCAATTATTAGTCCCCAAGAATGAAAGACAAAATAGTGTGCCAGGTGGTCAAAAGAACAAATATAAGCCGCTATTTATTACGTCTTATTCTAATCAGTACTATAAGGTCTGCAACATAATAAGGAGGAATCTTCCCATTCTAAGGGGTGACCAAAAATTACGTAATTCCATTAATGATGGATGTCAGTTTATTTACAAACGAAACATGACACTAGGGAACATCCTATCACCCAGTCTACTGAAAACGAACCAGTCCCAAAGTTCTTAGTTACACTTTAAGGGTATCTTTAAGTATGGCAAAAGAACATGTAAATCATGTGAGCATGTACACATTTCCACTACCTTTGTCTCGGCAACCTCCTCTGAGGTGTTTGAGACCAGGGGATGTGTGAAATGTTCGAACAAATTTGTTGTTTACCTTGTGGAGAGTACCCTGTGCTGTCAGCAATATGTGGGTAGGACCACAAGGGAGGTGGACACTCACATCAAAGAACATCTTGCACATATCAGTCATGACAGAGCAGTATCAGCTCTCTCCAGGCATTTTCTGGAAGTTCACAGGGGCAATGTTGGATCCTTCAGGTGGCAGGCTATCGAACAGGTAATGAGACCCCCCCGAGGTGGTGATAAATTCCAGATATTATCTAGGCAAGAGATATACTGGATTCACAAACTCGGTAGCCTGCTGCCTGTGGGGTTCAACTCAGAATTGGATATAATTAATTACTGGCACCGTTAAATCTATGGTGTCTTTATGTCTGGACGAGGGAGCTTTATTATTCACATTGTTATTAATATCAGTTACACATTACATTATACCCTATGTTAAGGCACTCAATACGATCTGTATACATATATTCCAGGCATAAGTGTAGGGGCATAAACGTAATGTTTGTCATCTTGTTTGTAGCATACTGGGATATGTGTTGCTCTTATGTTGCGCCTAGCTCATGTTAAGTAATGTTGAGTAACGCGGTTGGTGTAGAGAGTATGCATGTATTATCTTGGAGCATTAGTTTTACCTAGAAGGTTTATTGCACCTGATGTTGGTATTTTCTCTACATTGTATTCTGCATTTTGTATTTTTGTATATGCATTTATATACTAATCTCCAACTGATTTTCTTAACTATGAACTATTGTCATGATATGATGTTTGGTCTGCATAAATGTTAATATGTTGATGTAGAGTATATCAGACTAATTACCCCTGACTATTAGCTTTTTCTACATGGTTTAACTTGGGGTTATTGCTCCTTCTATTATGCATTCTTGTACCTTCAACTCCCATATTCGTCCTTTTAATCTCTATGTATTATGCTATTACTTGTATGTACATATATGTATTTTTCAATTTTGGGATTATATCAATCATTTTTTTTAAGCTAGTGTTATACACAGTTGATATGCTAGCCTTTATATAAAACCAAAATCATGTATGTTGCATACTTAAGTATGCATATATATAAGCATTGCCAATCTTACTGGTATTTGTGTTCATGTGTTACTCTCATATATATTTGGAAACATTGTTCATATGTTTTTGATTACATAATATACTACATTGGTAACATACCATAGTTGCATTGTTTCCATGACTATGAGATTTAACACACACATATATATATATATATATATATATACACACACCTCATTCACATATATGTGCGATGTTCTACTGTATGGTTCTATTTCCACATATATGATTAATGTTTATGTATTGGGGTGAGATGAAATCTATATGCTACTATTTCAGTCAAGTAATTTAAGGGTTAAGAAAGGGTGTGTTTAGCTCCTCCAATGAGAGGTGCATAATTGTTTTAAGTAGTGTGTACATGCTGCATAATTTTAGTTTATGACTACGGTCTGAGGACCGAAACCGGTCAAACTTTGTTTCACCTATTTTTTAACCTTTGGAGTCCTGCTGTTTGTTCATTGATTACCACTCAATAAAGTACCTTTTTACTATAACCTAAGCGTTACAACCACAAAGTTATTTGCAAGTGGGTATTGGAACTTTCTTTTTTCTTACTTATACATGCAGCATACACTTATACATGCAGATACACAGACACTACATAGTATACACTTATACATGCAGACACACACACACACTACATAGCATACACTTATACATGCAGATACACACTTATACATGCAGATACATATACACACACTACATAGCTTACATTTATACATGCAGACACACACACACACTACATAGCATAAACTTATACATACAGATACACATACACAGTTATGGATACAGATAGACACACACACTACATCATATATGGGTATCTGTAATTCATTGTATGGGGTCCTGGGGTTGGCAAGCACATTAGCTGGCAGTCTGTGGCTGTCACTGTTCGTTACCCTGGTATTAGCACTGCTCATTGTATAAAACTGAAGGCATGCTAGTATTATCACTAGGGGTTAGACATCATCACTATCAAAGGTAGGTTAGAGAGGTCACATGCCACTGTTCGTTACCCTGGTATTAGCACTGCTCATTGTATAAAACTGAAGGCATGCTAGTATTATCACCAGGGGTTAGACATCATCACTATCAAAGGTAGGTTAGAGAGGTCACCATTACCCGTGGTCAGAGTGTATACAGCCTTCTTCAGGGCCGCCACTAGCAATTTTGGGGCCCCTGACTTAACCATTGATCAGGGCCCCCCCCCCCTCCTTTGACATGTGCTATTTTTGACCAAGTGACTAAAACGTATATGCACTTTATTCTTGACTGTCTATTTAAACTTGGAAATGTTGTAAAGGTAGTAACATACACACGCACACACACTCTCACACATAAGGATTCACATATAGACACTCTAGCAGACACACAAAGAAACACACTCTGACACCCAGACACTCAGCACTTGTTTACATTGACCTGACAAGTAATGAGGTAAACTACAGTTTTGTAAAAAAAAAAAAAGGAGATTTAGAAAACAAAATATGGAGTTCTGATTATCTTTTTGTAAAGGAAGATGACATCTAAATGATGACAACAGCATGCAGTGGCTGAAAGGAAGAGCCCTGAACTGCCTAAACAATAATTTAAAGGTAAAATGGTGGATTGGTGAGTCTTGTTAGTCTCAAAGTCTGTAGAAAGATGTGAATAATCAATAGTAAGGTCAAAATGTCCTAAAAAGGAACAGACAATGGACACACACACAAACTCAAACTTGCACATACACCCAAGGAAACAGAGACAGCCTCAGAAAACACACAAAGACATACACACACACACAGAGACACCCACAGAAAACACACAAAGACATACACACACAGAGAGACAATCACATAAAACACAGAAAGACATACATACACACACCCTCACTGAGACATCCACAGAAAACACCCACCCACACAGAGACATCCACAGAAAACACAGACATACATACATATTTACACACACACACACCCTCACAGAGACATCCACAGAAAACACAGACATACACACACACACCCTCACAGAGGCATACAGAGAAAATACACAAAGACAAACATACACACACCCTCACAGAGACACCCATAGAAAAAGTTAAGACATACACACACACCCTCACAGACATCCACAGAAAATGCACAGAAATACATAGCCACCCTCACAGAGAGACCCAAAAAAATACATACACACTCATAGGCCCATGTTTATCAAGCTCCGTACGGAGCTTGAAGGGCTGTGTTTCTGGCGAGTCTTCAGACTCGCCAGAAACACAAGTTATGAAGCAGCGGTCTAAAGACCGCTGCTCCATAACCCTGTCCGCCTGCTCAGAGTACGATCGGGTTGATTGACACCTCCCTGCTGGCAGCCGATTGGCCGCGATTTAGCAGGGGGCGGCATTGCACCAGCAGCTCTTGTTAAAAGACCGCTGCTCCATAACCCTGTCCGTCTGCTCAGAGTACGATCGGGTTGATTGACACCTCCCTGCTGGCAGCCGATTGGCTGCGATTTAGCAGGGGGCGGCGTTGCACCAGCAGCTCTTGTGAGCTGCTGGCGCAATGTTAAATGCGGAGAGCTTATTGCTCTCCGCATTTAGCGAAGTCTTGCGGACCTGATCAGCACTGTCGGATCAGGTCCGCAAGACCTTTGATAAATAGGGGCCAGTGAGACACAAACCAAAGCACAAAGACATAAACACAGACACCCAAAGAAACACTCACAGGAGGAAACATTTATGCACCTTGCATCCCCTAAATCAACAGTGTGTGACATGCATGATAAAAAAAATGCAGAAATTAAGAGATCACTTTTTGATGAATCATATTTGTAAATATGCAAATAAAAATAATTCTGTGAATTCAAAATTGTACATTAATGATCTGGGTAGATGGCTGGATGAGAAGAAAAGTACTTTTAAAAGGTTGACATATGTTTGTTTGTTTTTTCCCCATTTTCCCAAACCAAGAGCACCACTTCAAATATAGTGTACAAATGTTCCCATCTGTCAGCTGTACTTATAGATTTTGAAAATGCTGTACTCTATATGGTCTTGGTGGAACCATAGGCTGTGGTACTCATACCATTAGATCTGGTTAAATGCAGGATTTAGGCTTGTTGGTATATATTTCAAAATTAAGTCAGCTCTAGTGTAAACTGAACAGTGTTAAGTTAACCTGTCTCATTTCAAACACTGAGCAATCTTAGCCTGAGAGTATAACATTGTATGCAGATGTAAAAATCATAGATAAAATGCCTCCTTACATCTGGAAAGTCCTTGCGTAAAGGGGCAGTAAACTGGAAGGTTAATATATATATATAAAAAATGCATATTTGCCAAAAGGGCACCTACCATTTGTGTATCGAGGAGGAAACATTTTTGCATGGTTTTAAATATAGAATTTCTACAGCATTCTCAAATAATCATAAATACGGAACCTCTCGCGGAGGCAATTAGAGAAAGTCATGGGGTCCAGGGTCTTCAGATTCATGACACACTCCAGAAATTGGCACTTTTCACTGATGATCTCACTCTCTTTCTCACAAACCCGGTAGAGTCTCTTCCCCACCTCAGAGTACGATCGGGTTGATTGACACCTCCCTGCTGGCAGCCGATTGGCTGCGATTTAGCAGGGGGCGGCGTTGCACCAGCAGCTCTTGTGAGCTGCTGGCGCAATGTTAAATGCGGAGAGCTTATTGCTCTCCGCATTTAGCGAAGTCTTGCGGACCTGATCAGCACTGTTGGATCAGGTCCGCAAGACCTTTGATAAATAGGGGCCAGTGAGACACAAACCAAAGCACAAAGACATAAACACAGACACCCAAAGAAACACTCACAGGAGGAAACATTTATGCACCTTGCATCCCCTAAATCAACAGTGTGTGACATGCATGATAAAAAATGCAGAAATTAAGAGATCACTTTTTGATGAATCATATTTGTAAATATGCAAATAAAAATAATTCTGTGAATTCAAAATTGTACATTAATGATCTGGGTAGATGGCTGGATGAGAAGAAAAGTACTTTTAAAAGGTTGACATATGTTTGTTTGTTTTTTCCCCATTTTCCCAAACCAAGAGCACCACTTCAAATATAGTGTACAAATGTTCCCATCTGTCAGCTGTACTTATAGATTTTGAAAATGCTGTACTCTATATGGTCTTGGTGGAACCATAGGCTGTGGTACTCATACCATTAGATCTGGTTAAATGCAGGATTTAGGCTTGTTGGTATATATTTCAAAATTAAGTCAGCTCTAGTGTAAACTGAACAGTGTTAAGTTAACCTGTCTCATTTCAAACACTGAGCAATCTTAGCCTGAGAGTATAACATTGTATGCAGATGTAAAAATCATAGATAAAATGCCTCCTTACATCTGGAAAGTCCTTGCGTAAAGGGGCAGTAAACTGGAAGGTTAATATATATATATAAAAAATGCATATTTGCCAAAAGGGCACCTACCATTTGTGTATCGAGGAGGAAACATTTTTGCATGGTTTTAAATATAGAATTTCTACAGCATTCTCAAATAATCATAAATACGGAACCTCTCGCAGAGGCAATTAGAGAAAGTCATGGGGTCCAGGGTCTTCAGATTCATGACACACTCCAGAAATTGGCACTTTTCACTGATGATCTCACTCTCTTTCTCACAAACCCGGTAGAGTCTCTTCCCCACCTCAGAGTACGATCGGGTTGATTGACACCTCCCTGCTGGCAGCCGATTGGCTGCGATTTAGCAGGGGGCGGCGTTGCACCAGCAGCTCTTGTGAGCTGCTGGCGCAATGTTAAATGCGGAGAGCTTATTGCTCTCCGCATTTAGCGAAGTCTTGCGGACCTGATCAGCACTGTTGGATCAGGTCCGCAAGACCTTTGATAAATAGGGGCCAGTGAGACACAAACCAAAGCACAAAGACATAAACACAGACACCCAAAGAAACACTCACAGGAGGAAACATTTATGCACCTTGCATCCCCTAAATCAACAGTGTGTGACATGCATGATAAAAAAATGCAGAAATTAAGAGATCACTTTTTGATGAATCATATTTGTAAATATGCAAATAAAAATAATTCTGTGAATTCAAAATTGTACATTAATGATCTGGGTAGATGGCTGGATGAGAAGAAAAGTACTTTTAAAAGGTTGACATATGTTTGTTTGTTTTTTCCCCATTTTCCCAAACCAAGAGCACCACTTCAAATATAGTGTACAAATGTTCCCATCTGTCAGCTGTACTTATAGATTTTGAAAATGCTGTACTCTATATGGTCTTGGTGGAACCATAGGCTGTGGTACTCATACCATTAGATCTGGTTAAATGCAGGATTTAGGCTTGTTGGTATATATTTCAAAATTAAGTCAGCTCTAGTGTAAACTGAACAGTGTTAAGTTAACCTGTCTCATTTCAAACACTGAGCAATCTTAGCCTGAGAGTATAACATTGTATGCAGATGTAAAAATCATAGATAAAATGCCTCCTTACATCTGGAAAGTCCTTGCGTAAAGGGGCAGTAAACTGGAAGGTTAATATATATATATAAAAAATGCATATTTGCCAAAAGGGCACCTACCATTTGTGTATCGAGGAGGAAACATTTTTGCATGGTTTTAAATATAGAATTTCTACAGCATTCTCAAATAATCATAAATACGGAACCTCTCGCGGAGGCAATTAGAGAAAGTCATGGGGTCCAGGGTCTTCAGATTCATGACACACTCCAGAAATTGGCACTTTTCACTGATGATCTCACTCTCTTTCTCACAAACCCGGTAGAGTCTCTTCCCCACCTCTTTGGGATTATTGAGTCCTTTAGTAGCATTTCGAATTATAAGATCAATGTGTCTAAAACAGAGTCCTACATGATCCACATTGAACAACCAGAACAGAGACGTCTTAAGCTGCTCTACTCGTTCAAGTGGTCGATAGATGGGATCAGACATTTAGGGGTCTTTTTGTCACATGACAAAAACACAGTGCTACAGGGAAATTACACTGTCTTACTGCGGGAAGTCGAGGTGAGATTGAAGTCTAAAAAATATGAGGAAATCTCTTGGATGGGCAGAATTGTCGCTCTGAAGATGATGATCCTTCCCAAGTTAACTTACATTATGCGGTGTATCCTCATCCCAGTGCCAGAAAAGACCCTGTGTGGCTTCCAAACTTCATTTAACTCCTATGTTTGGGACAATAAGCGGCCGAGAGTTGCGGCGGCCACACTTCAGGTCCCAATCGACCGAGGTGGGCTGGGGCTACCCAACGTCCAACTATACCATCGAGCGGCGATGATTTCGCATGTCTCAGCGTGGGGGCCAGCCCTACCCCCTACAAGATGGAGGGAGCTGGAACAGGCTTCCCTCCCTACCTATGTTGACCTCTCGGATGTTGTGGGTTCCACCGCACCTAGCCACACAGATACCAATCTCCAATCATCTTATTAAAGACTGTCAATTGGCCTAGTTTCACCTAAGACACCACCAGTTGATAGCTCCGCACCCCTCTCCCATCCACCCGGTCGTGTTGCTCCTACAAGGGCTGCCTAATACTCGGCTCACTCCCTGGAAGGCCCTGGAGATCACTTCCCTAAGTGACTTCTTCCTGAACGAGAGTCTCCTTTCGTCCCAGGACATGATAACTAAATTCGACATCCCCCGGCATCTAGAGTTTGACTTTATGAGACTTAGATCCCTGATGAAGGCATGGGGATTCCTGGTCGACAAGATCAGGACACCCACAATTTGGGAGGTTAGATGGAAGGCGAACCTACAACTGTACAAGCCCCTCACTGCCCACTATAGAGCTCTCTTGGGGCCTCCCGCCCTAGTGAAAACCAGACATATGGCCTCCTGGGAAGCAGAATTGAGACTCACTTTCACGACACTTGACTGGACTAAGGCGATACAGTTGACAAAATCTGCACTCCATTGTACTACAATGTACGAACTCTACTTTAAGATTATCACCAGATGGCACCTAGTGCCGACCAAGCTTCGGACTCTGTACCCTGAGCACTCGCCTCTATGATGGAGGGAGTGTGGGGAGATAGGGACCCCGCTCCACATGTGGTGGTCATGTGACAGACTCCGACCACTTTGGTTTAAAATCTGTGCGGCCTGTACGGCCCTAGAACTCCCGATCCCAGATACTCCAGGCCTAGCCCTTCTGCATTTAGGGGTAAAAAAACTACCAAAGCACAAGAGATACCTATTAGTTTACCTGTTGACATCAGTCAAGATGTTAATTGCTAGGAATTGGAAGAAACAGCAGCCCCCAAGATGTCAGGCAGTCATTGATTACCTACAATACGTTAAAGCAATGGAAGACTATGTCTTTCGAACGAAGAAACAGTCAGACGCCTTTTGCCTAACCTGGGAACCCTGGGAGACCTATCTGAAGCTGACTCCATAATACCCCTCTCTCTTTAAACCTAGCGACCTCCCCCCGACTATAACACTTTCTTCCCCTAGAGGATGCACCACACTATGTCAGACCCGAGGTGCTCCTCACTACTCTGACCCTTCCCCCCCCCCTCTTGATACCTTCACTTCCTCCCCCAATATTCCCCCCCTCCCTTTTAGGAGAGGTGGGTGACCGACCCTATCAGCATTATTCTCATTCATATACACTATATGTACTTACTATTCTGCCTCACTTAACTGTCAGGCTCATTAGGTATGGCGTATATGGCCATACGGTACCTAAAATACAAAAAAACAAAATCTCTCCTAAGACAAACCAATACACAACACCTGTAAAGTGCAAATACAGAGCTGAAGAATGATTATTGGACAAGTTTGACCACTATGCCGGGCCAACCGGCCTACTTTGAATGTCATTTGCCCTATGAATAATCGCGTGTATCCCCGTTCTCAATTATGTCAAGTGAAAACTGTGTTGTTATGTGGTTTTGTATTATTATCATTAATAAAAATTTATTAAAAAAAAAAAAAATCATAAATACACTGCTGCTAAAAAAATGTGTTTTTATGGACCCCTGGCCCCACCATACAACTACTACCACACTGAAGTTACAATCCGAAATTGCACAAAGAAATAAAAAACATTTGCTAAGTAAGTCCTACCTCCTCTGCAAATGAAAGTGATCTGCCGTCTGACTCAGGCACACACTGTACAAACAAAGTGCCAAGTTTGTCTCACACTGTGCATAGTGGTTTAGTGCACACTCAGAAATCCTCTCAAATGCTAATACTTTACTCCTTGTAATAAAATTTCCCATGCTCAATTAGCACTCTGCTGTAGTACCCACTGGTGGCTGCCAAAATTTAAAAAAAAAAATTTTTTTTTTTTTTTTTTTTAGTTCTTGCCTCATGGGGCCCCCCTGGCCCATTGGGCCCCTGACAGGAGTCACCCCCTGATGGCGGCCCTGGCCTTCTTACTCCTGCTTAACCCACACACCATTCCTTATCCACAGGGAATCTAACAGGTATCTAACCCTGTGAGAGCAAAGCCAGCTGCTTCTGAGTATGGGCCCAACAGAATTAAAAAAAAATAAAAAAAAATTAATGCCTGGGGCAAATCTGGACAGATGGCTAGCAACCTGGGACAGGGGGACAGACCCCTAAAATTGGGACTGTCCCGCGAAAATCTGGACAGTTGGGGGGTATGGTTGATCATTTGGGATTCACATATTTTTTAATATTATTTGAAATTGTAGGTTTTTTCCCCCCACCCCCCATTGCACGTCACTGCGTGCATGCACACTGAAGGCAACTGTATAAATCCTGGACCCTCTGATACTGTGCGCATACGCAGAGTGTGTCAGGAGCGCATGCGCAATAAAGGCTAATTTCCATATAATTCCTAGATCCTTTGCTGCTACTGAAACAGCCGATTTTGAGGTTGGGCCACTTGCGCATGTGCAGTGAGCGCCACACACCTCCAACAGATGATGTCACGTCACCGGAACTGATGCAGGTTCCGCATTCTTCTAAGTCGAGACTTATTTTTGAACACAGGCACACATTTGTATCTTGTGATTGGCTAACTAGATGTGATCAGCTAACTGCCAGTATGCAATGCTGTCCCTTCAGCAATGGATAACAAGAGAATGAAGCAAATCTGATAATAGAATTGGAAAGTTGTTTAGCATTGTATGTTTTTATTTTTTATTTTATTCAAGCAAAAACATTACAGTCTTCTAGGCTAACAATAATAGAGTTCAAACATAAATGATATGCTGGTTACTTATTAACAGTCTTCCAGAACTACAACTTGTTCATACCTGAATTGAACACATTTTATAAAACAAATATGGCATGCGACATCTTGGGGGGCATTGTATATGTTCTATCTGAACCATAAAAGAAAATGTTCGGGTTTACTAGCCCTTTTATATTATTATTATTATTATTAATATTATTTCTGATTCAACCCTTCATTTTCTGAAACATATAAAAACATTGCTAGTTATATACCGCAATATATTACAAATACACAGTGACGCACTCGCCTTTTAGTTACTTTTGGTTTCAGAGTTCAGACTTTACTCTACCTGAAAACTACAATTCCCATAGTTCCCTTCACGACACGTGTTTTATTTTGAAATTCTGCAGGAGGGTAACGGATGCCTTCCTTGAACCTTTCCAAAAACGGGATTGGCCGCGAGACGCCTGACGAGCCAGCCAATGAGCGAGTTCAGTGGGAGGGACCTGTCGTGAAAGTCTGGTTGAGGTGAGTGGATAGTGGTTCTATGCTCTGTGGGGTTTTATTTGGGTGGTGGGTGACTGAGTTTCCCTTTACGATGTGGGGGAGAGAGTGTGTGTGCGCTCTCGGGCGAGGGTCAGTTTGTGAGGGCATCTAGGGAGTTTGGATAACGCGTCGTAAACGCTTCCTTTCGGGCCCATCCTATTTTCATATTTAGCACAGTTCTAGTGGCTGCATTAGAAGCAGATTATATAAAGGTAGTGCAGAGTGGCAATGTGAAGGAAATTAGATACAAAGCCTAAGTCGTCGTTTTATATAATAGAGACTTCGGGCATATAACGTCACCGACAGTGCATATGTGTGATATGTGACTATAAATATATATATATTCTCTATACCGGAGTCGTTCTGTCAATTTCTGTGTTCCAAAATGTCAGCCTTCGGTTAGGGTTGTCACAACCTTGATTAAGGGAGGACGGAGGGTTAATACAATTATAATTTCTTGCTGACTTTATTTGCAAAATACAAATTAAATATCATGATTCATAATCTCTGTTATTAGCCATACATACCTTTAGCCATACATACCATAACTGGGAGCTAGCCAATGATTTGTGGCACAACATATATGCCTGTTGTCATTGGCTCACCTGACTGCATTGCTGCTCATTCAGCACCAGGTCCCAGTAGTGCATTGCTGCTTCTGAGCCTACCTAAGTATGTTTTTCAACAAAGGATACCAAGAAAGCAAATTGCAATTGGGAAATTAAGTAAATTGAAAAGTTTCTGAAAATTGCACACTCTATTTGAACCCTGAAAGTTTAATATTGTCTTTCATGTCCCTTTAAAGGGGTATGGAACACACATTTTTAAGTTTCCTTAAATTATCAAATGTACTTTGTTCACATGATATTCTTTGTTGAAGAGATACCTAGGTAGGTATCTGGAGCACTGCATGGCATGAAATAGTGCTGCCATCTAGTACTATTGCAAATGTGTAACATTCTTCCATAACTGCTGCCATTTAGTGCTCCAGACAAGTGCACGCTCCTGAGCTTACATCCCCACTTTCCTACAAAATATCCCAAGAGAGCAAAGAACATTTGGTAATAAAAGTAAATTAGAAAGTTGTTTAACTCCTTAGTTTTTCAATTTTCTTACCGTTAAGGACCAGGGTTATTTTTACATTTTTGCGGTGTTTGTGTTTAGCTGTAATTTTCCTCTTACTCATTTACTGTACCCACACAAATTATATACAAATTTTCTCGCCATTAAATGGACTTTCTAAAGATACCATTATTTCCATCATATCTTATAATTTACTTTAAAAAAAAATAAATATAAAATATGATGAAAAATGGGAAACCCCCCACTTTTTCTAACTTTGACCCCCAAAATCTGTTACACATCTACAACCACCAAAAACACCCATACTAAATAGTTTCTAAATTTTGTCTTGAGTTTAGAAATACCCAATGTTTACATGTTCTTTGCTTTTTTTGTAAGTTATTGGGCAAGAAATACAAGTAGCACACTGCTATTTCCAAACCACACTTTTTTTTTTTTACAAACAATATATACACTATTTGTCAGGAATCCCTGAATATCCTGTCACATGTATATATATTTTTTTTAGTAGACAACTCAAAGTATTGATCTAGGCCCATTTTGGTATATTTCATGCCACCATTTCACCGCCAAATGCGATCAAAGAATAAAAAAAAAAGTTCACTTTTTCACAAACTTTTTAGGTTTCTCACTGAAATTATTTATATACTGCTTGTGCAATTATGGCACACATGGTTGTAAATGCTTCTCTGGGATCCCCTTTGTTCAGAAATAGCAGACTTACATGGCTTTGACATTGATTTTTGGTAATTAGAAGGCCGCTAAATGCTGCTGCGCACCACACTTGTATTATGCCCAGCAGTTAAGGGGTTAATTAGGTAGCTTGTAGGGTTAATTTTAGCTTTAGTGTAGAGATCAACCTCCCACCTGACACACACTACCCTTTGATCCCTCCCTGACCTTCCTCAAACAGCTCTCTTCCCTCCCGCACCTCAAAATTGTCACCGCCATCTTAAAGGGACACTGAACCCAATTTTTTTATTTTGTGATTCAGATAGAGCGTGCAATTTTAAGCAATTTTCTAATTTACTTCTATTATCAAACTTTCTTCATTCTCTTGGTATATTTATTTAAAAAAGAATAATGTAAGTTTAGAAGCCGGCCCATTTTTGGTGAACAACCTGGGTTGTTCTTACTGATTGGTGGATAAATTCACCCACCAATAAACAAGTGCTGTCCAGGGCTGAACCAAAAACTGTCTGGCTCCTTAGTTTAGATGCCCTCTTTTTCAAATAAAGATAGCAAGGGAACGAAGAAAAATTGATAATAGGAGTAAAATAGAAAGTTGCTTAAAATTGCATGCTCTATCTGAATCATGAAAGAAAAAATTGGGGTTCAGTGCCCCTTTAAGTACTGGCAGAAAGTCTGCCAGTATAAAAATAAAGTGTGTGTGTGTATATATATATATATATATATATATATATATATATATATATATATATATATATATATATATATATATATATATATATATATATATATATACACACACACATATATTAATCCCCCCATACCCCCCAACCTCCCTGATCCCCCAATACCTAGTTTACTAAAAATGGGCCCTTTTTTCTTCTTCTAAAGCTGCCCCCCCTCCAAGATCCCTTTCCAAACATTTTTTTTCCTCTCCCTCCTTGGACTTAAAGGGACAGTCAACACCAGGATATTTGTTGTTTTAAAAGATAGAAAATCCCTTAATTACCCATTCCTTAGTTTTTCATAAGCAACACAGTTATAATAATACACATTTTACCTCTGTAATTACCTTGTATCTAAACATCTGCAGACTGCCCCCTTATTTCAGTTATTTTGACACACTTTCATTTCAGCCAATCAGTGCTCAATCCTCGGTAAATTCACGTGCATTAGCTCAATGTTATCTATATGAAACACATGAACTAATGCCCACTAGTGGTCAAAGTGCATTCAGCTTAGAGGCTGCCTTCAAGGTCTAAAAAGAACAAAGCAAAATTGGTGATAAAAGTAAATTGGAAAGTTGTTTAAAATGACATGTCCTATTTGAATCCTGAAAGTTTTCTCTCTGTATCTGATGCTTAAGAAAGGTTATTGCAGGATGCCTCAATATCGAGGTATCGCTGCAATAACCTGAAGGCGCCTGGAAGCGATCGCTTCCAGCGCTTGTAAACCCTGGTCATTAAGTGACTGTTTTTGTAGAACGTACCCTGTACGTCCTTGGTCCTTAAGGGGTTAAAATTGCATCTGTTTTCTTAATTATGAAAGAATCATTTTGGCTTTCATGTCTTCTTAAGACACCAAGTTAATCTATAACTGTTGCTCCTTTTCTTGACTGGCGCTGGAATGTGTTGGGTCGTAAATCTTTAAAGGGATACTAATTCCAATTTTTTTCCTTCATGATTCAGGTAGAGCATGCAATTTTAAGCAACTTTCTAATTTACTCGTATTATCAATTTTTCTTCTTTCTCTGACTATGTTTATTTTAAAAATCAGGTATGTAAAGCTTAGGAGCTGGCCTATTTTAGGTTCAGCACCCTGATAGCGCTTGCTTATTTGGTGGCTACATTAAGCCACCAATAAGCAAGTTTAACCCAGGTTCTGGACCAACAATGGGCAGTCTCCTAAGCTTTACAATCTTGCTTTTTTAAAAAAAAAAAAAAAAAAAAATATAGCAAGAGAACGAAGAAAAATTGATAATAGGAGTAAATTAGAAAGTTGCGTAAAATTGCCTGCTCTATCTGAATCACAAAATAAAAAGATTGGGTTTAGTATCCCTTTTAATAGGGGGGGGAGTAGAATTATGGTCTGAGTGACGTCTGTATTTTAATGTATGGGTCACACCCCATTAAATATGAGGTTTGCCCTAATTTTTTTTTAGCGGGGTTTATTTTTTATTAAGGGGAGTATTTCTGAGGGTGTTTCAGTCTAGCACTAATAATGAGAGAGCCTCACACTGATTTAATATGATGACAGCTAAGCATTGTAAATAAGGGGGGAAAAAACCTACTCCTGACTTAACCTACAGTTTTTCACTACCAAATGCAGGGCACTAAGAAGATAAGAATCCGGATCACAGCAACAAAGCAAGCTAGATAATAGATGCAAATTGGAAACTTGTTTAAAGGGGCAGTAAACTTAGACACTAATGTTATATAATTCTGCACATAGTTTAGAATTTTATAACATTAGCTTACCGGCAGATTTATACAGTAAAGTATTGCAGAGGAATTTTATGTAAAGCTCCTTTTTCCAGAACGCCGCTCCTTTTTCTACTGAGCGGGTCTGGTTTTTCCACAGCGCATCGCGGCAACACTGTCTAGTCACAGTGTGCCCGGTCGCAATATTAAAATGAATGTAGCTTGCTCCCACTCTGGTCTAGTAGCAGGAGCGAGCTATGTTCATTTTAATGGCGTGACCGGGCACACTGTGACTAGACAGTGTTGCAGCGATGCGCTGTGGAAAAACCAGACCCACTCAGTAGAGGAAGGAGCGGCGTTCTGGAAAAAGGACCTTTTACATAAGATTTATCTGCAATACTTTACTTTATAAATCTGCCGGGAAGCTAATGTTATAAAATTCTGAACTATGTGCAGAATTATATAACATTAGTTTGTATGTTTACTGCCCCTTTAAAATGACAAGCTATGAATCATGATAGTTTAATTTTGACTTTACTGTCCCTTCAAGTTGATAACATTAGCTTTATATATTAAAGGAAAGTAATGTCAAAATTAAACTTATATGGATTGGATAGAGCATGAAACTTTAAACCACTCCAAATTATTTCTGTTATCAGGTTGCTTAGTTCTCTTGGCATCCTTTGTTAAAGGGATATGAAACCCAAATCTCTTCCTTCATGATTAAGAGCGAGCATGCAACTTTCTAATTTACTATTATAATTCATTTCTCTTGCTATCTTTATTTGAAAAAGCAGGAATGTAAGATTAGGAGCCATTTTTTGTTCAGCACCTGGGTAGCACTTGCTGAATGGTGGTTAAATGTAGCCACTCATCAGCAAGCGTTACCCAGGTGCTGAATAAAAATGAGCCAGCTCCTAAGCTTCCATTCCTGTTTTTTAAAACAGAGATAGAAAGAGAACATTGTTTAAAATTGCATGCTCTATCTGAATCATGAAAGAAAAAATGTGGGTTTTAATATCCCTTTAACCCCTTGGCGACTGAGGACGTGTCAGGCACGTCCTACATTGGGTGTCAGTTAACGACCAAGGACGTGCCTGGCACGCCCTCTTGAGTTTCAACAGATGGTGGCGTGGGAGGGATACGAGGGAGGAGGGTGGGTGGCCCATCGCTACAGATGAGTTGCGGATCTATGAGTGCTGACAGAGGAAGCGCGCATGCACGAGAGACGGGGGCGCGTGAATGAGCGCGGCACGCGCTACAGTGATAAATCTTCATGGAGGGTGAGGGAGGTTGGAAATAAGTGTTTGGTAAATGGATCTGGGAGGGGGAGGTGGGGAGTGTATTGAGGGGGCAGCTACATTACAGAAAAACAAAAACATTTTGTAGCAAATAGGGTACTGGCAGCTGTCTGGCGACAAATAGTTAAAGGGGGGGGAATTAGAGAGCGGTTTGGTTCTTAGGGGGGATCCTACACTGCAGAATATATATGGGGGGGAAGAAAGCCTTTGATTTTAGTACTGGGGTGGAGTAAGGAAGGGAGCTGTTTGAGGGGGCTCAGGGAGGGATCAAGGGGGATCAGGTGGTGGGATGTGTCAGGTGGGAGGCTGATCTCTACACTAAAGCTAAAATTAACCCTACAAGCTCCCTAATTAACCCCTTCACTGCTTGTCATAATACAAGTGTGGTGCGCATCAGCATTTAGCGGCCTTCTAATTACCAAAAATCAATGTCAAAGCCATATATGTCTGCTATTTCTGAACAAAGGGGATCCCAGAGAAGCATTTACAACCATTTGCGCCATGATTGCACAAGGTGTTTGTAAATAATTTCAGTGAGAAACCTAGAATTAAGAAAAAGTGATGGATTAGATCGCATTTGGCGGTGAAATGGTTGCATGAAATATACCAAAATGGGCCTAGATCAATACTTTGGGTTGTCTACTACACTAAAGCTAAAATTAACCATAAAAGCTCACTACACGCTACCTAATTAACTCCTTCGCTGCTGGGCATAATACAAGTGTGGTGCGCAGTGGTATTTAGTGGCCTTCTAATTACCAAAAAGTAATGCCACAGCCATATATGCCTGCTATTTCTGAACAAAGGGGATCCTAGAGAAGCATTTAAAACTTTTTGTGCCATCATTTGCGGTGAAATGGTGGCATGAAATGTACGAAAATGGGCCTAGATCAATTCTTTGGGTTGTCTACTAAAAAAAATAAAATATATACATGTGAAGGGATATTCATGGATACCTAACGGATATCAATGTCCAATTTAAAGGGCCATTATACACTCATTTTTTCTTTGCATAAATGTTTTGTAGATGATCTATTTATAAAGCCCATAAAGTTACCTTCTCCAGCTTGCTCCTGTTTGTGTAAAGGGTCTTTTCATATGCAAAAGAAGGGGGAGGGGGGGGGGGGAGTGTCTTATTTCCCACTTGCAGTGGGCTTTCCAACTACCTTTTCAACAGAGCTAAATTGAAAGCTTCTAAGTACGTTTTTAAACCATTTTATACTGGATTTTTATATCAGTATCTGTGCATCTTATTCTTTATAGTAGTGTCTATTACATGCAGTTATATGAAAATGAGTGTATGCTGTCCCTTTAACTGTCGCTAATTTTGAAAAAAAAAAGTGGTTTGGAAATAGCAAAGTGCTAATTGTATTTATTGCCCTATAACTTGCAATGAACATCTAAAAATTGGGTATTTCTAAACTTGGGACACAATTTAGAAACTATTTAGCAATGGTGTTTTTTGGTGGTTGTAGATGTGTAACAGATTTTGGGGGTCAAAGTTAGAAAAAGTGTGGTTTTTTTGTTTGTTTTATTTTTCATCATATTTTACAAAAAATTTTTTTATAGTAAATTCTAAGATATAATGAAAATAATGGTATCTTTAGAAAGTCCATTTAATGGCGAGAACAACTGTATATAATATGTGTGGGTACAGTAAATAAGAGGAAAATTACAGCTAAACACAAACACAGCAGAAATGTAAAAATAGCCTTGGTCCCAAACTGTAAAAAAATTGAAAAGTGCTGTGGTCACCAAGGGGTTAAAGAGTAATCCTCAATGAGCTCCTATCAACCTGCCTAGTTTTACTTTCTAACAAAAGATACCAAGGGAACAAAGCACATTTTAAAAATAGAAGTAAATTGGAAAGTTGTTTAAAATGTCACGCTTAATCACTTGTGCACAATCCATACTACTGCTTTTTCATTTAATGCTTTTGAAAACCTGTTATTAACTGCTTGCTTCTGTGTAGCAAAAAAGTAACCAAAATTTCTACTACTTTAGCTTAACCTGGCGCTCCGTCGGCTTTGTGCTCACGTGTTTTTCTCATAGAAATCTGTTATCTGAAGGAAATTGCACATCTGTACTAAATTTACTATAATGCTGAAATTTCTTTTTCGAAGGAATATTCACACATCATGAAGTTATTTATATCCTGTTGGAGGGAAAATGACATGGTTTGTTAAAATACCAGCATTGTGGTTGTGCTTCTTTCTCAGGTCTATTCTTCTTAAGACATGGGCAGCATTGAACTATAAGAAGCTGAAAATATACTTCTCAATATCTCACTACACTCTCTTTATCAGGTGTTTTCTTACTGTCTTGTATGTAACTTGATATTGAAGAACCGTCATGAGCACTGTAAGTATTTCTTCATTGTGATCATTTGTAAGGTGGACGTTATCAAGCTTTAAAACTTTCCCAGAGGATAAACCACTCAGTATTGTATTTATTGATTCACTGTGCATTGTTGTAACACAGAAATTGTTTAAATAAGCTAAAATTATTTCAAAGTGTCATCCTCTTTCCTTTTCATACTGCGCAGTCTGGTAATGTAAATAAGCTTGATGATTTCTATCTTTCATTTCTTGCATGAAATGTGTGTATACAAATATCCCACATTACTTTTTTTCCCCCACTCCATGAAGGGACATGAAACCCAATCATTTTCTTTCATTATTCAGATAGAGAATACAATTTTTTTTTTTAAAGTTTCCATTATATTTCCTTCATCAAATTTGATGATCTTAAAGGGACACTGTAGTCAGAATTGTAATGGGTATCTCACATGAGTATACATGTTAAACAAGCTTTCTCTTGTTAAGTGTATTCAGTCCACGGATCATCCATTACTTATGGAATATATTCTCTTCCCAACAGGAAATTGCAAGAGGATCACCCAAGCAGAGCTGCTACATAGCTCCTCCCCTCACATGTCATATTCAGTCATTCTCTTGCAACTTAAAAGATAGGACGTTGTGAGAGGTCTCTGTGGTGTTTTTATACTTAGTTTATTTCTTCAATCAAAAGTTTGTTATTTTAAAATGACACCGGAGTGTGTTGTTTATTCTCAGGCAGTATTTGGAAGAAGAATCTGCCTGCGTTTTCTATGATCTTAGCGGCAGTAACTAAGATCCACTGGCTGTTCTCGCATATTCTGAGGAGTGAGGTAACTTTCAGAAAGGGAATAGCGTGCGGGGAACCCTGCAAACAAGGTATGTGCAGTAAATTATTTTTCTAAGGAATGGAATTGACTAAGAAAATACTGCTGATACCGATGTAATGTAAGTAAAAGCCTTTAATACTGTGAGAGCGACTGTTAGCAGGCTGGTTTAAATATATACAGTAAAGTAATTTTCTAAGGAATGGAATTTGACTGAGAAAATGCTATTAATACTGAAGTGATGTTATAAGCCTTAAATGCAGTAGGAAGACTGGTATCAGGCTTATCAATAGAGATACATGCTCATTAAAAAAGGGATGTTTAAAACGATTTTACTGGCATGTTTAATCGTTTTGTGAGGTACATTGGTGATAAAACTTGTTGGGGCATAAAATTTTTCCACATGGCTGACAATATTTCTGCATAGAAACAGTTAACTGAAACTCCCAATATTGTAATATTGAGTAGGAGGGGCCTATTTTAGCGCTCTTTTGACGCAGTAAAAAATTCAGGCTCTGTTTTCCTGCTTCCTCCTGCTTGACCCGGGTCGTCTCCAGACAGCTTAAGGGACTTCAAAAGTCATTTTGAGGGAGGTAATCAGTCACAGCAGACCTGTGACAGTGGTTTTTTGACTGTATTAAAAAACGTTTTTTTGCTTATAAAAACCGTTTGGGTTTTAAGGGGTTAATCATCCATTTGCAAGTGGGTGCAATGCTCTGCTAACTTAATACATTTACTGTGAAAATTTGTTTGCTATAACTGACTTGGTTCATTGTTATTTCAACTGTGACAGTTTTCTGTGCTTCTTAAAGGCACAGTAGCGTTTTTCTTTATTGCTTGTAAAATTATTTACAGTGTTTTCCAAGTCTGCTAGTCTTATTGCTAGTCTGTTTAAACATGTCTGACACAGATGAATCTGTTTGTTTACTATGTTTAAAGGCCACTGTGGAGCCCCACAGAAACATGTGTACTAAATGTATTGATTTCACTTTAAATAATAAAGGTCAGTCTTTATCTATAAAGGAATTATCACCAGACAACGAGGGGGAAGTTATGCCGACTAACTCTCCTCACGTGTCAGTACCTTCGCCTCCCGCTCAGGAGGCGCGTGATATTGTGGCGCCAAGTGCATCAGGGACGGCCATACAAATCACCTTACAGGACATGGCTAATATTATGAATAATACCCTGACAGAAGTATTATCTAAATTGAATTAAGAGGCAAGCGCGATTGCTCTAGGGTAAGAATAGAGCGCGCTGGTGCTACAAGAGCCATGTCCGATACTGCGTCACAGTTTGCAGAACATGAGGACGGAGAGCTTCATTCTGTAGGTGACGGATCTGATCCAGGGAAACCGGATTCAGAGATCTCTAATTTTAAATTTAAGCTTGAGAACCTCCGTGTATTGCTAGGGGAGGTTTTAGCGGCTCTGAATGACTGTAACACAGTTGCGATTCCAGAGAAATTATGTAGGCTGGATAGATACTATGCAGTACCGGTGTGTACCAACGTTTTTCCTATACCTAAAAGGCTTACAGAAATTATTAGCAAGGAGTGGGATAGACCTGGTGTGCCCTTTTCCCCACCTCCTATATTTAGAAAAATGTTTCCAATAGACGCCACTACACGGGACTTATGGCAGACGGTCCCTAAGGTGGAGGGAGCAGTTTCTACTTTAGCTAAGCGTACCACTATCCCGGTGGAGGACAGTTGTGCTTTTTCGGATCCAATGGATAAAAAATTGGAGGGTTACCTTAAGAAAATGTTTGTTCAACAAGGTTTTATCTTACAGCCCCTTGCATGCATTGCGCCTGTCACTGCTGCTGCGGCATTTTGGTTTGAGTCTCTAGAAGAGGCCATTCACTCAGCTCCATTGGATGAAATTATGGACAAGCTTAAAGCACTTAAGCTAGCTAATGCATTTGTTTCTGATGCCATTGTACATCTAACTAAACTAACGGCTAAGAATTCCGGTTTTGCCATTCAAGCGCGCAGAGCGTTATGGCTTAAATCCTGGTCAGCTGATGTGACTTCTAAATCTAAATTACTTAATATTCCTTTCAAGGGGCAAACCTTATTCGGGCCCGGCTTGAAATAAATTATCGCTGACATTACGGGAGGTAAGGGTCATACCCTTCCTCAGGACAAGGCCAAATCAAAGGCCAAACAGTCTAATTTTCGTGCCTTTCGAAACTTCAAGGCAGGAGCAACGTCAACTTCCTCCGCCCCAAAACAGGAAGGAACCGTTGCTCGTTACAGACAGGCCTGGAAAACTAACCAGTCCTGGAACAAGGGCAAGCAGGCCAGAAAACCTGCTACTGCCCCTAAGACAGCATGAAGGGATGGCCCCCTATCCGGAAACGGATCTAGTGGGGGGCAGACTTTCTCTCTTCGCCCAGGCGTGGGCAAGAGATGTCCAGGATCCCTGGGCGTTGGAGATCATATCTCAGGGATATCTTCTGGACTTCAAGGCTTCTCCTCCTCTAGGGAGATTTCATCTTTCAAGGTTATCAGAAAACCAAATAAAGAAAGAGGCATTCCTATGTTGCGTACAAGACCTCCTAGTAATGGGAGTGATCCACCCAGGTCCGCGGACGGAACAAGGACAGGGATTTTATTCAAATCTGTTCGTGGTTCCCAAGAAAGAGGGTACCTTCAGGCCAATTTTGGACCTAAAGATTTTAAACAAATTCCTAAGAGTTCCATCATTCAAAATGGAAACTATTCGGACTATCCTACCCATGATCCAAGAGGGTCAGTACATGACCACGGTGGATTTAAAGGATGCCTACTTTCACATACCGATTCACAAAGCTCATCATCGTTTCCTAAGATTTGCCTTCCTAGACAGGCATTACCAGTTTGTAGCTCTTCCCTTCGGGTTGGCTACGGCCCCGAGAATCTTTACAAAGGTGCTGGGCTCTCTTCTGGCGGTTCTAAGACCGCGAGGCATAGCGGTGGCTCCGTATCTAGACGACATCCTGATACAGGCGACAAGCTTGCAAATTGCCAAGTCTCATACAGAGATAGTTCTGGCATTTCTAAGGTCGCATGGGTGGAAGGTGAACGTGGAAAAGAGTTCTCTATCACCACTCACAAGAGTCTCCTTCCTAGGGACTCTGATAGATTCTGTAAAAATGAAAATTTACCTGACGGAGGCCAGGTTATCAAAACTCTTAAATGCTTGCCGGGTCCTTCATTCCATTCCACGCCCGTCAGTGGCTCAGTGCATGGAAGTAATCGGCTTAATGGTAGCGGCAATGGACATAGTGCCATTTGCGCGCCTGCATCTCAGACCGCTGCAATTATGCATGCTAAGTCAGTGGAATGGGGATTACTCAGATTTGTCCCCTCTACTAAATCTGGATCAAGAGACCAGAGATTCTCTTCTCTTGTGGTTATCTCGGGTCCATCTGTCCAGGGGCATGACCTTTCGCAGGCCAGATTGGACGATTGTAACAACAGATGCCAGCCTCCTAGGCTGGGGCGCAGTCTGGAATTCCCTGAAGGCTCAGGGATCCTGGACTCAGGAGGAGAAACTCCTCCCAATAAATATTCTGGAGCTAAGGGCAATATTCAACGCTCTTCTAGCTTGGCCTCAGCTAGCAACACTGAGGTTCATCAGATTTCAGTCGGACAACATCACGACTGTGGCTTATATCAACCATCAAGGGGGAACCAGGAGCTCCCTAGCGATGTTGGAAGTCTCAAAGATAATTCGCTGGGCAGAGTCTCATTCTTGCCACTTGTCAGCGATCCACATCCCAGGAGTGGAGAACTGGGAGGCGGACTTTCTAAGTCGTCAGACTTTTCATCCGGGGGAGTGGGAACTCCATCCGGAGGTATTTGCTCAACTGGTCCATCGTTGGGGCAAACCAGAACTGGATCTCATGGCGTCTCGCCAGAACGCCAAACTTCCTCTTTACGGTTCCAGGTCCAGGGACCCGGGAGTGAAGCTGATAGATACTCTAGCAGCTCCTTGGTTTTTCAACATGGCTTATGTGTTTCCACCGTTTCCTCTGCTCCCTCGACTGATTGCCAAGATCAAACAGGAGAGAGCATCGGTGATTCTGATAGCGCCTGCGTGGCCACGCAGGACCTGGTATGCAGACCTAGTGGTCATGTCGTCCTGTCCTCCTTGGACTCTACCTTTGAGGAAAGACCTTCTAACACAAGGTCCCTTCAATCATCCAAATCTAATTTCTCTGAGGCTGACTGCGTGGAGATTGAACGCTTGATCCTATCAAAGCGTGGCTTCTCCGAGTCAGTTATTGATACTTTGATACAGGCACGAAAGCCTGTTACCAGAAAAATCTACCATAAGATATGGCGTAAATAACTGTATTGGTGCGAATCCAAGATTTACTCGTGGAGTAAGGTTAGGATTCCGAGGATATTGTCTTTTCTCCAAGAGGGCTTGGAAAAAGGTTTATCAGCTAGTTCCTTAAAGGGACAGATTTCTGCTCTGTCTATTATTTTGCACAAGCGTCTGGCAGAAGTTCCAGAAGTCCAGGCCTTTTGTCAAGCTTTAGCTAGGATTAAGCCTGTATTTAAAGCTGTTGCTCCTCCGTGGAGCTTAAACTTGGTTCTTAAAGTTCTTCAAGGAGTTCCGTTTGAACCCCTTCATTCCGTTGATATTAAACTTTTGTCTTGGAAAGTTCTATTTTTGATGGCTATTTCCTCGGCTCGAAGAGTCTCGGAATTGTCTGCCTTACACTGTGATTCTCCTTATCTGATTTTCCATTCAGACAAGGTAGTTCTGCGTTCTAAACCTGGGTTTTTACCTAAGGTAGTCTCTAACAGGAATATCAATCAGGAGATTGTTGTTCCGTCATTATGTCCTAATCCTTCTTCAAGGAAGGAACGACTTTTGCATAATCTGGACGTAGTCCGTGCCCTGAAATTCTATTTACAGGCAACTAAAGATTTTCGTCAAACTTCTTCCCTGTTTGCCGTTTACTCTGGACAGAGGAGAGGTCAAAAAGCTTCGGCAACCTCTCTCTCCTTTTGGCTTCGTAGCATAATACGTTTAGCCTATGAGACTGCTGGACAGCAGCCCCCTGAAAGAATTACAGCTCATTCCACTAGAGCTGTGGCTTCCACCTGGGCCTTTAAGAATGAGGCCTCTGTTGAACAGATTTGCAAGGCTGCGACTTGGTCTTCACTTCACACTTTTTCAAAATTTTACAAATTTGACACTTTTGCTTCTTCGGAGGCTGTTTTTGGGAGAAAGGTTCTACAGGCAGTGGTTCCTTCCGTTTAAGTGCCTGCCTTGTCCCTCCCATCATCCGTGTACTTAGCTTTGGTATTGGTATCCCATAAGTAATGGATGATCCGTGGACTGAATACACTTAACAAGAGAAAACATCATTTATGCTTACCTGATAAATTTATTTCTCTTGTAGTGTATTCAGTCCACGGCCCACCCTGTCTTTTTAAGGCAGATCTAAATTTTAATTAATACTTCAGTCACCACTGCACCCTATGGTTCCTCCTTTCTCGTCTTGTTTTGGTCGAATGACTGAATATGACATGTGAGGGGAGGAGCTATGTAGCAGCTCTGCTTGGGTGATCCTCTTGCAATTTCCTGTTGGGAAGAGAATATATTCCATAAGTAATGGATGATCCGTGGACTGAATACACTACAAGAGAAATAAATTTATCAGGTAAGCATAAATTATGTTTTTTATAATGTGGATGCTGTATTAAATATGTACCGTTTAAAATAATAAATTTTTTGACAACTGCAATTGTAAGATGGCGACTCCGAGACGCATTGCACATGCGCGAGTTAGCGCAATGTCATCGGATACGTCACCATCTTATCTAATCGATTGAAATTATAAATGCGTTCTTTTTTTTCCTGTTGGCTATCATGTCGGCTTGAGTGCCGCAATATGCGCATGCGAGAGGAATAAAATGGTATTGCGCATGCGTTGAATCCGGATAATATAATTTAATTATATGCAAAAACAACACATCCGATTGGCGAGTTTCTTAGCCCTTAGACGGCCCACATTTGAGGGCTGGATGACGTGATGTCATGGGGATAAAATACGATTTTACTGCAAAAGGGAGCTTCGTTTCAAACAATAACAAGGTACATTACATTGCTATGATATTTTAAATGTAAAATGTTCCGTTTTAAACTGAAAAAAAAAGTTAGTAATCCTTTAATAGGTAGTGTGGACATGAGAGGAAATAGTGCTGCCATCTAGTGTGCTTGCTAATGTATAACGTTGCAAAACTGCTGCACTATAGTGCTGCAGAAACATGCACGCTCCTCAACTTACCTTTCTGCTCTTCAACAAACAAACAAGAAAATTTGTTAATATAAGTACATTGGGAAGTTGTTTAAAATTGTATGTTCTATCTAAATCACAAAGGAAAAATGTTGGGTTTTATATCCCCTTTAAAGGGGCAATAATATACCATTTCTGTTGTATTACTATGGTATAACAAAGCAACCAAGACGAACCATTTTTTTTATTTAAATTAAAGGGACAGTATATTCCAATTTTCATATAACTGCATGTAGTAGGTTAGTGGTTGATGAGGTTAGGTTGGGACAACCACTTTGAGGGGCTGGGAAAGCAGGAAGAGCAGAGCCCCCCCCCCCCCCCCTTGCATATGAAAAGACCCATTTCACAAGCATCTAAGACTTTGGTGCTTGGTGAGGAGTCTAAAAATCAAAACAATGTTTTTATTTAAAAATAAGCAGAAATATACATTATTACAAAAATACCCCCAGATGGGCTATATAAATGGATCATCTACAAAACATTTATGCAGAGAAAAAATTGGTGTACAGTGTTGCTTTAATGTTTTGTTTTTCTTTAGCCAAACTCCATCCACCTTTTGCCATATTTGGATGAGCCAATCTGGGCTTGAGTCTTCAGACAACAAAGCTATGGTCATTGTGTTAGCATAAAGTGAATAATTTGCAGCTGTTATCTGTTAAATCCAATTAGGGAACGTTATGTAGCAGACTGAATTTACAGCTCTAAGAATTTAAAAAATCCACAATTACACCAAAGGGGGCAAAATAATAAGTAATACTGTTGTTTTACTACAGATAACTATACATTTTATATTAAACTTTCAAGGTGTTTGCTGTCCCATTTAACTGCTTAAGCCAATATGATGTAGATCTGCTTAATGCGGTACAAAGCCCATCGTACCGCATAATAAATATCTATGTTGCAGCTTCAGAAAGCTCTAGCTGCTGTCTGCATATTGTAGCAGAGCATGATCGGTACTCCGTTACCACATGAAGGCAGATGCCAGATCGTTGGACAGTGACACTGTGTCACCGTCTAACGATCATCTGTCTGTGCTGGCAGGAGGTGTGGGAGGGGATGCAGATGGGTAGCCCAGAGGGAGTTAGAGGGGCCCTTCACTGCAGACATAAAATTGAAAGGAGTGGTAAGGATGGGGTGCTACACTAAAGAAAAGAGGTGTAATGGTGGGTGGATGGAATTCCCTATATAAAAATATCTATAAATTAGATATTGGCAGACATCTGCCCATTACAATAAGTGGAAGGGGGGGTTAGAGAGCTGTTTGGGAGGGTTGATGGAAGGATCACTACACTGCAGGATTTTTTTTATTTTTTTAATATAAAAAAAAGCCCTAAACTACATACTGGCAGACTGGGGGGGAGAGAGCTGTTTGGGAGGGATCACAGTGTGGGAGGTGTCAGGTGGGAGGGTAATCTGTACACTACAGCTTAAATTTAAAGTGATGGTAAACTCTGCCCTTTTTAAAATCAGATCTGGAATGTAAGCGCTATTTTAGATGAAGTTTAATTCATTAGCTTTAATGAAGATGCAGTATAACATGCTTTTTAATATAGATATGAAATTCAAATACTGCATGCTCCTCCGCCCACTTCAAAAGTAAAATTTTCTGTGAGCTAACAGATTGAATTGTTGTCCAATCATCGCTCTCCTCATATGGCACTTTTGTTGTAGCTAGAGCATTGATTGGAGAGTAATTCAATCATTTAGCTGACAGAAAAATTGACTTTTGAAGTGGGTGGTGTAACGTGGGGTATTTGAATTTCATATCTATATTAAAAACTTATAGCGCATCTTCATTACACATGATAAATAAAACTCCATCTAAAATAGCGCTTACATTCCAGATCTGATTTTAAAAAGGGGAGAGTTTACCATCACTTTAACTTTACAAGCTACGTGATTAACCCCTTCACTACCAGGAATTATAAAAGAATAGAATAACCAAAAACCAATGGCAAAGCCATGTATGTCTATTTCTGAACAAAGGGGATCCCAGAGAAGCTTTTACAACCATTGGAGTTATGATTGCACAAGCAGTATGTAAATAATTTCAGGGAGAAACCCAAAGTTTATTTTTATACAATCGCATTTGGGGTTGAAATGGTGGCATGAAATATACCAAAATGGGTCTAGGTCAATACTTTGGGTTGTCTACATAAAAAAAAAATAATAATAATAAATATGTCTATAAGATAGGGGGCGCCCTAATAGGTTAGCACTCAATAGGCTATGTGATGTGTTTGATAATATATATAGTGTACACCAAAAAGACACAATGTGAAAAGTATAAACTATTATCATATAATGTACTATTGAACATGGAATAAAAAAAATATATATAATAGAAATTCTTTTGAATGGTGAAATGAGATGATATTAAGGCAGCAATCTGTAGCGGACCCGACCTGGATCCAAGAGGGTAATCTATAAACGAGAGAAGAGACAGATGCGCCACATGGCCCAATATTTTTTGATCCACAAAGATTAAACAATCAGGTTGTGTTAAATTAGACTCACAATCTTAGGAGCACTCCAGTTAGTGCAATGGGAACAGTCTTGGATCTATAACAGTCACCCAGCAGACCGACCTCTTGGGGTGAGGATGGATAATCTGTAGTAAAACACAAGAGGACACAAAGGTGCCTATATGGCCTAGTACAGTCTTATACCAGGAGCAGTAGTATGTATGGTAAGATATATACTCACAAAAGGTAATGCATCTCCATTGATGCTATTCAAACAGGAAGGGATCAATACAGTCACCCAACAGACTATAACAAGGCTTCCACAGGAGGCAATCAGCAGAGGTCCAGTGGACCAATAAGGATCCAAATAAAACACAGTAGCAAGTGTTTGAGATAAAAAAGTATTAAACTTTACTGATAAAGGTTAAAATCAAGCGACGCGTTTCTCAGTCACAGACTGTTTCCTCAGGCATAATAAAATAGTTTACAAACACTTGCTACATATACCTAACCAAACCAATTAACATAATTGATATCACTTGTTGTGGGTGTGATCTATGACATCATAGGTATCCTAGTTACAAATCTGTTTTGACAACATAAGTAAACCCAATTTGTATATTTTAGATAAAACTAAACAAAATAAATACATATTATAGCATATAATGCACAAAGTAATCCTAAACCAATTTATACAGAATACATATAAAAACAATTTACATATCTTTTATATATGTAAAAAACAAATATCCATTTTGACTTGTGATAGATTGATTAGTCAGAAATAATCTCTATTTATATACCATGTGTAGGCAGAACATATGTAGATTACACACCTTAGTTGTTTCTATTAAATTTCTTGTTTTACTATTTCTTTTTATATAGCTAATCATTCATACAATGCCCCATTCAAATCCCTAGTTGCAAGGTAATACTCTTTTTCTGTTTGTCATTTTCATTCATTTTACAGGCATCTATATTTAAAATCGTATATTGTCCAACATATGGGTTTACAGGTACTCGTTTCTTACAATTTTATAATAAGAACTATTCCTACTAATGATTACATCATATAAAGATAAGATTTTAAGTTATTTTTGATCCAGATCACTTACTTTGTTTTATTGCAAAACGCCATTTGAGCTTCTGAATGGCGTGCATGTAGAGCTTGTGCGCATGTCAATAGCGTTACCATAGAAACCAGAAGACTCATTCGGCTCCGCGCTAGGCGCAAGTCAAAGCTGTTACATGATAGGATAGTGTTATTCTCTAACTCAGTGTAACAATTGGCTGTGTTCCATCTCAAAGCGTTAGTTTGTCTAATCTCTTGTCAATCGCGTTACCATAGGTGCAATGAGACCTATTCGGCTTGACACTAGATGTAAATAAAAGCTGTTACATGATAGGATAATGTTATCCTATGACTACGGGTAACTAGTGGCTGTGTTCCATCTCAGGGCATTAGTTTGTCTAATCGTTCTGTAAGTGGTATTAGAGCGGTAAAGTAATATGGCCAGAATCTACCTACATTTGATGAACACAATATTATGGTATGCCTATGATTATTTGTACCTAATAAATGATCAGCAATGTATATTTAATATAATAAAATGAAAATAATAAATAAATATACAATATATGCAGTCGTGACTTGATGGTATGTGTGATATGTGAGGATTATTAAATAAACTTCTTTTAATATGAAGGACTAGTGCCTAATTATAAACTAAATAAATCTTCCATGGGTGATATATTTAGTAGAGATTTGTGAAACCCCTCCCCAATATGTGTTTGACTATACGACTAAATATTAGTAATAATAAAATATGTGTATGTGAGAACGTTGGAGTGAACATATCTATAACATCAAGAGAAAATACCTCAAACATAGCCTATCTAAACATTGTGCTTTCTCACACAAAGGAAGTGCGAAAACATTATCTGTATTACCTATTGAACAAATCTCTCGAAATAGTCACAACCCTCTTCTCAATTTATGCCGTAGAGAGACCTACTGGATACATAAATTGCATTCTTTAGTACCAGATGGTCTAAATGAATGTGTGGCTCTAATACCACTTACAGAACGATTAGACAAACTAATGCCCTGAGATGGAACACAGCCACTAGTTACCCGTAGTCATAGGATAACATTATCCTATCATGTAACAGCTTTTATTTACATCTAGCGTCGAACCGAATAGGTCTCATTGCACCTATGGTAACGCGATTGACAAGAGATTAGACAAACTAACGCTTTGAGATGGAACACAGCCAATTGTTACACTGAGTTAGAGAATAACACTATCCTATCATGTAACAGCTTTGACGTGCGCCTAGCGTGGAGCCGAATGAGTCTTCTGGTTCCTATGGCGTTTTGCAATAAAACAAAGTAAGTGATCCGGATCAAAAATAACTTAAAATCTTATCTTTATATGATGTAATCATTAGTAGGAATAGTCCTTATTATAAAATTGTAAGAAACGAGTACCTGTAAACCCATATGTTGGACAATATACAGGGAGTGCAGAATTATTAGGCAAATGAGTATTTTGACCACATCCTCTTTATGCATGTTGTCTTACTCCAAGCTGTATAGGCTCGAAAGCCTACTACCAATTAATCATATTAGGTGATGTGCATCTCTGTAATGAGAAGGGGTGTGGTCTAATGACATCAACACCCTATATCAGGTGTGCATAATTATTAGGCAACTTCCTTTCCTTTGGCAAAATGGGTCAAAAGAAGGACTTGACAGGCTCAGAAAAGTAAAAAATAGTGAGATATCTTGCAGAGGGATGCAGCACTCTTAAAATTGCAAAGCTTCTGAAGCGTGATCATCGAACAATCAAGCGTTTCATTCAAAATAGTCAACAGGGTCGCGTGTGGAAAAACCAAGGCGCAAAATAACTGCCCATAAACTGAGAAAAGTCAAGCGTGCAGCTGCCAAGATGCCACTTGCCACCAGTTTGGCCATATTTCAGAGCTGCAACATCACTGGAGTGCCCAAAAGCACAAGGTGTGCAATACTCAGAGACATGGCCAAGGTAAGAAAGGCTGAAAGACGACCACCACTGAACAAGACACACAAGCTGAAACGTCAAGACTGGGCCAAGAAATATCTCAAGACTGATTTTTCTAAGGTTTTATGGACTGATGAAATGAGAGTGAGTCTTGATGGGCCAGATGGATGGGCCCGTGGCTGGATTGGTAAAGGGCAGAGAGCTCCAGTCCGACTCAGACGCCAGCAAGGTGGAGGTGGAGTACTGGTTTGGGCTGGTATCATCAAAGATGAGCTTGTGGGGCCTTTTCGGGTTGAGGATGGAGTCAAGCTCAACTCCCAGTCCTACTGCCAGTTTCTGGAAGACACCTTCTTCAAGCAGTGGTACAGGAAGAAGTCTGCATCCTTCAAGAAAAACATGATTTTCATGCAGGACAATGCTCCATCACACGCGTCCAAGTACTCCACAGCGTGGCTGGCAAGAAAGGGTATAAAAGAAGAAAATCTAATGACATGGCCTCCTTGTTCACCTGATCTGAACCCCATTGAGAACCTGTGGTCCATCATCAAATGTGAGATTTACAAGGAGGGAAAACAGTACACCTCTCTGAACAGTGTCTGGGAGGCTGTGGTTGCTGCTGCACGCAATGTTGATGGTGAACAGATCAAAACACTGACAGAATCCATTTATGGCAGGCTTTTGAGTGTCCTTGCAAAGAAAGGTGGCTATATTGGTCACTGATTTGTTTTTGTTTTGTTTTTGAATGTCAGAAATGTATATTTGTGAATGTTGAGATGTTATATTGGTTTCACTGGTAAAAATAAATAATTGAAATGGGTATATATTTGTTTTTTGTTAAGTTGCCTAATAATTATGCACAGTAATAGTCACCTGCACACACAGATATCCCCCTAAAATAGCTAAAACTAAAAACAAGCTAAAAACTACTTCCAAAAATATTCAGCTTTGATATTAATGAGTTTTTTGGGTTCATTGAGAACATGGTTGTTGTTCAATAATAAAATTAATCCTCAAAAATACAACTTGCCTAATAATTCTGCACTCCCTGTACGATTTTAAATATAGATGCCTGTAAAATGAATGAAAATGACAAACAGAAAAAGAGTATTACCTTGCAACTAGGGATCTGAATGGGGCATTGTATGAATGATTAGCTATATAAAAAGAAATAGTAAAACAAGAAATTTAATAGAAACAACTAAGGTGTGTAATCTACATATGTTCTGCCTACACATGGTATATAAATAGAGATTATTTCTGACTAATCAATCTATCACAAGTCAAAATGGATATTTGTTTTTTACATATATAAAAGATATGTAAATTGTTTTTATATGTTTTTTTGTTTCATTTTATCTAAAATATACAAATTGGGTTTACTTATGTTGTCAAAACAGATTTGTAACTAGGATACCTATGATGTCATAGATCACACCCACAACAAGTGATATCAATTATGTTAATTGGTTTGGTTAGGTATATGTAGCAAGTGTTTGTAAACTATTTTATTATGCCTGAGGAAACAGTCTGTGACTGAGAAACGCGTCGCTTGATTTTAACCTTTATCAGTAAAGTTTAATACTTTTTTATCTCAAACACTTGCTACTGTGTTTTATTTGGATCCTTACTGGTCCACTGGACCTCTGCTGATTGCCTCCTGTGGAAGCCTTGTTATAGTCTGTTGGGTGACTGTATTGATCCCTTCCTGTTTGAATAGCATCAATGGAGATGCATTACCTTTTGTGAGTATATATCTTACCATACATACTACTGCTCCTGGTATAAGACTGTACTAGGCCATATAGGCACCTTTGTGTCCTCTTGTGTTTTACTACAGATTATCCATCCTCACCCCAAGAGGTCGGTCTGCTGGGTGACTGTTATAGATCCCAGACTGTTCCCATTGCACTAACTGGAGTGCTCCTAAGATTGTGAGTCTAATTTAACACAACCTGATCGTTTAATCTTTGTGGATCAAACAATATTGGGCCATGTGGCGCATCTGTCTCTTCTCTCGTTTAATAATAAATATGTATATATATATATAATATATAAAGTTCAAAGTAGACTAGCACTCCAGAAATCCAATCACAAGTGCCCAGGGTGCAACAGATAGGCAATATAGAAATAAAGGAGAGTGCACTCGCCAGGACTTTTCAGAATTTTTATTCCAAATATGTGAACGTTTTCGGGGTATTAGCCCCTTCCTCAGACATACAAAAATATTTGTATGTCTGAGGAAGGGGCTAATCCCCCCGAAAACGTTCACATATTTGGAATAAAAATTCTGAAAAGTCCTGGCGAGTGCACTCTCCTTTATTTATATAATATATATATATATATATATAAAATTAGTTTTGACATGAAAAGAAAAGGCTCTATTTCTGTTAAAATGGAGCAATAGCAAAAATGCTAAAAATTATCCAGTATTTTTGGCAATTTCTTCTCTAAAATTCCTGGTAGTGAAGGGGTTAAAAGGACTTAAAAGTGCAAAAATAAAAATACTATTATTACACAAGTCAGCAACAGAGCAGCAATGCATTACTGGAAGCTAGCTGAATACATCTGATGAGAAAATCGCAAGACGCATATGTGTATAGCCACCAGTCAGCAGCTAGCTCCTATTAGTGCATCGGTGCTCCTAAGCCTACCTAGGTATACTTTTCAACAATGGATATCAATATAAAAAAGTAACTTTGATAAAAAAAGCAAATTGAAAAACGTCTCTTAAAATTGCATGGTCTCTCGTAAAGTGATTGTAAACTTTAATGAGTTAAAGCCCAGTATCAAAAAATACTCTTAAAAACAGGGGCTCTTTAATTCATTAAAGTTTACAAAGACGCTTATTTTTTTAAAAATACTTACTATTGCATTATGGTAAACATAACGCCGATCCTCCGCCCGGATCTCCTGCCTTCCTTAGCATATAGATGATGAATCCAGCTTTCGCCAATTGTTGCGTGCCCCCTTTGGCATCCAGAACGTGAGGCACACAACCTTTTGAAGGAAGCTGTGTTCGTCATCTATATGCTAAAGACAGCTGGAGATGCGGACTTAGGATCGGCGTTATGTTTACCATAATGCAATGGTAAGTGTTTTAAAAAAATAAGCGTCTTTGTAAACTTTAATGAATTAAAGTAACCCTTTTTTTTTTTTTTTTTTTTTTTTTAAATATACTTTTCTTTATTAACATTTTGTTGAATTACAAAGACATAAAAAGAAAAAGGAAGCATTTAACATATAAGTAATCCATAATTTGCTTGGATTGGTATTGTCCTTCAGCCCAGCAAAATATTTTGATTTAGGTGTGTCAGCTTGTAGCTTTTGAGGTTTTTCAATTCCGTTCTGTATACCAGAAACCACGACAGGTTTGTATATAGGTATTTCAATAAAGGAGAAGAGTGTGCATGGTTCGGTCTGGTTGTCTGTTCCTGGATATTTCATTAACATGAAAATCACCAATCCCCTGAGGTGGAATATGTAATTAACCTGAGTGGGCCGGCTGAACAAATTTAGTTTATGTGCATATGGACACTCGTATGACTAAAATATTATCAATAAACAAACAATAAGAACACTAATTGGATTAATAATCATAGTTCTCTATTACATGACATCACTGTTATAAATAACATGTCTACTAGCCTCCAGTGGTTCCTCCATTAGGGAGGCTTGTGAGAAAAGGGCAAGGTATAGTTCTACAACTATACACTTTGAGGATTAGTTATCTAAAATATGAAAGTAAGTTTCCCAGAGGAAATACATATCCTGAAAGAATGATTGTTTCCCTAACTTAAGGTAGTAAAATCGGTCTAAGAGTAAATTTGTATCTACTAGGGTTATCCATTCACTAACTGTAGGAAGTTGTACTGATTTCCAATGTCTTGGAATTAGCTGCTTAGCTGCGTTAAGCATTATTTGTAATAAATGTTTCCTGAGTTTGCATGTTATTTCGCTAGGATGATTGAGTAAAATTAACTCTGGATTAGGAGTCAGGTTTGAGTGTAAGACTTTGTTTATTTCTTTCATGTAATTGGCAAGAGTCCATGAGCTAGTGACCTATGGGATATACAATCCTACCAGGAGGGGCAAAGTTTCCCAAACCTCAAAATGCCTATAAATACACCCCTCACCACACCCACAATTCAGTTTTACAAACTTTGCCTCCTATGGAGGTGGTGAAGTAAGTTTGTGCTTGATTTTCTTCTGTGATATGCGCTTCTCAGCATTTTGAAGCACAATTCCTCTCAGAGTACAGCGAATGTCAGAGGGTTGTGAAGGGAGTATCACCTATTGAATGCAATGGTTTTCCTCACGGGAGATCTATTTCATAGGTTCTCTGTTATCGGTCGTAGAGATTCATCTCCTACCTCCCTTATTCAGATCGACGATATACTCTCATATTCCATTACCTCTACTGATAACTGTTTCAGTACTGGTTTGGCTATCTGCTATATGTGGATGGTTGTCTTTTGGTAAGTATGTTTTCATTACTTAAGACACTCTCAGCTATGTTTTGGCACTTTATGTAGTAATATAAAGTTCTAAATATATGTATTGTACTTCTATTTGCCATTAATCAGGTTTATGTATATTTCCTTTTGCAGACTGTTAGTTTCATATTTGGGAAAAGCATATTTAGGAAATATTTTTTCTTACCTGAGGTATAGTCCTTTTTTTTTCTTTATATTGACTGTTTTCTCATTAAATTTCGCTGGCAAAATTAGGCTTGCAAGGGCGTAAAATGCCGAAGTTTATCGCGTCATTCTTCAATTTTTTGGCATGAAGTTATGTTCGATGAAGCAAATTTGTCATTTCCGGCGTCTTAGTTGACGGCTAGTTCCTTGCACAAGGTTGCGTCTTCAATGACGCGAGTGTGTCATTTCCGAATGTTGTTAGCGCCAAAAAAATTTCAGTTACGTTGTGCGTCATACTTGGCGCCAAATATTTTCATTATTTAAAACCCCATTCCTATGTGCCTCTTGCTTTTTTCTATGTTAGAGGGCTATGCTGTTTGCATTTTTTCCCATTCCTGAAACTGCCATATAAGGAAATTGATAATTTTGCTTTATATATTGTTTTTTTCTCTTACATTTGCAAGATGTCTCAATCTGATCCTGTCTCAGAAACCACTGTTGGAACCCTGCTGCCTGATAACAGTTCTACCAAAGCTAAGTGCATTTGTTGTAGATTTGTGGAGATTATATCTCCAGCTGTGGTATGTAATAGTTGTCATGATAAGCTTTTACATGCAGAGAATGTGTCCATCAGTAATAGTACTATGCCTGTTGTTCCTTCCTTCAACATCTAATGTACAAGATTGTCAGTATATTTATAAAAATCTTCAGTAGTGCTCTCCAAATAATATATCAGTCTATGGCAGGGCTATAATACAATGCATTTAATAATTATCCTTTAAAATATAAACCCTCAATCAATATGCATCTACTAGAAACCATAAAATTAATATAAATATCTGAATTCTTTTATTTTGTTAATATCTATGAACATATTGGAATATATTTGTAATACCAGAATATGACACAATATTATATACGTTTAAAAAGACTATTTAGATATGCTATACTTCTTACAAAACTCATAAAAGTTTACCTTTTAAAAACCAGCCTTATTTACAAATAGCCTTTCATTCAATTAACACAATGGGATTCTAAGTAAATACTCAGCTATTTACCCATGCCTTACTCTAACACAATTCTAATTTAAAACATCAGAAATTGTATATATAATTTATGCAAAAACCCAATTCTGACTTATAATTATATATTTGCACAGATAAACAATTAAAAATTTAGGATTAGTTTAACAATACACAGGCTATGAAATGCTAGCTTAAAATCCAAACTGCTCTTTAAATTTATTTGCTACAGTAATCTCTTAATACATTACCAAGATGATCACCAATCGATATCCAATATCTTTTAGCAGGTTTTAATCTCACCTCAGAAATACCAATAAGTATATATTGCAATCAATGAGAAAAGGTAGATTAGCTTTGCCAGATTAAATGGTATCTCACGCCCAGCACCCGGTTACAAAATAGCTCAGCACAATCTGTGTGTTCCTCTCTCTTGCCTTACTTATATATCTTTTCTATCACTGGTGAGGTTGGAAACGCCCAACGGAAACCTTGTCTTGGATTGGCCCTTCTGGCTGTAGTTCTCGCATTGCAGCACCGGGGGGCAACATGACAATACACACAGATTCATTTGAACATTTCTAACAGTGAAAGAAAATATTTCTTTAAAATATGTAATAACTGCCATAATTTCTTGTTTTAATCTCTCACAATATTAATTATAGACGGAGCAGCATCATATCAATTTTCTGATTATTTTGATATGAAATATCATGTGCCTTTAGCATTATACTATATTTAAACAAATCAATACTGCTAATTATTTTGAAATTAATGGCATTTATACATCTGTTATACATGCATTTACACCAATACAGCCTGTTCTATATCTCCAACACGTTCTGCCTGCATGAATTTTCCCATGGTCCACCTGAAATAAAAACAGTGTCATTAATCTTTTCTTTTTAAGTCCACAAATATCTATTTATATTCTTTAAAGACACAGAGGCTAAGACATTTTATGCTTTCAAAATATATATATATATATATATATATATATATATATATATATACTTTCATTTCTATGCAGTGTTCAAAACCATACACAAATCCAGCAGATCACACACTGTCATATATTCATTCTTCCAGATATCTCATTAACTCAGTTGCTCTTATAATTTTCATTAGATTTCTAGAAAACAGAATAAAAAAAAATGTTTTTATTTTTGATTCCATGGTTCAGTGCTTGCATACCCCCCCCCCCAAGACGTAGTGTCTACATTACGTGTATCTAAGTGTCAGAGCCACACAGCAGGGGTTATTTGCATTTGAAACGTACAGGGTTACTTTCTCACAAAATGTCTCACCTAGGTTAGACTCTTAGACAACATTTGTGAGGGGTAAGAGATTTTATCTCACATTTCCAGGCAGTCACACATATGGTCTCCTGAAATGGTTGTTAAATTTTAATTAAACCAAATGCTCTATTGTCCTCACTTGTGTGTTTAGAATAACTTTACATGCTGAGTGGGGGAGAACTAAACATGATTGAAGTCAGTTTTTCTGAATGAAATGAATCCTTTTCTACTGACCAGTCAGATATCTGATTAAATATATATATTTATTAACCTTACATATACCTTGACAAGATATACCTGTGAATATAAATATTTTATTGCTGATGCGATTCAGAAGGCTTTGTCTGCCATCCCGCCTTCTAATAAACGTAAAAGGTCTTTTAAAACTTCTCATAAAGTTGATGAAATTGCAAATGACCAACAACATACTGAATTATCCTCTTCTGACGAGGATCTATATGATTTAGAAGATCCTTCTTCAGATATTGACACTGACAAATCTACTTATTTATTTAAAATGGAGTATATTCGTTCCTTGTTAAAAGAAGTGTTGATTACATTGGATATTGAGGAAACTAGTCCTTTTGATATTAAAACTAGTAAATGTTTAAATTCTGTTTATAAACCTCCTGTGGTTACTCCAGAGGTTTTTCCAGTTCCTGATGATATTTCTGGTATGATTTCTAAGGAATGGAATATGCCTGGTACTTCTTTTATTCCTTCTTTAAGGTTTAAAAAATCATATCCTTTGCCAGCAGTTAGATTGGAGTTTTGGGAAAAGATCCCCAAAGTTGATGGGGCTATTTCTACTCTTGCTAAACGTACTACTATTACTATGGAAGATAGTACTTCTTTTAAAGACCCCTTAGGTAGGAAACTTGAATCTTAGCTAAGGAAAGCTTATTTATATTCTGGTCATCTCCTCAGGCCTGCCATTTCTATGGCTGATGTTGCAGCTGCATCAACCTTTTGGTTGGAAAGTTTAGCGCAACAGGAAACGGATCCTGATTTAGCTAGCATTGTTCACTTGCTTCAACATGCTAATCATTTTATTTGTGATGCCATTTTTGATATCATCAAAATTGATGTTAAATCTATGTCTTTATTTTAGCTTGAAGAGCTTTGTGGCTTAAATATTGGAATGCTGACATGGTATCTAAATCTAGATTACTATCTCTTTGTTTCCAAGGTGTTAAGTTATTTGGTTCTCAGTTGGATTAGATTATTTCAACTGTCACTGGGGGGGGGGGGGTGGGAGGGAGTATTTTTGCCTCAGGATAAAAGACCTAATGGTAAATCTAAAGCTTCTAACCACTTTCGTTCCTTTCGACAAAATAAGGAACAGAAACCTAATCCTTCCCCCAAAGAATCTGGTTCCAATTGGAAACCTTCTTCAAGTTGGAGTAAATCCAGACCGTTCAAGAAACCAAAGCCAGACCCCAATTCTGCATGAAGGTGCGGCCTTCAATCCAGCTCAGCTGGTAGAGGGCAGATTAAGATTCTTCCAAAACATTTGGGCAGATTCTGTCCAAAATCATTGGATTCAGAGTATTGTTTCTCAAGGGTACTGAATAGGATTCAGAGTAAGACCTCCTGTGAGAAGGTTTTTTTCTCTCACGCATCCCAGTAAATCCAGTAAAGGCTCAAGCTTTTCTGAAGTGTATTTCAGACCTGGAGCTTTCAGGGGTAATCATACCAGTTCCGTTTCAGGAACAGGTTCTGGGGTTTTATTCAAATCTATTCATTGTCCCAAAGAAAGAAAATTCATTCAGGCCAGTTCTGGATCTGAAAATTTTGAATCGTTATGTAAGAGTGGCAACTTTCAAAATGGTGACTATAAGGACTATTCTGCCTTTTGTCCAGCACGGGCATTATATGTCCACAATAGATTTACAGGATGCATATCTTCATATTCCGTTTCATCCAGACCATTATTAGTTTCTGAGATTCTCTTTTCTAGACAAGCATTACCAATTTGTCGCTCTTCCTTTTGGCCTAGCGACAGCTCTAATAATCTTTTCAAAGGTTCTAGGTGCCCTACTCTCTGTAATCAGAGAACGGGGTATTGCAGTATTTCCTTATTTGGACGATATCTTGGTACTAGCTGAGTCTTTACATTCTGCAGAATCTCACACTAATCAAATAGTGTTGTTTCAAAGACATGGTTGGAGTATCAATTTACCAAAAAGTTATTTGATTCCTCAGACAAGGATCACCTTTATAGGTTTCCAGATAGATTCGGTGTCCATGACTTTGTCTCTAACAGACAAGAGACGATTAAAATTGGTTTCAGCTTGTCGGAATCTTCAGTCATTCCCTTCAGTGGCTATGTGCATGGAAGTTTTAGGTCTCATGACTGCAGCATCGGACGCGATCCCCTTTGCTCGTTTTCATAGAATCAACAGGTGTGCATTGAGCCTTTATAAAGGGAAACTTTAACCCTTCCCACACTTATCAAAATTACGATAATACAGCGCCACCTAGCTGGTGTCATATAATAATGCATTCAACTATAACAAGTTACCTTATTTTTATACTTAATCCTTATTGATAAACTATTCTATAATACAAACCTATTAAAAAAATACCTATATTAGTCAGATGCCTCTAAATATTTAACCTTATAGAAACACAGCAAAATCTAACTCCCTATTTAGGCCCACAGGAATCATGGTGTTAAGTTTATGGATCCAGAAGGATCTCCCCAATGGATATTTTGACCTGCGTTGAATCATCCTATCTCTCACCTTTCTAGTCGTCTCACCTAAGTAAATCTTCGAACAAGGACATTTTATTAGGTAAATGACATAGGATGAGTCACATGTGTAATGTTCCCTAATTTTGAATTTTCTACCTGTTAAAGGGTGTAAAAAATCTTTACCTTTTTAATTACCGCATTACAACTGGCACATCCCAAACATGGGAAAGCGCCAGTATTTTTAGATGTAATATAGGTTTGGCCCTGTACTTTTCTAGATTCCACATCACTCTTTACCAACTTGTCTTTTAAATTAGGTACTCTTTGATAGGCCATATAAAAGAGTACCTAATTTAAAAGACAAGTTTAAGGGAACTGTTCCCGAAACGTTGCATTTGTTTGTACCTATTGGAATAATTTTCTAAAGTTTGTTTATAATAATTGGTGCTGTAGATTATTACAACACTTGAATATTGGAGAGGAAAGCAGTCTCTGTTCCACTGGCAACTAAAAGAAAACAAAGAAGGTAATAAGGTGCTGCTTGTGCATTGTTTGATGCTGTTTGCTTGTTTTCATATGAGACCTCTCCAGCTTTGTATGCTGGACCAATAGTGCAGGGATTATACAAAGATATCACAATTAATATGCTTAAATCCCAATATTCGACTCTCTCTGACTTGGTGGTTAGATCACCATCGTAAAGTTCAAGGGGCCTCTTTTGTTCGTCCAACCTGGACTGTGATCACAACAGATGCAAGTCTTTCAGGTTGGGGAGCTGTCTGGGGATCTCTGACAGCACAAGGAGTTTGGAAACCACAAGAGGCGAGGTTACCAATCAATATTTTAGAACTCCGTGCTTTCTTCATGGCTCTTCAGGTGTGGCCTCTGTTGAAGAGACGGACAATATCACAACTGTGGCATATGTCAATCATCAGGGTGGGACTCGCAGTTCCCAAGCCATGAAAGAAGTATCCCGGATACTTGCTTGGGCTGAATCCAGCTCCTGTCTATTTTCTGCGGTTCATATCCCAGGTATAGACAGTTGGGAAGCGGATTATCTCAGCCGTCAGACTTTACATCTAGGGAAGTGGTCGCTCCATCCAGATGTGTTTTTTCAGATTGTTCAGATGTGGGGTCTTCCAGAAATAGATCTGATGGCTTCCCATCTAAACAAGAAACTTCCCAGGTACCTGTCCAGGGATCCTCAGGCGGAAACAGTAGATGCGTTAGCAATTCTTTGGTATTACCAACCTGCTTATATCTTCCCGCCTCTAGTTCTTCTTCCAAAAGTGATTTCCAAAATCATCATGGAATAATCGTTTGTGTTGCTGGTAGCCCCAGCATGGCCTCACAGGTTTTGGTATGCGGATCTTGTCCGGATGTCCAGCTGCCAACCTTGGCCACTTCCATTAAGGCTAGACCTTCTGTCTCAAGGTCCGTTTTTCCATCAGGATCTAAAATCATTACATTTGAAGGTATGGAAATTGAACGCCTAGTGCTTAGTCATAGAGGTTTCTCTGATTCGGTGATCAATACTATGTTACAGGCTCGTAAATCTGTTTCTATGAAGATTTATTATCGAGTTTGGAAGACTTATATTTCATGGTGTTCTCATAAATTCTCCTGGCATTCTTTTAGAATTCCTAGAATTTTACATAAAGGTTTGTCTGCAAGTTCCTCAATGGAACAAATCTCTGCTCTTTCTGTTTTATTTCACAAAAAGATTGCTAAGCTTCCTGATATTCACTGTTGTACAGGCCTTGGTCTGTATCAAGCCTGTCATTAAATCCAATCTTTCCTCCTTGGAGTCTTAATTTAGTTTTGAAGGCTTTACAGGCTCCTCATTTTGAGCCTATGCATTCTTTGGACATTAAACTACTTTCTTAGAAAGTGTTGTTCCTTTTGGCCATCTCTTCTGCTAGAAGAGTTTCTGAATTATCTGCTCTTTCTTGTGAATCTCCTTTTCTGGTTTTTCATCAGGATAAGGCGGTTTTGCAGACTTCATTTAAATTCTTACCTAAGGTTGTGAATTCTAACAACATTAATAGAGAAATAGTTGTCCCTTACTTGTGTCCTAATCCTAAGAATTATTTGGAGAAATCCTTGCATTCTTTGGATGTGTTAAGAGCTTTGAAATATTATGTTAAATGGACAGTCAACCATAGAATTGTTATTGTTTTAAAAGATAGATAATCCCTGTATTACTCTTTCCCCAGTTTTGCATAACCAACACAGTTATATTAATGTACTTTTTACCTTTGTGATTACCTTGTATCTAGGAACCTTCTTCCAGCCCCCTGATCACATGACTGTGACTGTTTATTATCTATTGTCTTAAATTTAGCATTGTATTGTGCTAGATCTTAAATAACTTTCTGTGCCTGAACACAGTGTTATCTATATAGCCCACGTGTACTTTCTGTCTCTTTGTGTTGAAAAGAGATTTAAAAAGCATGTGATAAGAGGCAGCCCTCAAAGGCTTAGAAATTAGCATATGAGCCTACCTATGTTTAGTTTAAACTAAGAATACCAAGAGAAAAATGCAAATTTGATGATAAAAGTTAATTGGAAAGTCGAATAAAATTAAAGGTCCTATCTGAATAATGAAAGTTTAATTTATACTTGACTGTCCCTTTAAAGCTACTAAAGATTTCTGGAAGACTTCTAGTCTATTTGTTAGCTTCTGCCATTTCCTTGGCATCTTGGTTAAAGCTTTTGATCCATCAGGCTTATTTGAAGTCGGGTCAGGCCCCGCCTCAGAGAATTACAGCTCATTCTACTAGATCAGTCTCCACGTTGTGGGCTTTTAAGAATGAAGCTTCAGTTGATCAGATTTGCAAAGCAGCAACTTGGTCTTCTTTGCATACATTTACTAAATTCTACCGTTTTGATGTATTTTTTTTTAATTTTTTTTTATTGAGGCATAAATACATGACAACAAATAAATGACATAAAGGTAGAGAAATTACATAAATCGCTATATCTTCTTATAAAGTTCAATGTGTTGCATGTCAAGAATAGTAAACATAGATTGAAAATAAGCCTCAAGTTTTCCATTTTTGTAGCTAATAAACTAGAACATTTTCAAACAACATTTTGACGTTTTGATGTATTTGCTTCTTCGGAAGCAGTTTTTGGTAGAAAAGTTCTTCAGGCAGCTGTTTCAGTTTGATTCCTCTGCTTATGTTTTTTTTTACTTTCATTTATGAGAATATACTTATTTTTTTGGTTGTGGATTTAATTTTCTCAGCGGAGAATGGCTGTTATTGTTTTATCCCTCTCTAGTTATTGTTTTATCCTTCTCTAGTGACTCTTGTGTGGAGTAACACATCTTGGGTATTTCTATCCCATACGTCACTAGCTCATGGACTCTTGCCAATTACATGAAAGAAAACATAATTTATGTAAAAACTTACCTGATAAATTAATTTCTTTCATATTGGCAAGAGTCCATGAGACCCACCCTTTTTATGGTGGTTATGATCTTTTTGTATAAAGCACAATTATTTCCAAATTCCTTTGATGCTTTTTACTCCTTTCTTTTTCACCCCACTACTTGGCTATTCGTTAAATCTGAATTGTGGGTGTGGTGAGGGGTGTATTTATAGGCATTTTGAGGTTTTGGAAACTTTGCCCCTCCTGGTAGGATTGCATATCCCATACGTCAGTAGCTCATGGACTCTTGCCAATATGAAAGAAATTAATTTATCAGGTAAGTTTTTACATAAATTATGTTATTGTGAAATATGTTAGACCAATATTCTTTAATGGGGGGGTACAGTTCCACCAAAGGTGTAAGATATGACCTTCCTGGGTACATCCTCTCCAGCAGTCTATAGAGGAGTTTGTGTGTGTGTATGTATATATATATATATATATATATATATATATATATATATATATATATATATATATATATATATATATATATATATATATATATATATATATATATATATATATATATATTTCTCCTGTTAAGTGTAGTCAGTCCACGGGTCATCATTACTTCTGGGATATTAACTCCTCCCCAACAGGAAGTGCAAGAGGATCACCCAAGCAGAGCTGCTATATAGCTCCTCCCCTCTACGTCACACCCAGTCATTCTCTTGCACCCAACTAATAGATAGGATGTGTGAGAGGACTGTGGTGATTATACTTAGTTTTTATATCTTCAATCAAAAGTTTGTTATTTTAAAACAGCACCGGAGTGTGTTGTTCCTTCTCAGGTAGAATTTGAAGAAGAATCTACCTGAGTTTTTGGATGATTTTAGCCGGCGTAGCTAAGATTCATTTTGCTGTTCTCGGCCATTCTGAGGAGTGAGGTAAACTTCAGATCAGGGGACAGCGGGCAGGTTCACCTGCAAAGAGGTATGTTGCAGTATATTATTTTCTGAGGAATGGAATTGACTGAGAAAATACTGCCAATACCGATATAATGTAAGTTCAGCCTTAAATGCAGTAGTAGCAACTGGTATCAGGCTGTTATGTATATATGTGTACACTTCAGTATTCTGGGGAATGGCACTTCACTGGGTAATACTATATGCATATAATTTTTAGCCTAACTTGCAGTGGGAACGTCTAGCAACAGGCTGTTTAATGACATTTCATGTTATTTGATTTTAAACGTTTTTGCTGGCATGCTAAATTGTTTAATTATCTGAGGTACTGGGTGAAAAATTGTTTTGGGCACTGTTTTTCCACTTGGCTGTCGTTTATTTTAATTTAAGACAGTTTACTGAACTTCCCTCACTGCTGTGTGTGAGGGGGAGGGGCCTATTTTGGCGCTTTTGCTACGCATCAAAAATTCAGTCAAAAGTCTGTTTCTCTCCCTGCATGATCCGGATCGTCTCTACAGAGCTCAAGGGTCTTCAAAAATTATTTTGAGGGAGGTAATCACTCACAGCAGACCTGTGAGATTGTGCTTTGACTGTGATAAAAAACGTTTATATTTTGTACATTTTTTTCTGCTATTTAAGGGTTAGTTATCCATTACTAATGGGGGCAATCCTTTGCTAAATTTATGCCTTTACCGGGAAAAATTTGGTTTTTATAATTTCTCTGGTTCATTGTTATTCAACTGTCATAATTTTTTTCTGTGCTTCTTAAAGGCACAGTGCGTTTTCCATATTACTTGTAATTTGAGTGAAAAGTATTTCCAAGCTTGCTAGTTTAATTGCTAGTTTGTTAAACATGTCTGACTCAGAGGAATATCTCTGTGCTATATGTGCAAAAGCCAAGGTGGAGCCTAATAGAAATTTATGTACTAATTGCATTGATGCTACTTTAAATAAAAGTCATTCTGTACAAATTGAACATCATTCACCAAACAACGAGGGGGAAGTTATGCCGACTAACTTGCCTCACATGTCAGTACCTGCATCTCCCGCTCGGGAGGTGCGTGATATTGTAACGCCGAGTACTTCAGGGCGGCCATTACAAATCACACTACAAGACATGGCTAATGTTATGACTGAAGTTTTGTCTAAATTACCAGAACTTAGAGGTAAGCGAGATCACTCTGGGGTGAGAACAGAGTGCGCTGATAATATTAGGGCCATGTCAGATACTGCGTCACAATTTGCAGAACATGAGGACGGAGAGCTTCATTCTGCGGGTGACGGATCTGATCCAAATAAACAGGATTCAGACATTTCAAATTTTAAGTTTAAGCTGGAAAACCTCCGTGTATTACTAGGGGAGGTGTTAGCGGCTCTGAATGATTGTAACACAGTTGCAATACCAGAGAAAATGTGTAGGTTGGATAAATATTTTGCGGTACCGTCGAGTACTGACGTTTTTCCAATACCTAAGAGACTTACTGAAATTGTTACTAAGGAGTGGGATAGACCCGGTGTGCCTTTCTCACCCCCTCCTATATTCAGAAAGATGTTTCCTATAGACGCCACCACACGGGACTTATGGCAAACGGTCCCTAAGGTGGAGGGAGCAGTTTCTACTTTAGCTAAGCGTACCACTATCCCGGTGGAGGATAGCTGTGCCTTTTCAGATCCAATGGATAAAAAGTTAGAGGGTTACCTTAAGAAAATGTTTCTTCAACAAGGTTTTATATTGCAACCCCTTGCATGCATTGCGCCTGTCACGGCTGCAGCAGCATTTTGGTTTGAGTCTCTGGAAGAGACCCTTGACTCAGCTCCATTAGATGAGATTACACACAAGCTTAAAACCCTTAAGCTAGCTAATTCATTTATTTCTGATGCCGTAGTACATTTAACTAAACTTACGGCTAAGAATTCCGGATTCGCCATTCAGGCGCGCAGAGCGCTGTGGCTAAAATCCTGGTCAGCTGATGTTACTTCTAAATCTAAATTACTTAACATACCTTTCAAAGGGCAGACCTTATTCGGGCCCGGTTTGAAAGAAATTATCACTGACATTACAGGAGGTAAAGGCCATGCCCTGCCTCAAGACAGAGCCAAACCTAGGGCTAGACAGTCTAATTTTCGTGCCTTTCGTAACTTCAAGGCAGGAGCAGCATCAACTTCCTCTGCACCAAAACAGGAAGGAGCTGTTGCTCGCTACAGACAAGGCTGGAAACCTAACCAGTCCTGGAACAAGGGCAAGCAGGCCAGAAAACCTGCTGCTGCCCCTAAGACAGCATGAAGTGAGGGCCCCCGATCCGGGAACGGATCTAGTGGGGGGCAGACTTTCTCTCTTCGCCCAGGCTTGGGCAAGAGATGTCCAGGATCCCTGGGCGTTAGAGATCATATCTCAGGGATATCTTCTGGACTTCAAAGCCTCTCCCCCAAAAGGGAGATTTCATCTTTCAAGGTTGTCAACAAACCAGATAAAGAAAGAGGCGTTTCTACGCTGTGTACAAGATCTTTTACTAATGGGAGTGATCCATCCGTTTCCGCGGTCGGAACACGGACAAGGGTTTTACTCAAATCTGTTTGTGGTTCCCAAGAAAGAAGGAACCTTCAGACCAATCTTGGATTTAAAGATCCTAAACAAATTCCTAAGAGTTCCATCGTTCAAAATGGAAACTATTCGGACAATCTTACCCATGATCCAAAAGGGTCAGTACATGACCACAGTGGATTTAAAGGATGCCTACCTTCATATACCGATTCACAAAGATCATTACCGGTATCTAAGGTTTGCCTTCCTAGACAGGCATTACCAGTTTGTAGCTCTTCCATTCGGGTTGGCTACGGCTCCAAGAATCTTCACAAAGGTTCTGGGCTCTCTTCTGGCGGTACTAAGACCGCGAGGAATTTCGGTGGCTCCGTACCTAGACGACATTCTGATACAAGCGTCAAGCTTTCAAACTGCCAAGTCTCATACAGAGTTAGTACTGGCATTTCTAAGGTCGCATGGGTGGAAGGTGAACGAAGAGAAGAGTTCTCTCTTACCACTCACAAGAGTTCCCTTCTTGGGGACTCTTATAGATTCTGTAGAAATGAAGATTTACCTGACAGAAGACAGGTTAACAAAGCTTCAAAATGCTTGCCGTGTCCTTCATTCCATTCAACACCCGTCAGTGGCTCAATGCATGGAGGTAATCGGCTTAATGGTAGCGGCAATGGACATAGTACCCTTTGCACGCCTACATCTCAGACCGCTGCAATTGTGCATGCTAAGTCAGTGGAATGGGGATTACTCAGATTTGTCCCCTACTCTGAATCTGGATCAAGAGACCAGAAATTCTCTTCTATGGTGGCTTTTTCGGCCACATCTGTCCAGGGGGATGCCATTCAGCAGACCAGATTGGACAATTGTAACAACAGACGCCAGCCTACTAGGTTGGGGCGCTGTCTGGAATTCCCTGAAGGCTCAGGGATCATGGACTCAGGAGGAGAGTCTCCTTCCAATAAACATTCTGGAATTGAGAGCAGTTCTCAATGCCCTTCTGGCTTGGCCTCAGTTAACAACTCGGGGGTTCATCAGGTTTCAGTCGGACAACATCACGACTGTAGCTTACATCAACCATCAAGGAGGGACAAGAAGCTCCCTAGCGATGATGGAAGTATCAAAGATAATTCGCTGGGCAGAGTCTCACTCTTGCCACCTGTCAGCGATCCACATTCCTGGAGTGGAGAACTGGGAGGCGGATTTCCTAAGTCGTCAGACTTTTCATCCGGGGGAGTGGGAACTTCATCCGGAGGTCTTTGCCCAAATACTTCGACTTTGGGGCAAACCAGAGATAGATCTCATGGCGTCTCGCCAGAACGCCAAGCTTCCTTGTTACGGGTACAGGTCCAGGGACCCGGGAGCAGTCCTGGTAGATGCTTTGACAGCACCTTGGACCTTCGGGATGGCCTATGTGTTTCCACCCTTCCCGATGCTTCCTCGATTGATTGCCAGGATCAAACAGGAAAGAGCATCGGTAATTCTAATAGCGCCTGCGTGGCCACGCAGGACCTGGTATGCAGATCTAGTGGACATGTCATCCTGTCCACCTTGGTCTCTGCCTCTGAGACAGGACCTTCTAATTCAGGGTCCTTTCAAACATCAAAATCTAATTTCTCTGAAGCTGACTGCTTGGAAATTGAACGCTTGATTTTATCAAAGCGTGGTTTTTCGGAGTCAGTTATTGATACCTTAATACAGGCTAGGAAACCTGTTACCAGAAAGATTTACCATAAAATATGGCGTAAATACTTATATTGGTGCGAATCCAAGAGTTACTCATGGAGTAAGGTTAGGATTCCTAGGATATTGTCTTTTCTACAAGAGGGTTTAGAAAAGGGTTTATCTGCTAGTTCCTTAAAGGGACAGATCTCAGCTCTGTCCATTCTTTTACACAAACGTCTGTCAGAAGTTCCAGACGTTCAGGCTTTTTGCCAGGCTTTGGCCAGGATTAAGCCTGTGTTTAAAACTGTTGCTCCACCATGGAGCTTAAATTTAGTTCTTAACATTTTACAGGGTGTTCCGTTTGAACCCCTTCATTCCATTGATATCAAGCTGTTATCTTGGAAAGTTCTGTTTTTAATGGCTATTTCCTCGGCTCGTAGAGTCTCTGAGTTATCAGCCTTACATTGTGATTCTCCGTATCTGATTTTTCATTCAGATAAGGTAGTTCTGCGTACTAAACCTGGGTTCTTACCTAAGGTTGTCACTAACAAGAATATCAATCAAGAGATTGTTGTGCCATCATTGTGTGCTAATCCTTCTTCAAAGAAGGAACGACTTCTGCACAATCTAGATGTAGTCCGTGCCCTGAAATTTTATTTGCAGGCAACTAAAGATTTTCGCCAAACTTCTTCCCTGTTTGTCGTTTATTCTGGACAGAGGAGAGGTCAAAAAGCTTCTGCTACCTCTCTCTCTTTTTGGCTTCGTAGCATAATACGTTTAGCCTATGAGACTGCTGGACAGCAGCCTCCTGAAAGGATTACAGCTCATTCCACTAGAGCTGTGGCTTCCACTTGGGCCTTTAAGAACGAGGCCTCTGTTGAACAGATTTGCAAGGCTGCAACTTGGTCTTCTCTTCATACTTTTTCCAAATTTTACAAATTTGACACTTTTGCTTCTTCGGAGGCTGTTTTTGGGAGAAAGGTTCTTCAGGCAGTGGTCCCTTCCGTATAAAGATCCTGCCTGTCCCTCCCGTCATCCGTGTACTTTAGCTTTGGTATTGGTATCCCAGAAGTAATGATGACCCGTGGACTGACTACACTTAACAGGAGAAAACATAATTTATGCTTACCTGATAAATTCCTTTCTCCTGTAGTGTAGTCAGTCCACGGCCCGCCCTGTTTTTTATGGCAGGTCTAAATTTTTAAATTATACTCCAGTCACCACTGCACCCTATAGTTTCTCCTTTCTCGTTTGGTTCTCGGTCGAATGACTGGGTGTGACGTAGTGGGGAGGAGCTATATAGCAGCTCTGCTTGGGTGATCCTCTTGCACTTCCTGTTGGGGAGGAGTTAATATCCCAGAAGTAATGATGACCCGTGGACTGACTACACTACAGGAGAAAGGAATTTATCAGGTAAGCATAAATTATGTTTTGTAATTTTGCGGCAGTTAGGTACCATCTCATTAATAATTTTTTTTTTTTTTTTAATTTTTCATAATGCCATATAAAGAAAAACTAATATGAACATGCCCTTGAAAGTTTTAAGCCTCCCCTCTGAGTCAAAGGGCCACTTTTGGGCCCCTGGTAAGGAATTTGCAATGGGAGGCTGTCTGCTGGGGAGAAGACCCCTCATGGATCTAATTCTAACCTCAAATTTTATGTTTTTTAATTATTGAGGTTTACAACAGGTTCAAAAATATTCTCATGTACATCAAATTTTAGAAGTGACAGTATGCTGATTGCTATATCACGAAATTAACTAAACAGAAAGAAATTTAGAACAGCAAGTGTGTTATTGTACAAAACAAAGTTAAAACCTCTTTGTATAACAAGTACTTTCTCATGCATGGGTAATATGGTAATGTTACATAAGATTCTGTACTCACAAAGGAAATGGTTAGGGTGCGGCATAGGCAAGAGAAGCCGCATAGTTAGCCCTCTTAGTGTAGGGGGTACATTACGTTATATCGGGGGGGGGTAGTTTTTTTTTTTTTTGAGCACAGTAGGTACCCTATAGGCTAGTTATATAGTAGATTGATGATATATCCAGTAAAAGAAATCACCAAGCTCTATATTCATATAGCTGGCATTTAAAATCTTTTATTCCAAACTTTGTGAGGAGACCTGGTTCTAAGTTCTCTATCCCAGCTTTGTGTATATGTGGGTAATTGGGGGAACCTATTCGCTATGATGTTTTGGTATAGAGTGAAGATTGTGGTGTTTTTTTTTTTTTTTGTGATAACTTTCGAAATGCACATCTGTTCGAATGTGGTTAGCAGTCGAGTTAAGTCCCGCTTGTTTTTATGCATGAGAAAAAAGTGTCTGAATTGATGAAATCTAAACCAAGAGTTAAAAAAAGAATGTTCTAAGGAAGACAATTGTTTAGTTTTTGGGTTACTATTGTCTGTTAAAAGATACATAGGAAGGAGATCAAGGAACCCATTCGATATTGGAGAAGGGTAAGAATTCCCTGGTGTGAATTCCGAACTATGTAATAAGGTGGTAAGAGGTGAATATGGTGGTGTGAATTTTTTATGTCTTACGAATTTGTGTCCAGTCTGCCCAAGTTTCATTGGTTAGACAGGAATGGGATATATTTTGTTTATTGTGGAAATCCGGATTCCAATAAATTCCGCCTAGATGTTGTGATACTGATAGAGGATTCAATTTGAACCCATCCTTTGGATCCTTCCCCTACAAATTTGCACCATTCTGAGACTCTGTAGAGAAACCGCTAATTTATAAGATCTAAGATTAGGTACTCCCAACCCCCCTTCTTTAGGATGTTTATAAGGGTATGTTTATTGATGCACGGAGGTCTGCTCTGCCAGATATAATCGTTGATAATTTTTTGTAACGCGTCTAGGTCTTTTTAAATGCCTGGGATAGGCATCGTTAACTTCTTGGATTCTTCCAGACCACAGGATGTTTTTGGGGAGCCAGGAAAATGTTAAAGGGACATGAAACCCCAAATTTTTCTTTCATGATTCATATAGAGAATACAATTTCAAACAACTTTCCAATTTACGTCTAATTTGCTTCTTTCTCTTGTTATCCTTTACTGAAATGTTTATCTAGGTAAGTTCATGTGCTGCAGAGAACATAGGTCCTAGCTGTTGATTGGTGGCTGCATATATAAACTGATTGTCATTGGCTCACCCATGTGTTCATTTAGAAACCAGTAGTGCATTGCTGCTCCTTCAACAAATGATACCAAGAGAATAAAATAGATTAGATAATAGTAGTACATTTAAAAAGTTGTTTAAAATTGTATTCTCTATCTGAATCATGAAAGAAAAGTTTTGAGTTTCATGTCCCTTTAAGGAATGAAATTCCGAGATTAATCTACCATAATTATTTCTGCGTAAAGCTAGCCAATCTGGTGTAATGTAGATTCCTAAGTACTTTAAGTATTTAGTTTGTGGTTTGATGGGCATTGTGATTGTATGTATGTTTTTTAAATCCTCCTGGGAGAGATTGATAGGTAAATATTCCGATTTGGATGTATTTACTAGAAAATTAGAGAGGTGGCCGTATTAACTCAGTTCGGAGAGTGTCGTCTGCAAAGAGTTTTGGGGGTGACTAAGTGTGGGGAGGATATCATCTGCAAAGATTGATAATTTATGGATTTGATGACCTATTTTAATTCCCTGTATGAGGTTGTTCATCTTAATCCTAGCAGCTAAAGGTTTCAGGGATAGGATAAAAAGGAGGGGGAAGAGTGGGCACCCTTCCAAATTTCGAAAGGTTCAGATAGGCTTCCATTGATCCTTACTTGTGCTGTAGGATTTGTGTACATTGCCATAATTTGCTGTATGAATCTTGTGGGAAAATTAAAGTGTTGAAGTGTGGTTGAGAGAAATTACCTGTCAAGGCGATCAAAGGCATTTTGGGTCATCTGTGGAAACGATTATTGCAGGTGACTTATTTAATAAAATGTGTTCAAGTAGGCTAAGGATTTTTACGGTCTTATCCTTTGCTTCTCTTTGAGGGACAAAGCCTACTTGGTCTTGATGAATGATGTATGGGAGAATTTGATTTAAACGGGTTGCGTGAATTTTGGCATATGATTTTAGATCTACGTTTTGTAGAGAAATTGGCTGGAGTGTTATGTTGCTTACCGGGCTTTGTCAGGACAGATATATTGGCCTGAAGCATAGTGTCTGGAAAGGGTAGTGTCTCGGGTATTGAATTTAAAAAGAGAAGTTGTGTGGTAAGAGGAGTTTTGAAAAGGTTTTGTAGTATATGCCTGAGAACCGTCTGGACCTGGTGCTTTATTTGGTTTTAGATTTTTAATCGCCTTCTGGATCTCTAATGCTTGAATAGGTTGTTCAAGATATTCTCTGAATTCAGGACTGATCTTGGGCAGGGGGATGTTTTCTAGGTATTGTTTACACAGTTCTTGGTGGGTGGCAGTGTTCCTATTTGAGAATAAGTTGTAGAGTCTGTGGTAATATTGTTTAAATTCAAATGCTATGGAGTGTGTGTCTTCTATATGTTTGCCTTGAGAAGAGTTGATTGAGTGTATGTAAGTTTCTCTTAAGTGTAGTCAGTCCACGGGTCATCCATTACTTATGGGATTATCTCTTCCCCAACAGGAAGTTGCAAGAGGATCACCCAAGCAGAGCTGCTATATAGCTCCTCCCCTCACATGTCATATCCAGTCATTCTCTTGCAACCTAACTAAAGATAGGTCGTTGTGAGAGGTCTGTGGTGTTTTTAAACTTAGTTTATTTCTTCAATCAAAAGTTTGTTATTTTAAATGGCACCGGAGTGTGCTGTTTGTTTCTCAGGCAGCATTAGAAGAAGAATCTGCCTGTGTTTTCTATGATCTTAGCAGACGTAACTAAGATCCACTGGCTGTTCTCGCACATTCTGAGGAGTGAGGTAACTTCAGAAAAGGGGAATAGCATGCAGGGCCCCCCTGCAAACGAGGTATGTGCAGTAAATTATTTTTCTAAGCAATGGAATTGACTGAGAAATTACTGCTGATACCAATGTAATGTAAGTTCAGCCTTAAATGCAGTGGTAGCGACTGGTATTAGGCTGATGAGTGTGTGTACACTGAATTATTTTTCTAGGGAATGGAATTTGACTCAGAAAATACTGTTAATACTGAAGTAATGTATGAGCCTTAACTGCAGTAAAAGCGACTGGTAGCAGGCTTATTAATAACACTTCATAACTTTTAAAATGTATGTTCAAAACGTTTACTGGCATGTTAATCGTTTTTTGTGAGGTAGTTGGTGATAAAACTTATTGGGGCATGATTTTTACCACATGGCTAACTTTTGTTTCTGCATAGAAACAGTTAACTGAGCTTCCCCACTGTTGTAATATGAGTGGGAGGGGCCTATTTTAGCGCTTTTTTTGCGCAGTAAAAATTCAGTCACAATCTTCATACTTCATCCTCCATGATCCAGGACGTCTCTTGAGAGCTCAGGGGTCTTCAAAATTCATTTTGAGGGAGGTAATCAGTCACAGCAGACCTGTGACAGTGTGTTTGACTGTGATAAAAACGTTAATTATTAAATTGTTATCCGTTTTTGGGTATTAAGGGGTTAATCATCAGCATCATTTGCTGGTGGGTGCAATCCTTTGCTAACTTAATACATTTACTGTGAAAATTTGGTTGCTATAACTAATTTGGTTCATTGTTATTTCAACTGTGACAGCTTTTTGTGCTTCTTAAAGGCACAGTAGCGTTTTTTATTTTGCTTGTAAATTTATTTGAAAAGTATTTTCCAAGCTTGCTAGTCTCATTGCTAGTCTGTTTAAACATGTCTGACACAGATGAATCTGTTTGTTCACTATGTATGAAGGCCAATGTGGAGCCCCATAGAAAGTTGTGTACTAAATGCATTGATGTAACTTTAAATAAAAGTCAGTCTTTACATGTAAAGAAATTATCACCAGACAACGAGGGGGAAGTTATGCCGACTAACTCTCCTCACGTGTCAGTACCTTCGCCTCCCGCTCAGGAGGTGCGTGATTTTGTGGCGCCAAGTACATCAGGGAGGCCCTTACAAATCACTTTGCAAGACATGGCTACTGTTATGACTGAAGTATTATCTAAATTGCCAGAATTAAGAGGCAAGCGTGATAGCTCTGGGTTAAGGACAGAGCGCGCTGATGATGATGTGAGAGCCATGTCCGATACTGCGTCACAATTTGCAGAACATGAAGACGGAGAGCTTCATTCTGTGGGTGACGGATCTGATCCAGGGAGACTGGATTCAGAGATTTCTAATTTTAAATTTAAGCTTGAGAACCTCCGCATATTGCTAGGGGAGGTATTAGCGGCTCTGAATGATTGTAACACGGTTGCAATTCCAGAAAAATTATGTAGGTTGGATAGATACTATGCGGTACCGGTGTGTACTGACGTGTTTCCTATACCTAAAAGGCTTACAGAGATTATTAGCAAGGAGTGGGATAAACCCGGTGTGCCTTTTTCCCCTCCTCCCATATTTAGGAAAATGTTTCCTATTGACGCCACCACACGAGACTTATGGCAGACGGTCCCTAAGGTGGAGGGAGCAGTTTCTACTTTAGCTAAGCGTACCACTATCCCGGTGGAGGATAGTTGTGCCTTTTCAGATCCAATGGATAAAAAATTAGAAGGTTACCTTAAGAAAATGTTTGTTCAACAAGGTTTTATCTTACAGCCCCTTGCATGCATTGCGCCTGTCACTGCTGCGGCGGCATTCTGGTTTGAGTCTCTGGAAGAGGCCATTCGCACAGCTCCATTGGAGGAAATTATGAACAAGCTTAAAGCATTTAAGCTAGCTAACGCATTTGTTTCTGATGCCGTCGTACATTTAACCAAACTTACGGCTAAGAACTCCGGATTCGCCATCCAAGCGTGCAGAGCGCTATGGCTTAAATCCTGGTCAGCTGATGTGACTTCTAAATCTAAATTGCTTAATATTCCTTTCAAAGGGCAGACCTTATTCGGGCCCGGTTTGAAAGAAATTATCGCTGACATTACGGGAGGTAAGGGCCATGCTCTGCCTCAGGACAGGGCCAAACCAAAGGCCAAACAGTCTAATTTTCGTGCCTTTCGTAACCTCAAGGCAGGTGCAGCATCAACTTCCTCCGCTCCAAAACAGGAAGGAGCTGTTGCTCGTTACAGACAGGGCTGGAAAACTAACCAGTCCTGGAACAAGGGCAAGCAGGCCAGAAAACCTGCTGCTGCCCCTAAGACAGCATGAAGAGAGGGCCCTCTATCCGGAAACGGATCTAGTGGGGGGCAGACTTTCTCTCTTCGCCCAGGCTTGGGCAAGAGATGTCCAGGATCCCTGGGCGTTGGAGATCATATCTCAGGGATATCTTCTGGACTTCAAAGCTTCTCCTCCACAAGGGAGATTTCACCTTTCAAGATTATCTGCAAACCAAATAAAGAAAGAGGCGTTTCTACGCTGTGTACAAGACCTCTTACTATTGGGGGTGATCCACCTAGTTCCGCGGACGGAACACGGGCAAGGATTCTATTCAAATCTGTTTGTGGTTCCCAAGAAAGAGGGAACCTTCAGACCAATCTTGGACTTAAAAATCCTAAACAAATTCCTAAGAGTTCCATCATTCAAAATGGAAACTATTCGAACCATCCTACCCATGATTCATGATTCCTAGACAGGCATTACCAGTTTGTAGCTCTTCCCTTCGGGTTAGCTACGGCTCCAAGAATCTTTACAAAGGTTCTGGGCTCACTTCTGGCGGTACTAAGACCGCGAGGCATAGCGGTGGCTCCGTACCTAGACGACATTCTGATACAAGAGTCAAGTTTTCAAACTGCCAAGTCTCATAAAGAGATTGTTCTGGCATTTCTGAGGTCGCATGGGTGGAAGGTGAACGTGGAAAAGAGTTCTCTATTACCACTCACAAGGGTTCCCTTCCTAGGGACTCTTATAGATTCTGTAGAGATGAAAATTTACCTGACGGAGGCCAGGTTATCAAAACTTCTAAATGCTTGCCGTGCCCTTCATTCCATTCCACACCCGTCAGTAGCTCAGTGCATGGAAGTAATCGGCTTAATGGTAGCGGCAATGGACATAGTACCATTTGCGCGCCTGCATCTCAGACCTCTGCAATTGTGCATGCTAAGTCAGTGGAATGGGGATTACTCAGATTTGTCCCCTCTACTAAATCTGGATCAAGAGACCAGAGATTCTCTTCTATGGTGGCTTTCTCGGCCCCACCTGTCCAAGGGGATGACCTTTCCCAGGCCAGATTGGACGATTGTAACAACAGACGCCAGCCTTCTAGGTTGGGGCGCAGTCTGGAATTCCCTGAAGGCTCAGGGATCATGGACTCAGGAGGAGAAACTCCTCCCAATAAATATTCTGGAGTTAAGAGCAATATTCAATGCTCTTCTAGCTTGGCCTCAGTTAGCAACACTGAGGTTCATCAGATTTCAGTCGGACAACATCACGACTGTGGCTTACATCAATCATCAAGGGGGAACCAGGAGTTCCCTAGCGATGTTGGAAGTCTCAAAGATAATTCGCTGGGCAGAGTCTCACTCTTGCCACCTGTCAGCGATCTACATCCCAGGCGTGGAGAACTGGGAGGCGGATTTTCTAAGTCGCCAGACTTTTCATCCGGGGGAGTGGGAACTTCATCCGGAGGTCTTCGCTCAACTGATTCATTGTTGGGGCAAACCAGATCTGGATCTCATGGCGTCTCGCCAGAACGCCAAGCTTCCTTGTTACGGATCCAGGTCCAGGGACCCGGGAGCGGTGCTGATAGATGCTCTGACAGCCCCTTGGGTCTTCAACATGGCTTATGTGTTTCCACCATTTCCGATGCTTCCTCGACTGATTGCCAAGATCAAACAGGAGAGAGCATCAGTGATTCTGATAGCGCCTGCGTGGCCACGCAGGACCTGGTATGCAGACTTAGTGGACATGTCGTCCTGTCCACCATGGTCTCTGCCTCTGAGGCAGGACCTTCTAATTCAGGGTCCTTTCAACCATCCAAATCTAATTTCTCTGAGGCTGACTGCATGGAGATTGAACGCTTGATTCTATCAAAGCGTGGCTTCTCGGAGTCGGTTATTGATACCTTAATACAGGCTAGGAAACCTGTTACCAGAAGAATTTACCATAAGATATGGCGTAAATATTTATATTGGTGCGAATCCAAGAGTTACTCATGGAGTAAGGTTAGGATTCCTAGGATATTGTCTTTTCTACAAGAGGGTTTAGAAAAGGGCTTATCCGCTAGTTCATTAAAGGGACAGATTTCTGCTCTGTCTATTCTTCTACACAAGCGTCTGGCAGAAATTCCAGACGTTCAGGCTTTTTGTCAGGCTTTGGCTAGGATTAAGCCTGTGTTTAAGACTGTTGCTCCGCCGTGGAGCTTAAACTTGGTTCTTAACGTTCTGCAAGGCGTTCCATTTGAACCCCTTCATTCCATTGATATCAAGCTGTTATCTTGGAAAGTTCTGTTTTTGATGGCTATTTCCTCGGCTCGAAGAGTCTCTGAGTTATCTGCCTTACATTGTGATTCTCCTTATCTGATTTTTCATTCAGACAAGGTAGTTCTGCGTACTAAACCTGGGTTCTTACCTAAGGTAGTTTCTAACAGGAATATCAATCAAGAGATTGTTGTTCCATCATTGTGTCCTAACCCTTCTTCAAAGAAGGAACGACTTTTGCATAATCTGGACGTAGTCCGTGCCCTGAAGTTCTATTTGCAGGCAACTAAAGATTTTTGTCAAACTTCTTCCCTGTTTGTCGTTTACTCTGGACAGAGGAGAGGTCAAAAGGCTTCGGCTACCTCTCTCTCCTTTTGGCTTCGTAGCATAATACGTTTAGCCTATGAGACTGCTGGACAGCCGCCTCCTGAAAGAATTACAGCTCATTCTACTAGAGCTGTGGCTTCCACCTGGGCCTTTAAAAATGAGGCCTCTGTTGAACAGATTTGCAAGGCTGCGACTTGGTCTTCACTTCACACCTTTTCAAAATTTTACAAATTTGACACTTTTGCTTCTTCGGAGGCTATTTTTGGGAGAAAGGTACTTCAGGCAGTGGTTCCCTCCATTTAAAGTTCCTGCCTTGTCCCTCCCTTCATCCGTGTACTTTAGCTTTGGTATTGGTATCCCATAAGTAATGGATGACCCGTGGACTGACTACACTTAACAAGAGAAAACATAATTTATGCTTACCTGATAAATTTATTTCTCTTGTAGTGTAGTCAGTCCACGGCCCGCCCTGTCTTTTAAGGCAGATCTAAATTTTAATTAAACTCCAGTCACCACTGCACCCTATGGTTTCTCCTTTCTAGTCTTGTTTCGGTCGAATGGCTGGATATGACATGTGAGGGGAGGAGCTATATAGCAGCTCTGCTTGGGTGATCATCTTGCGACTTCCTGTTGGGGAAGAGATAATCCCATAAGTAATGGATGACCCGTGGACTGACTACACTACAAGAGAAATAAATTTATCAGGTAAGCATAAATTATGTTTTTTTTTTTTTTTTTAAAGTTTTTGCTAATTTCCCTGATTTGTTCCTACCTGTAAAAATTATGTTGTACAAATAAGAGTTGTCTTTGGGCTCTATAGTGCAATAATTTATTCATATCGTTTCTTTTGTTTTGTAATTGTTCTTGAATTGCAATGTCTTCTGGGTGTGTTTTATGGGAAAAATCTTATTCTAAGATTTCTTGGGCCAGTGAAGCAAATTCTTCTCTTTTTTTTTTTCTATTTATTTGGACTTTAATCTTTATGAATTCACCCCTCATTGTGCTTTTATGAGCTTCCCATAAGGTGCTCGCATTGACTTCTGGTGTGTCATTTATGGTGAAATGTTTTTAGAGGTTTTTTTTTTTTTTTTTTTTTTTAAATAATTTTTATTGAGGCATAAATTGTTTTGACATACAGATATAAGAAAATAGCATAAAATAGCATAAAATAATACATAAACTTGAACATAAATTGTACTGATTTCCAGTCGAAAATAATCGGTAGTATATCATAATTAGAGTCCCAAATCAAAAGAAAGCCTCATAGTTTTTTGTTTTACAACTCTTTTCCAGTGGCTAACTAGCACTGAAACACTATATAAACATATTCATCAAACTATTAAGTGCCCTTAAAGAGAGACAAATAAACGCAGCACAGCATATTATATGTGAGATTTTTTCAGTCATGTGAAAAATGATATCACCAACCTAATATCTCTGATGACTGTCTAAAAAAGATCAATCTAGTGCAAAGCTAACATGTCTAATAGTTATATCATTTTAAAAGTTGCTCTATATAGCCCAATAATAAGTAGAAAAAACTGTTGCGGGCTTCTTTAAAAAACATTGAATTGCGGTATTTATCAAGGAAAACCGCTGAGTAAGTCTATGGTAGAATCAGGGAATACCATAGTACTATGTGGGGAGGGGGGGAGAAGAAATCTGACCAATTGTCTAACCATAAGTGCTTTTGTAGGGCCTATTAATAAATGTAATATTAGTGGGTTTATTATTATGCCTTTGCCGAAATACTAATGTATAAAAAAATTGCTACCTAAGTGAGGGTAATCTCTAGATATGCCATGAGGCTAAGACTATCGTTGAGATGGTCAATTATGTGGTTGCTCATAATAATTCAGGATAAACAGATGTTTGCATCAACACTATGATCCTAAAAAGATAATGTAGTCTGCTCTCTGGGTATGGGCCCTATACCCGACAGCATGGGATCTATATAAGTGAACATGTTTCTGCAACTAAAGGGATGAAAATGTAGTGTATCCTAAAAAATCACTAGAAAGTTAGCCACCCAAAACTGATATAGTATGTCTGATAACCAACGCTTTAGTGAGCATAGGTGAATAGCCGTCATTTGAACCCTTATTCATTAAATATTATATGTTACAGCAATTGGGGATAAGATACGTACAACCACGTGGAATGAAGGAGGAAATATTCATAGATATGAGAAAAAAAATCCTTATAACATTAGCTTAACGGTTCACTAAAGAGTTTGCTGTGAATGGCAATATCATAATATAGCAAGTCTACCAGTAAGAAAGACAATAGTAAATTCGAAACTGAGCAAGTAAAACAATATTGTCTATCTATTATACATGCATAACATAATATGGCTCTATACGCTCTGCAACATAGCTAACCTCAGAGGTTGGGCTAATTAGTAGTACAATATAGGTAGTGTGAAAGTATGTTTGGCAAACATTCAGTGGAGAGAACCTGCACAAAAATGATGTAACTATAACCGTGTACATTAGTAGATAAGACTGTGCAGTGTTCATATAAACATTAATAACCTGTACCAGCGAAGTAAGGATTATCAAAAAAAAACAGTAAAAACATTTCAAACACGTGGCAGCTATGGGACTCAATAAAAATTAAATACATTAGCCCAATATAAGAAGTAGAGTGAAAATAAAATAAGAAAAAGCATTGCAACATTGCTCACAGCTCATATTTAGAGAAGAAAGTCACATATAAGGCTCAGAATAAAAAAGATATATAGTAAGACAAAGCTATATAGTATAGGGATATATTAAGTGCACCCATTAGGGTAAATCAGTTCATTGAAGCCTAGTATAACACTTTACTTGTGATGGTATTAGCTTTACGCCTCAAAGAACAGTGGAGGGTAGTCCCTGATATGCAGAAATAACATCCCATACTTATTCTGAGTCCCGGTGAGTCCCGGTGTCTAAGTCAGCGCCAACCGTGCTGTAAAAATAGATGCAACAGTGAGAGGCCTCCAGGGTCCCATCGCATGGTCAATAGCGTGCGCCCAGGTACCAACCAGGAATGGCCTGTATGCAGTGAACTCCAGTTTTGGTGTGGCCGATAGTCCCGCCATGTTTCGGAAGCGCTTCCCTGTACACATGTCCAAAGTTCAGGATCTCGCATCTGACCCGATCTGATGCGGAGGGCAGGCAGAATCCGGAATGTAGAAATGTCTAAGGTCCAAAGAACATGTCCCAATGCTAATTTGGAAGGCTGTGCGGTGTGTTCGCGGTTGTCACTGGGAGAAGCTCCGGGGCAATAGGTAGCTGGGCTGGCATGGTTAGGTGTAGTATCATCTGTCTTCCGTGGACAAGCCAACCAGGGTTTAGATGGCGCTCCCTCTGAGCATTGGTTTTTCAAGTAAAGTACCTCGATCTGCCTTATCTCCAGCGGGCTTTCATTCTCCTCAGCTGATTCCCACACAAGTTCAACTGTGCTAGTAACAGCAGTGGTTACTATAGGACATATGGTAGTCGCCATTGTATACATTGCATCAGTTTTTTTTGTTTTCTCACCAATGCTCGCATAATGCGGGTTGTTTAAGTCATTGCGTGTCTGCACTGCGAAGCTGTCAATCAGGGCCAGAACCTGGCGGTAAAAATCCTCCATGGTTGAATGTGTAATGGCGGGGCTTGCTCAATACGGGCTGCAACTGTATAATCCACAATCACGGCCCACATATGCTGCCAAAGTTCGGAAACTCCTCAAATGGGGTCAATGTAGAGTGCTCTGCTCAAGTGAAGTCTTAGATTTAGTTTTACGCTGAAATGTATTACTTTTATCCCCAAATAAAATTATGTTTCTCTGGAGCTCATGAAGTGTGCGTCTTTTCCCTTCAGTGGTTAGCTCCGCCCCCGTTTTTAGAGTTTTTGAAAAGTGTTTTATTTGTTTTTTTGTCAAGTCTCCATTAAAATGCATTAAGTGGGGCAGATGGCCATTTTTTCGAGCAAAGCGTGATCTGACCATGTTGTGTGTTTTATGCTTGTGTCTATTATATGTGATGACGCTAAATGGTCGACCAGAATATAATCCAGTCTAGAATAATTACGGTTGTGGTGGGAGAAGAATGTGAAATCTTTTTTCTGAGGGTTTAGATATCTCCAGGAATCATGTAAATCCAATAGCTTTATGATATGCTAGATATTTTTGAGATTTGGGGTTATTTTCCTGGTTTCTGGATTGGTGCAATCTATTGTTGGGTCAAGAGGTACATTTAGATCACCAGCTATAATGGTGGATCCCTTGGCATGGTTAAAGGGACATGAAACCCACATTTTTTCTTTCATGATTTAGAAAGAACATGCAATTTTAAACAACTTTCTAATTTACTTCTATTATCTAATTTACTTAATTTGCTTTATAGCCTTTGCTGAAAAGCATATCTAGATATGCTCATTAGCTGCTGATTGGTGGCTGCACAGATACCTTGTGTGATTGGCTCACCCATATGCATTGCTTTTTTCAAAAAAAGGTTATCTAAAGAATGAAGCAAATTAGATAATAGAAGTGAATTGGAATGTTGTTTAAAATTGTATTCTCTATCTGAATCATGAAAGAAAACATTTGGGTTTAGTGTCCCTTTAAGAATAGCGCTAGTAGTGGAAGCAAAAAATCTATCTTGGTGCTTGTTAGAAGCGTATAGATTTATAAGAGTGATAGGTTTCCCATAAAGTAGACCCTTAACACTAAGATATTTTCCTTCTTTATCCGAGTCTGTGCTAATTTTTGTGAAAGCTATTAGGGTTGCACCAATACCATTTTTTTATGACCGAGTACAAGTACCGATACTTGTTTTCAAATACTCGCCGATACCAATTACCGATACTTTTTTTTTTAATGTCATGTGACAGTTTACCAAGCACAATACAGATTATTTAAGATTCCTTCTTTATAATTATAAAGGACTGTAATTCAAAAGACATTATGAAATAATAAAACAGTTTTATTTGTCACAAATTTCACTGAACATGTTTATAAATAAAAAATATTACAATAAAATATTAAATTTAAAGGGGTGATGCAATTGGGTTGTAGGGCTGTTATATAACATCAATCTGACATTTGTATGGCGGTTCGACTCTAAATTGAACAGCCTTTATCTTTCCACACTACTGCATGGGGCAGAAAGATATTTTTGGGCCATTTTAGCCAGAGCTGGAAATCTGTTTATTAACTGCCCAGTACTTCAGGGGTTTGTCTGAACGAGGTACAGTGATCTCTCCTACAATAATACAAATAACAGCAATTTGTATTGGCAGAACAGTAGTAAACATTTTTTTTTTAGTTTAGTCTCCACTCCAGTTTAAAATGAAATGGGAACATGCAGTTTAAAAAAAATGCCATAAGATAGCATATGGGTAGGAAGTGGAGGTATCGGTTTAAGTATTGGTGCATTTGCACGAGTACAAGTACTCATGCAAATACTTGGTATCGGTACCGATACTAGTATCGGTATCGGTGCAACCCTAAAAGCTATAGATCTGTGTATAAGGATGCTTACTCCATAAAAATTTTTTTGTGTGGATTAGTGCATTAAAAATGTAGGGGTAATGGGCGGAGAAATATTTTGGGGATATTTTGTGCTTTAAAATTAGTTTCTTGAAGCATTGGGATATGACCACCTTTTTTGTTTTTTGAAGATCTAAGATAGCCATTCTTCTTTTATTGGGACAATTCAAGCCCTTGGCGTTCTGGTAAATTATATTTATGATTTGTGATGATTTATTATTCATTGAACTTTGTGTGTGGTGGGGGAAACTTTCTGCTGAAATCTAGTGAAAGCTTTGTTTGATACCTCTGGAAAACTAGTCTAACATAAGCAGAGAAAATTAAATAATAACACAAAAAATAAACATGAAAACAAAATCCATAGTATGGAATATATAACCTAAACAATCAAAATTAGAGGAGAATGATCTCCTAACTGTGCGAGAACAATGTATTAAAGACCATTAATCTAAGTCTAATTCTGGTAAATATTTTGTGTCTTGTGGAGGGTGTCAGCTCACAGCTAGACACCACCCCCGGAAATCCAGAGGTGGGCTCCACCATGCCCCGAGCACCCGCCGAAGAGCATACCTAATAGTAAACATCACATCAAGTATGAAAAAGAAAAAACAATATTAGTCGTGTTAAATAAATAGTCCAGCACCTGGTGCAATGCACATTGTCAGATAACTTGGAAAAAGGATACTTAGAATATGTAGAGTGTCACCCTTTATCTGCAGACTGAGAGAGTGGAGCAGCTGAATGTTTGCAAGTTCGTTTTTGTGATACTTGCTTCCATTCTGGACTTTGAGGAAGAGGTAGAGTGGATCCAGATTTATCTTGTTCTGTTTGAGATGGATTGAAGTCCACTGGTTGAGGAGAATTGATGTTGAGTTCTTGGCAGATTTTTGCAGTCTCTTGTGGAGATATACAGATTATACATTTGCTTCTCTAGGAAATTATTAATTGAAAAGGAAAACCCCATCTATATGGAATATTCATCTTTCTCAGCAACATGCTAAGGGGTTTTAACTCCTTACGCTTTGCAAGAGTCCGCTGGGACAAGTCGGCAAAAATTTGTAGGTCTGAATTTTTCATATTTGAGTGGCTGATGCTCTCTAGCAAGCTTCATTATTACTTATTTTGCTGAATAGTTGGGGATTCGGACTATCACGTCCCCTGGGTGGTTGTCCCTCTTGTGGTTTGGGGCGAAGTGCTCTATGAGCCCTGTCTATTTCTGTTTTTGAGGAGTGTTCTTTTTTGATGAAGTTGAATAAATCTTGTAAATATTGTTCCAGATCTGGTGGAGGTATGGCCTCAGGAATACTTCTTATTCGGATATTGTGACCTCTGCTTCTGTTTGCTGCATCATCTATTTTATCTTCTAATTCTAGAATCGTATTATCTTGTTTTTGGATGTGCAGATCAGAAATTGCTGACGAGTGTCTTGGGTGTTTTCAAGTGTTTCAACTCTGTGACCAATGTCATATATTTTTTTTTTTTTATTCCCCCCCGAAATTTCTTCCCTGATACATTGTTTTATTTGGGCTATCAGTGAGGTGAAGTCCTTTTTTGAAGGAAGTGACTCAAAGAGAGATGTGGAGATAGTGATTGAATTTGCATTTTACTCTGAATCTGACTCAGAAGAAGAATATGCAGATGCTGGATCAGGATCTTTTGGAGTGATCTGTTGTGAAGATTTAACCTCCATAGTCCTTGAAGAAGTTATTATAGGGACACTGAACCCAAATTTGTTCTTTCGTGATTCAGATAGAGCATGCAATTTTAAGCAACTTTTTAATTTACTCCTATTATCAATTACAATTTTTCTTCATTCTCTTGTTTTCTTTATTTGAAAAAGAAGGCATCTAAGGTTTTTTTTTTTGGTTCAGAATTCTGGACAGCACTTTTTTTTTAGTGGATGAATTTATCCACCAGTCAGCAAGAATAACCCAGGTTGTTCACCAAATATAGGCCGGCATCTAAACTTACATTCTTGCATTTCAAATAAAGATACCAAGAGAATCTGAACCACGAAAGAAAACATTTGGGTTCAGTGTCCCTTTAACTGTGGGTGCTGGCTTTTGCTGATTAGTGGTTTTCCCTGATTTCTGTTTTTTAGGAGATGTGAATATTCAGGTGACCTTGTATTAAAGTCTCTAGTTTAGCAACCAACTGTATATTATATATACTCTGTGTGGAATGTTGGTTTATTCTCAAGCTATGACTGCTAGTCTTCTAGTTGGATCTGTATTGATCACTTAAGTCTCACCTACTTTTGCTGATAGTTTAGATGAATAAATATATATTTTTGTTCAGTAAGAGTTTATCTGCCTACTGTGTTTTACTTTGCTCCCTTTTCTCTCCAACCACCCTTTTCAGGCTGTAAATACAAAGTTCATGGTTCAATACTTTGATCCTTCCCCCACTAATGTGATATTGAGCCTGTTTGAGGTGTCGGCTTAAAGGGACACTGAACCCAAATTTGTTCATTTGTAATTCAGAAAGAGCATGCAATTTTAAGCAACGTTCTAATTTACTCCTATTATCAATTTTTCTTCGTTCTCTTGCTATCATTTTTGATAGGCATCTAAGCTTTTTTTTGGTTTCAGTACTCTGGACAGCACTTTTTTATTGGTGGATGAATTTATCCACCAATCTGCAAGGACAACCCAGGTTGTTCACCAAAAATGGGCCGACATCTAAACTTACATTCTTGCATTTCAAATAAAGATACCAAGAGAATGAAGAAAATTTGATAATAGGAGTAAATTCGAAATTTGCATAAAATTTCATGCTCAATCTGAATCACGAAATTAAATTTTTGGGTACAGTGTCCCTTTAAGGGACGCTGTGTGGGCCTGCACCTAAAGCATGGTGTATGATGACTGCTAGGCCTTATAGTCAAAATGGCGATTTGTGGAATCTTTGCGGTCTACCTTTATGTGCGAGTGATTGTATCTCCGCTTCAGCGTGCTCTGCCCTTTGTGCGGTAGTATTTTTTGGCTGGCATTATTCCTAGTTGCACTGCGCTACGAGCCGAATGCTTTACTTTGTTTCGGAGCAGGCAGCATGGCTTGTCCTGGCCATTGGGATATCTCCTGATATTTCAGTGGAAGCGGCGGCTCGTAATATCTCCGTCCGGTAGCGTCCTAATTTCAACTCGCATGCGAAGGCTGTTGTCTACCATCCCCTGTACGGTTATTTTCTTTTGCAAGATGTACCCGGTCCACGGTTTCATCCTTACTTGTGGGATATTATCCTTCCCTACAGGAAGTGGCAAAGAGAGCACCCACAGCAGAGCTGTCTATATAGCTCCCCCCTTAACTCCACCCCCCAGTCATTCTCTTTGCCGGCTCTAAGCAGGAAGGGTAAAGTGAAAGAGTAAAATGGTACCGGTGTGTACTATTTACTCTCAGGCAGGAGATGGATGAAGATTTCTGTCTGGAGGATGATGATCTTAGCATTTGTATCTAAGGTCCATTGCTGTTCCCACAGAGGCTGAGGAGTACAGGAAACTTCAGTGTGAGGAACGGTTTCATGCTATGCAGCAATGAGGTATGTTCAGTCATTTTTTTCTGGAGAGACTGTGTATTTCAGAAAGGCTGACATTATACCCAGGAGGGTAAGGGTAAGCAGTAATCCTAGACTTATAGTGGCATTACTAAGCTTGCATTAGGGCTAATTGAAATTATGGTTGACACTCAGTTTGAATGATATGAACAAACGGTTGTGTGTACTGGGAGTGCTGTTAATAAGTTTTTGAGGGACAACTTTATTGAGGGTACATGGCTTTTTTTGGGTTTTAGACCCCACATGGCTAGTTAAAACGCTTTGTGTGTTTTTGGGAGGCCTTAGAAACATTGAGTGAGATGGGCGGGGCCTAATTTTGCGCCTCAGTTGCGCAGTTGTTTTCTCTTGACAAGCAGCAAGCTACAACACCAGAGGGTCCTGGTGAACTTTTTGGGCCAAAACGAAGCTTTAACTTCTCATTTCCAATCCCTAAGGGTAGGTAGGCGCCACAGCAGAGCTGTGGCAAGGTGCTGACAGGGTTTTTTTTCCGGTTTTTGGCACTTTGTCAATCCGGTTTCCATATTTAAGGGTTAAATGTTTCATTTGCTTGTGGAGCAATCTTACTAAAGCTTATTGAATGTGCTGTAAAAAAATCAAAAAGTTTGATGCATTTTTAAAGGGACAGTCAACACTTACTTTAACATGTTTTTATATTGAAAATAACAAAACGGAGGTCCGCCTACACTATACCCCTCCTGCCTTGCCGCCTTGCTTCTGTCCTAATCAGCGGCGCTAACTACTCTAATACCCAGTAAATATGGATGCCGGACTCCCCCCACCATTACGTAGCTGCCTTCTTCTTCAACTTATAAGCAAATCAGAATCCAGGCATCGGACAGAAATTGCAAGCGCGTGCAATTTCAGTCCGAGGACTGGATTCTGATTTGCTTATAAGTTGAAGAAGAAGGCAGCTACGTAATGGTGGGGGGAGTCCGGCATCCATATTTACCGGGTATTAGAGTAGTTAGCGCCGCTGATTAGGACAGAAGCAAGGCGGCAAGGCAGGAGGGGTATAGTGTAGGCGGACCTCCGTTTTGTTATTTTCAATATAAAAACATGTTAAAGTAAGTGTTGACTGTCCCTTTAAGCAGTTTTGCAGATCGTGTATGCCTTTTTTTTCTCTTAAAGGCACAGTACCGTTTTTTAAAATTTGTTTTTTTTTTCACTGAATAAAGTGTTTTCCAAGCTTGCTTGTCTCATTACTAGCCTGTTCATCATGTCTGACATTGAGGAAACTCCTTGTTCAATATGTTTAGAAGCCATTGTGGAACCCCCTCTTAGAATGTGTCCCACATGTACTGATATGTCTATAAATTGCAAACAGCATATTTTGACTTATAAGAGTTTGGCGCTGGATGATTCTCAGACAGAAGGAAATCAGGTTATACCATCTAGTTCTCTCCAAGTGTCACAACCAGTAACGCCCGCACAAGTGACGCCAAGTACCTCTAGTGCGTCTAATTCTTTCACCTTGCAAGATATGGCCACAGTTATGAATTCTACCCTCACAGAGGTTTTATCTAAACTGCCTGGGTTGCAAGGGAAGCACAGTAGCTCTGGGTTAAGAACAAATGCTGAGCCTTTTGACGCTTTAGTAGCCGTATCCGTTGTACCCTCACAATGTTCTGAAGTAGGGGTGAGGGATTTTCTGATTCAGGAAAGATGTTCCCTCAGACAGACTCAGATATGACGGCCTTTAAATTTAAGCTAGAACACCTCCGCTTGTTGCTCAGGGAGGTTTTAGCGACTCTGGATGATTGTGACCCTATTGTAGTTCCAGAGAAATTGTGTAAAATGGACAAATATTTAGAGGTTCCTGTCTACACTGATGTTTTTCCGGTCCCTAAGTGGATTTCGGACATTGTTACTAAGGAGTGGGATAGACCAGGTATTCCGTTCGCTCCCCCTCCTACTTTTAAGAAGATGTTTCCCATATACGACACATTGCGGGACTCGTGGCAGACGGTCCCTAAGGTTGAGGGAGCTATTTCTACTCTAGCTAAGCGTACAACTATACCTATTGAGGACAGTTGTGCTTTCAAAGATCCGATGGATAAAAAATTAGAGGGTCTCCTGAAGAAAATTTTTGTTCATCAGGGTTTTCTTCTCCAACCTATAGCGTGCATTGTTCCTGTAACCACTGCAGCTGCCTTTTGGTTTGAGGCTCTGGAAGAGGCTCTTCAGGTGGAGACCCCTTTGGATGATATTCTGGATAGAATTAGGGCTCTTAAGCTAGCTAATTCTTTCATTACAGATGCCGCTTTTCAACTGGCTAAATTAGCGGCAAAGAATTCAGGTTTTGCCATTTTAGCGCGTAGATCGTTATGGCTTAAGTCCTGGTCGGCTGATGTGTCATCAAAATCTAAGCTTTTGACCATCCCTTTCAAGGGTAAGACCCTATTCGGGCCTGAACTGAAAGAAATCATTTCAGATATCACTGGGGGGGAAGGTCATGCCCTCCCTCAGGATAAGACAAATAAGATGAGGACCAAACAAAATAATTTTAGTTCCTTTCGAAACTTCAAAGGTGGTCCCGCTTCCTCTTCCCCTGCTGCAAGGCAAGAGGGGAACTTTGCTCAATCCAAGTCAGTCTGGAGACCTAAACAGGCTTGGAACAAAGGTAAACAGGCCAAGAAGCCTGCTGCTGCCACCAAGACAGCATGAAGGGTTAGCCCCCGATCTGGGAGCGGATCTAGTAGGGGGCAGACTTTCTCTCTTTGCTTGGGCAAGAGATGTTCAGGACTCCTGGGCTTTAGAAATCGTAACCCTGGGATACCTTCTAGACTTCAAGGATTCTCCTCCAAGGGGGAGATTTCATCTTTCTCAATTGTCTGCAAACCAGACAAAAAGAGAGGCGTTCTTAAGCTGTGTAGAAGACCTACAAGGAGTGATCCGCCCTGTTCCGAAAGCGGAACAAGGGCAAGGGTTTTACTCCAATCTGTTTGTGGTTCCCAAAAAGGAGGGAACCTTCAGACCAATCTTAGATCTCAAGATCCTAAACCAATGATCCAGGAGAGTCAATATATGACCACCGTGGACTTAAAGGATGCGTATCTATACATCCCTATTCACAGAGATCATCATCAGTTCCTCAGGTTCGCCTTTCTGGACAGGCATTACCAATTTGTGGCTCTTCCCTTCAGGTTGGCCACAGCTCCCAGAATTTTCACAAAGGTGCTAGGGTCCCTTCTTGCGGTCCTAAGGCCGCGGGGCATAGCAGTGGCGCCTTATCTAGACGATATCTTAATTAAAGCGTTGACTTTCCAACTAGCCAAGGCTCACACGGACATCGTGTTGGCCTTTCTAAGATCTCATGGGTGGAAGGTGAACGTAAAAAAGAGAGTTCTCTTATCCCTCTCACAAGAGTTTCTTTCCTAGGGACTCTGATAAACTCGGTGGACATGAAAATATTTCTGACGGAGGTCAGGAAATCAAAAATTTTAGTCAAGGAGTTACCTAGCGATGATAGAAGTTTCCAGAATAATCCGATGGGCAGAGTCTCACTCTTGCCATCTATCAGCAATCTATATCCCAGGGGTAGAGAACTGGGAGGCGGATTTTCTAAGTCGTCAGACTTTTCATCCGGGGGAGTGGAAACTCCATCCGGAGGTGTTTGCTCATCTGATTCAGCTATGGGGCACACCAGAATTGGATCTGATGGCGTCTCGTCAGAACGCCAAACTTCCTTGTTACGGGTCCAGGTCAAGGGATCCTCAGGCAGTACTGATAGATGCTCTAGCAGTACCCTGGCCGTTCATCCTGGCTTATGTGTTTCCACCATTCCCTCTCCTTCCGCGTCTGATTGCCAGAATCAAACAGGACAGAGCTTCGGTGATTTTGATAGCACCTGCGTGGCCACACAGGACTTGGTATGCAGACCTGGTGGACATGTCTTCTCTTCCACCATGGACTCTACCGCTGAGACAGGACCTTTTGATTCAAGGTCCGTTCAAGCATCCAAATCTAATTTCTCTGTGGCTGACTGCTTGGAGATTGAACGCTTGATTTTATCAAAGCAGGGTTTCTCTGAGTCGGGCATAGATACCTTGATTCAGGCTCGAAAGCCTGTCACCAGGAAAATCTATCATAAGATATGGCGTAAATATCTTTATTGGTGCGAATCCAAAGGTTACTCATGGAGTAAGATCAGGATTCATAGGATTTTGTCCTTTCTCCAAGAAGGATTGGAGAAGGGATTATCAGCTAGTTCCTTAAAAGGACAGATATCTGCTTTGTCTATTCTATTGCACAAGCGTGTGGCAGATGTCCCAGACGTTCAGGCGTTCTGTCAGGCTTTAGTTAGAATCAAGCCTGTGTTTAAACCTGTTGCTCCGCCATGGAGTTTGAATTTAGTTTTTAAAGTTCTTCAAGGGGTTCCGTTTGAACCCATGCATTCCATAGATATTAAACTTCTATCTTAGATAGTTCTGTTTCTAGTGCTATCTCTTCAGCTCGAAGAGTTTATGAACTATCTGCATTACAATGCGACTCGCCTTATCTTGTTTTCCATGCTGATAAGGTGGTTTTGCGTACCAAACCTGGATTCCTTCCTAAGGTTGTTACTAACAGGAATATCAATCAGGAAATTGGTGTTCCTTCTCTGTGTCCTAATCCTTCTTCTAAGAAGGAACGTCTGTTGCACAACTTGGTCGTGGTTAGTGCTTTGAAGTTTTATTTGCAAGCAACCAAAAATCTCTGTCAAACATTTTCTTTGTTTGTTGTCTATTCTGGAAGGCGTAGAGGTCAAAAGGCTACGGCTACCTCTCTTTCCTTTTGGCTGAAGAGCATTATCCATTTGGCATATGAGACTGCTGGACAGCAGCCTCCCGAAAGGGTTACAGCTCACTCTACTAGAGCGGTGGCTTCCACATGGGCTTTTAAAAATGATGCTTCTGTTGAACAAATTTGTAAGGCTGCGACTTGGTCTTCGCTTCATACCTTTTCCAAATTTTACAAATTTGATACTTTTGCTGCTTCGGAGGCTATTTTTGGGAGAAAGGTTCTGCAAGCAGTGGTGCCTTCCGTTTAGGTTCCTGTCTTGTCCCTCCCTTCGTCCTAAAGCTTTGGTATTGGTATCCCACAAGTTAGGATGAATCCGTGGACTCGATACATCTTGTAAAAGAAAACAAAATTTATGCTTACCTGATAAATGTCTTTCTTTTGCGATGTACCGAGTCCACGGCCAGCCCTGTCTATTCAAGACAGATAGTATTTTTTATTGAAAACTTGTCACCTCTGCACTTTATAGTTTCTCCTTTTTCTTCCTAAGTCTTCGGTCGAATGACTGGGGGGTGGAGTTAAAGGGGGAGCTATATAGACAGCTCTGCTGTGGGTGCTCTCTTTGCTACTTCCTGTAGGGAAGGATAATATCCCACAAGTAAGGATGAAACCGTGGACTCGGTACATCGCAAAAGAAAGAAATTTATCAGGTAAGCATAAATTTTGTTTTTTTGCACTTTTAATGCTTGTCGACAAAAGCCTGTAATGGTCTTACACAGAAAGGGCGCGGGAGCTCTTTCAGAACGCAGTCATCTCCTAGGCTTGCACGCTCCACCCCCTCAGAGTAACCCTGTTTTTAAAATAATTTCTCTTGCAAGGTGTATCCAGTCCACGGATTCATCCTTACTTGTGGGATATTCTCCTTTCCTACAGGAAGTGGCAAAGAGAGCACACAGCAGAGCTGTCCATATAGCTCCCCCTCTAGCTCCACCCTCCAGTCATTCTCTTTGCCGCGTTAACGCACTAGGTTCTCTCTCAGGGAGGGTAAAGTGAATGTGGTGTTAGAATTGTAGTTTTATATCTTCAATCAAGAGTTTGTTATTTTTAAATGGTACCGGTTTGTACTATTTACTCTCTAGCAGGAAAGTGATGAAGATTTCTGCTGAGAAGAAAATGATTTTAGCATGTTGTTACTAAAATCCACTGCTGTTCCCACACAGGACTGAGGAGTACCAGAAAACTTCAGTTGGGGGGAACAGTTTGCAGGCTTGACTGCAATGAGGTATGTTCAGTCATTTATTTCTAGACAAGACTGTGATAATCCTAGAAGACTGACAAGATCCCCATGTGGGGAGGGTAAGCTATGTTCTGAGACTTAGTATAGAATTGAATGCTTACATGACAGGGCTAAATAGGCTGGTTGACACGAAGGCAGAGTAATCGATCATTTATTAAAAAATACTCATTGGAGACACCTTTTTAGGCACTTTGGAGTCTTTTACTGGGGTTATTATCCACATGGCATAAATTTAGTCACTTAGAAGTGATTTTTGTAGGCCTCACAACTCCGGAGTGGAGTGGGAGAGGCCTAATTTTGCGCCTCAGATGCGCACTTAGAATTGAGAGACTGTTTCATGCTGCTTCACATGGAGGGTCCAGCTGCTGATTGAGGGCCTAGAAGAAGCTTTATTTACCCAAAACTGATCCCTAAGGGCAGGTAGGGCCACAGCTGTAAGCTGTGGCAAGGTGCTGTAGTTTGTTAACCGGTTGTTGGCTTTAGGCTGCTCCGGTTTGGGCATTAAGGGGTTAATCATTCTGAAACTTGCTGTGCAATAATATTTAAGCCTTAGGTACATACTGTGAAAATTTCAAAAGGATTGGTGCATTTTTCACTGTTTTGTAAAATTGTATGCTCTTTTTATTTCTTAAAGGCACAGTAACGTGTTTTTTATTTGATTAAAGTGTTTTCCAAGCTTGCTTGTGTATGCTACTAGTCTGTTAAACATGTCTGACACTAAGGAAAATCCTTGTTCAATGTGTTTAGAAGCCATGGTGGAACCCCTTCTCAGAATGTGTCCCAATTGCACTAATGTGTCTATACACTTTAAAGATCATATTGTTGCACTTAAAAATGTGGCCCAAGATGATTCTCAGACTGAAGGTAATGAGGATAGTCCGTCTACCTCTCCCCATGTGTCAAAACCAGTAACCCCTGCGCAAGCGACGCTTAGTGCCTCTAGTGCGTCTGCCCCATTACATTGCAACAACTAGCGACAGTTATGGATAATTCCCTTGCGTCCTTTCTATCCAAACTGCCAGTTTTTCCTACAAAGCGTGATAGCTCTGTTTTAAGAACAGATTATGAGCAGTCTGAAGCTTTGGTAGCCTTATCTGATGTACCCTCACAACGCTCTGACGTGGGAGTGAGGGACTTGATGTCTGAGGGAGAAATTTCCGATTCAGGAAAGGTTTCTCATCATTAGCATTTAAATTGGAACACCTCCGCGTTTTGCTCAGGGAGGTATTAGCTACTCTGGATGATTGTGACCCTATGGTGGTCCCAGAGAAGTTGTGTAAAATGGACAAGTACCTAGAGGTTCCTGTATACACTGATGCATTTCCAATCCCTAAGAGGGTTGCGGATATTGTTACTAGGGAGTGGGATAGACCAGGTGTCCCTTTTGTCCCCCCACCTATTTTTAAGACCTCATATGACGAAATTATGGATAGAATTAAGGCTCTAGAGCTGGCTAATTCATTTATCACAGATGCCGCTTTGCAATCAGCTAAGTTGGCGGCAAAAAATTCAGGCTTCGCCATTATGGCATGCTGAGCGCTTTGGCTCAAGTTATGGTCGGCCGATGTGTCGTCAAAATCCAAATTGTTAAATATCCCTTTCAAGGGAAAGACCCTTTTCGGGCCAGAATTGAAAGAGATTATTTCAGAAATCACTGGGGGAAAGGGCCATGCTCTCCCCCAGGACAAGCCTTTTAAGGCTAAAAACAAAGCTAATTTTCGTTCCTTTCATAATTTCAGGAGCAGTCCCGCTTCAGCCTCTACAGCTGCAAAGCAAGAGGGTAACGCTTCACAGCCCAAGGCAACCTGGAAGCCTTATCAGGGCTGGAACAAGGGTAAACAGGCCAAAAAGCCTGCAGCTGCTACCAAGACAGCATGACTGGGTAGCCCCCGATTCGGAACCGGATCTAGTAGGGGGCAGACTTTCTCTCTTCGCTCAGGCCTGGGCAAGAGATGTTCTCGATCCCTGGGCTTTAGAGATTGTTACCCGGGGATATCTTCTAGAATCAAAAACTCCCCTCCAAGGGAAAGGTTCCATATTTCTCGTCTGTCTACAGACACGTACAATGGGAGTGATCCACCCAGTTCCAATTGCGGAACAAGGGCTGGGGTTTTACTCAAACCTGTTTGTGGTTCCCAAAAAAGAAGGAACTTTCAGACCAATCCTGGATCCAATCCTGGATCTCAAATTTCTAAACAAATTAATCAGAGTCTCATCATTCAAGATGGAGACCATTCGGACAATCTTACCTATGATCCAGGAAGGTCAATATATGACTACCGTGGATTTAAAGGATGCGTACCTGCATATCCCAATCCACAAAGATCATCATCGGTTCCTCCGGTTCGCTTTTCTAGACAAGCATTACCAGTTCGTGGCTCTTCCATTCGGCTTAGCCACTGCTCCCAGAATTTTCACAAAGGTGCTAGGGTCCCTTCTGGCGGTTCTAAGACCGCGGGGCATAGCAGTGGCGCCTTATTTGGACGACATCTTAATTCAGGCGCCGTCTTTTCACAGAGCCAAGGCTCACACGGAGATTGTATTGGCCTTTCTAAGGTCTCACGGGTGGAAGGTGAACATCAAAAAGAGTTCCCTGTCCCCACTCACAAGGGTTCCCTTCCTAGGAACACCAATAGATTCGGTAGAAATGAAAATATTTCTGACGGAGGTCAGAAAGTTGAAACTTTTAACCACTTGCCAAGTTCTTCATTCCATTCCTCGGCCATCTGTAGCGCAAACTAAGGGCGATATTCAACGCGCTTCAGGCATGGCCTCACCTAGCTGCGGCCAAATTCATAAGATTTCAGTCGGACAACATTACGACTGTAGCTTACATCAATCATCGGGGGGGAACAAAGAGTTCTCTAGCGATGAGGGAAGTAACCAAAATAATCAGGTGGGCGGAGGCCCTCTCCTGCCATCTATCAGCAATTCACATCCCAGGTGTAGACAACTGGGAGGCGGATTTTCTAAGTCGTCAGACTTTTCACCCGGGGGAGTGGGAACTCCACCCGGAGGTATTTGCCCAGCTGACTCAGCTATGGGGCATTTCAGAGTTGGACCTGATGGCGTCCCGTCAGAACTCCAAGCTTCCTCTCTACGGATCCAGGTCCCGGGACCCCAAGGCGGCATTGATAGATGCTCTAGTAGCGCCTTGGTCCTTCAATCTGGCTTATGTTTTCCCACAGTTTCCTCTTCTCCCTCGTCTGATCGCCAGAATCAAGCAGGAGAAGGCATCAGTGATTTTGATAGCGCCTGCGTGGCCACGCAGGACTTGGTATGCAGACCTAGTGGACATGTCATCTGTCCCACCATGGACACTGCCAATGAGGCAGGACCTTCTAATACAGGGTCCGTTCAAGCATCCAAATCTAGTTTCTCTACGTCTGACTGCTTGGAGATTGAACGCTTAATTCTTTCAAAGCGTGGTTTTTCTGAGTCAGTTATAGATACTCTGATCCAGGCTAGAAAGCCTGTCACCAGGAAGGTCTACCATGGGATATGGTGGAAATATCTTTGTTGGTGTGAATCCAAGGGTTACTCATGGAGTAAGATTAGGATTCCCAGGATATTGTCTTTTCTCCAAGACGGTTTGGAGAAAGGATTGTCGGCTAGTTCTTTAAAGGGACAGATATCTGCTCTGTCTTTCCTTTTGCACAAGCGTCTGGCAGAGGTACCGGACGTTCAAGCGTTTGCACAGGCTTTAGTCAGAATCAAGCCTGTCTATAAACCTGTGGCTCCGCCATGGAGTCTAAATCTAGTTCTTTCAGTTCTTCAAGGGGTTCCGTTTGAACCTTTACATTCCTTAGATATTAAGTTGTTATCTTGGAAAGTTTGTTTTTGGTAGCTATCTCTTCTGCTCGAAGAGTCTCAGAATTATCTGCCTTACAGTGTGATTCACCTTATCTGGTGTTCCACGCAGATAAGGTAGTTTTGCGTACCAAACCTAGTTTTCTTCCTAAAGTTGTTTCTAACAAGAATATTAACCAGGAAATAGTTGTTCCTTCTCTGTGTCCTAACCCATCTTCGAAGAAGGAACGTTTTTTGCATAATCTTGATGTAGTTCGTGCTTTAAAGTTCTATTTACAAGCAACTAAGGATTTCAGACAAACATCTTCTTTGTTTGTTATCTATTCTGGTAAGAGGAGAGGTCAGAAAGCGACTGCTACCTCTCTTTCCTTTTGGCTGAAAAGCATCATCCGTTTGGCCTATGAGACTGCTGATGAATAAAGATGGATACAGCACCCACTACTCACTAGTGCACGGAGAGGGCTGACCAAGCCCAAACAATCCAAGTAGAAAAAAGCAGCCTTCAGCAGTGAGCAAAGTGACTTTTATTTGTTAAACACAGGTCAAATACAGCAACGTTTCGGGCTAACAATAAGCCCTTTCTCAAGCCTAACATAAATTGAATAAAACCATTTAAATAGCCATATTGGCGCCAAACAATTGTGAAAAAATAGCACATATATCGTCCTCTAGTGGTGGACTTGAATATTGCATGTCAAAATACATTTCTTGCAATTACAAGGATACAAATCTGTTACAAAATATTTTACATTGTATACATTGCAAAAATTCAATCAACTTCATAAATAAAGTGCCAAGTGATCCTATAAAAAATGAAAAATAAAAAGTAAAAAGTTAGAGTAATAATATTTGTGACAACTAAATTCAATGTGAATATATTAGTGAAAATAAATATATTAAATATCCAAATTTATTAGAATTTAAAATCTAAAATTAATCACAATACTCATATCAAAATTTCTTAATTACCATATATGTATATATAGAAACACAATCAATCGAATGGACTATATATAAAAATTTAAATTGATATATATGGGAATCCTTCAACAAAGGATACCCATATTACAATAAGTCAGAGATTTAAAAACTAATGGGTACTAAGTGAAGATGTAGGTAATGTCAAATGTCTATATCTAATAATGTCACTCAAATGACCTTTTTTAGCTACTAGTTAAGGCATAATCTACTATAATGCTAAGTTTAAATGTATAGCCAAGGTAAATGTAAACCTCTACGCTTAGAGAAATGACCTATTTGTCTTACTCAACATTAAATTACATTTTTTAGATTTTAAATGTTGTCCAGTTATACTCCTTATTAAGGCCTTTAGGCCATAATGTGTTGAGTTCATTGATCCAAAAGGCTTCCCTTTTATTCAATAAGGCCTCTCTATCCCCACCTCTCCTAGGAATGTGTATATGTTCCAAAATTTGGAAGCGTAATTGGCTGATACTATGTCCTGCTTGTAGAAAGTGTGCAGACACTGGAGCATCCTTACCACATCTGATATTTGACTTGTGCTCAGATATCCTCTCACTTGCCTCTCTTGTCGATTGTCCAATGTATACCAATGAACATGGACACTTAATGGCATATATGATAAACTCTGACCTACAAGTCAAATATTCTTTAATACGGTATTTTCTACCTGTATAAGGATGAAAAAATTCTCCTCCCTTGATCATAGAATTACAATTTATGCAAGAGAGGCAGGGATAGCAACCTGTGCGCCGCTTGCCAGTGATAGTTTTCTGTTGATATTTGTGACTACCAACATCTGCTCTAACTAGTTGATCTTTAATATTTGGACTCCTTTTGTAAGCCGGCATAGGTGGTTCATGGAATGCATTAATGTCAGGATGGCATTTCTGTAAAATGTGCCAATACTTTCGTATAATTTTGTTCACCTGACTACTCCTAGTGCTATATTGTGTGACAAACAATAGCCTATTGTTATTCCTATTCCTCTTGTTTCCAATGGGTTCAGACTTACCCTTTCTCGAAATAATATTTTGCTTTTCTCTATTCACAAGTTCAAACGGATAACCCCTTTGTAAAAATCTGTTTGACATCTGTTCCAGTCTCTTTGTTTTTAATTCAGTATCAGACACAATACGATCCACTCTCAATAACTGACTTTTTGGTATCGCTTTAAAAGTGGATGGTGGATGAAAGCTGCCATACAGCAAGGTGTTGTTTTTGTCTGTGGGCTTTGAATAAATATCCGCTCTCAATCCATGTTCCACTTTGTAAATGCATGTGTCTAAGAATTGAATAGACTGTTCATTCCATGTCAAACAAAATTTAATGCCATTAACAGACTTTTTGAGATCATCAATAAATAGTAGTAGGGATCCAATGTCGCCATACCATATGCCAAACACATCGTCAATGAACCTCCACCATGTGGCACCAAATTTCTTAAATAATATATGTTCATAGACAAAAATCTCTTCAAAATTGTTCATAAAAATGTTGGCAGGGCTTATTGTTAGCCCGAAACGTTGCTGTATTTGACCTGTGTTTAACAAATAAAAGTCACTTTGCTCACTGCTGGAGGCTGCTTTTTTCTACTATGAGACTGCTGACCAGCAGCCTCCTGAAAGAATTACTGCTCATTCTACCAGAGCAGTGGCTTCCACATGGGCTTTCAAAAATGAGGCTTCTGTTGAACAGTTTTTTAAGGCATCGACTTGGTCTTCACTGCATACTTTTGCCAAATTTTATAAATTCAATACTTTTGCTTCTTCGGAGGCTATTTTTGGGAGAAAGGTTTTGCAAGCAGTGGTGCCTTCCGTTTAAGGTACCTCTCTTGTTCCCTCCCTTCATCCGTGTCCTAAAGCTTTGGTATTGGTATCCCACAAGTAAAGGATGAATCCGTGGACTGAATACACCTTGCAAGAGAAAACAGAATTTATGCTTACCTGATAAATTACTTTCTCTTGCGGTGTATCCAGTCCACGGCCCGACCTGGCAATGAAGTCAGGTAAAAATCTTTTTGTTTAAACTACATTCACCACTGCACCCTATGGTTTCTCCTTTGGCTTCTTAACCTTTGGTCGAATGACTGGGGGGTGGAGCTAGGGGGGGAGCTATATGGACAGCTCTGCTGTGTGCTCTCTTTGCCACTTCCTGTAGGGAAGGAGAATATCCCACAAGTAAGGATGAATCCGTGGACTGGATACACCACAAGAGAAAGTAATTTATCAGGTAAGCATAAATTCTGTTTTTTTGATACTGGGCTTTAATTCATTAAAGTTTACAATAACTTTTAAAGTTCACTCTGGATCTGCAATAACACGTTTTTACAAAATAAAATTGATGAATAAACATGAAATTTACAGTATAATAACATTATTATTATATTTTTTTTAATCCTTTTTTTATTTTGCGCCATTGATCTCAGCGCTTCTGGAACTCCCAGATAAAAGGGCTGGGCAACCAAGATCTATTAGTATGCCCCCTGGCCAATCAATTTTAGCTATTTTATTCTATGCAAATATTAAGTTCTCTGTCATGCGCATGTACAATTGACATCAAACGTGCGCACTATCCTTCTTGAATGCACATGTGATGCAGTGAGCGCTCTTCACCTGTTAGTTTGGATTATGTATATTAGCGAGTTTTAGATGCCGAATGTTTGCTTTTTATTATTAGCTGGCGGCACAATGAAAAAATAAAAAATACCAGCCATGGTGACACATGGCGATGCCGATCAATCAATCTGCTGGATGCTGCCGATGCAGTCATGGGCACCAGCACAGAGTAATACAACTCTGAAGAATCCAGACTAAAACTATGCAGTAATGAACACGGGCACACTTTTTTATTGAGCACAGGTCTGTCAGTGTTCACACTTGCATTTATTTCACGGTTAGGGGCTGGCACATGCGCTATATGAAGGAATATAAACATACGTGTAGAAGTTATAATTTTGGGATTAGTTTATGAATATTCTAAAAGGAGATTTAACCCTTTGAGTGCTAAGCACTTTCCCACCTGGGTGCTAAGATTTTTTTTTTTTTTAATTTTGTGAACAAAATGTTTTAAAGGTAATATATATATATTTTTTTTCCTCCCACAACAAGAGTGAAATGTAAATTTTGATGAATTAAAGTGCCCCGGTTTTTAATAAAATTTTTAAAAACCGGGCACTTTAGCATCAAAATTGACATTCACTTTAACACACCTGCTCCCCATTCACACCTGAGACACTAACGAGTCACATGATACCGGGGAGGGAAAATGGCTAATTGGGCCCAATTTGGACATTTCCACTTAGGGGGGTACTCACTTTTGTTGTTAACGGTGTTCTACAGGGTCTGTGTGTGTGTGTATATGTGTGTGTGTGTATATATATATATATATATATATATATATATATATATATATATATATATATATATTTATAGAGAGAGAGAGAGATAATGTGTGTATTATATTTTTTTTATTGATAAAAATGAAGTATATATTCTTAGTCATAGCTAAGTCACTTTCCATTTTTATTCATAATGCAGTCATTAAAGGGATATTAAACCCAATTTTTTTCTTTCATGATTCAGATAGAGCATGAGATTTTAAGCACCTTTCTAATTTACTCCTATTATCAATTTTTCTTTGTTCTTATGCTATCTTGATTTGAAAAAGCAGTACTGTAAGCTTTAGAGCCAGTCCATTTTTTGTTCAGCAAATGGGTAGCACTTGCTGATTTGTGGCTAAATGTAGCAAACCAATCAGCAGCTCTATCAAGGTGCTGAACTAAAAAATGGGCCGGCTCCTAACCTTTTATTACTGCTTTTTCAAATCCAAGATAACATGAGAACAAAGAAGAATTGATAATAGGAGTAAATTAGAAAGTTGCTTAGAATTGCATGCTCTATCTGAATCATGAAAGAAAAAACGTGGGGTTAGTATCCCTTTGTATAAACTGCTTTATAATGATTATATACTGAATAAAAATGGAAAGTGACTCTGCTGTTCATATTGAATATAGGCATGTAAGGGTACTTAGTAGTGTGTTAGTATAATGTGGTGCTCAGTTTGACATTTAATACGATTTACCTTTACCAAGTATCGGTGTTCTTTTCTTCTATAAGGTACGACGAGTCCACGGATTCATCCTTTACTTGTGGGATATTATCCTCCCGCTAACAGCAAGTGGCAAAGAGCACCACAGCAGAGCTGTCTATATAGCTCCTCCCTTAGCTCCACCCCCAGTCATTCTCTTTGCCTACTCTAAGTACTAGGAAGGGTAAAGTGAAAGAGGTGATAAAATATTAGTTTCTCTTGTTAAGTGTATCCAGTCCACGGATCATCCATTACTTGTGGGATATTCTCCTTCCCAACAGGAAGTTGCAAGAGGATCACCCACAGCAGAGCTGCTATATAGCTCCTCCCCTCACTGCCATATCCAGTCATTCTCTTGCAACTCTCAACAAAGATAGACGTGGTAAGAGGAGAGTGGTGTATTATAGTTAGTTTTTTAACTTCAATCAAAAGTTAGTTATTTTTAAATGGTACCGGAGTGTACTGTTTCATCTCAGGCAGCATTAGAAGAAGAATCTGCCTGTGATTTCTATGATCTTAGCAGAAGTAACTAAGATCCACTGCCGTTCTCACATATTCTGAGGAGTGAGGTAACTTCAGAGGGGGAATGGCGTGCAGGTTTTCCTGCAATAAGGTATGTGCAATTAACATATTTCTAGGGATGGAATTTGCTAGAAAAATGCTGCTGATACCGGATTAATGTAAGTTAAGCCTTAAATGCAGTGATAGCGACTGGTATCAGGCTTATTAACAGAGATACATACTCTTATAAAAGTGTAATATAAAATGTTTGCTGGCATGTTAATCGTTTTTATATATGTTTGGTGACAAAACGTATTGGGGCCTAGTTTTTTTCCACATGGCTGGCTTGATTTTTGCCTAGAAACAGTTTCACTGAGGCTTTCCACTGTTGTAATATGAGTGGGAGGGGCCTTTTTTAGTGCTTTTCTGTGCAGCTAAAAATACTGACAGAGACATCTAGCTTCCCTCTGCATGATACAGGACATCTCTGAAGGGCTCAAAAGGCTTCAAAGTCGTGTTTGAGGAGGGTAACAACCTGTGGCAGTTGTTGTGACTGTGTTTAAAAAAAAACAAAAAAACGTTTTTGTCATTTATTATTCTGTTTTTGTTATTAAGGGGTTAATCATCCATTTGCAAGTGGGTGCAATGCTCTGCTGACTTGTTACATACACTGTAAAAATGTTGTTAGTGTAACTGCCTTTTTTCACTGTTATTTCAAATTTTGTCAAAATTTGTTTCTCTTAAAGGCACAGTAACGTTTTTTATATTGCTTGTTAACTTGCTTTAAAGTGTTTTCCAAGCTTGCTAGTCTCATTGCTAGTCTGTACAAACATGTCTAAAACAGAGGATACTTGTTCATTATGTTTAAAAGCCATGCTGGAGCCCCATAGGAGAATGTGTACTAAATGTATTGATTTCACCTTAAACAGTAAAGATCAGTCTTTATCTACAAAAGAATTGTCACCAGAGGGGTCTGTCGAGGGGGAAGTTATGCCGGCTAACTCTCCCCACGTGTCGGACCCTTCGCCTCCCGCTCAAGGGACGCACGCTAATATGGCGCCAAGTACATCAGGGACGCCCATAGCGATTACTTTGCAGGACATGGCTGCAATCATGAATAATACCCTGTCAGAGGTATTATCCAGATTGCCTGAATTGAGAGGCAAGCGCGATAGCTCTGGGGTTAGACGAGATACAGAGCGCGTAGATGCTGTAAGAGCCATGTCTGATACTGCGTCACAATATGCAGAATCTGAGGACGGAGAGCTTCAGTCTGTGGGTGACGTCTCTGAATCGGGGAGACCTGATTCAGAGATTTCTAATTTTAAATTTAAGCTTGAGAACCTCCGTGTATTGCTTGGGGAGGTATTGGCTGCTCTGAATGACTGTGACACAATTGCAGTGCCAGAGAAATTGTGTAGGCTGGATAAATACTATACAGTGCCGGTGAGTACTGATGTTTTTCCAATACCTAAAAGGCTTACAGAAATTATTAGTAAGGAGTGGGATAGGCCCGGTGTGCCCTTTTCCCCACCTACTATATTTAGAAAAATGTTTCCAATAGATGCCACTACTCGGGACTTATGGCAGACTGTCCCTAAGGTGGAGGGAGCAGTTTCTACTTTAGCAAAGCGTACCACTATCCTGGTTGAGGACAGTTGTGCTTTTTCAGATCCAATGGATAAAAAATTAGAGGTTTACCTTAAGAAAATGTTTATTCAACAAGGTTTTATTTTACAGCCCCTTGCATGCATTGCGCCTGTCACTGCTGCGGCGGCATTCTGGTTTTAGGCCCTGGAAGAGGCCATCCATACAGCTCCATTGACTGAAATTGTTGACAAGCTTAGAACTCTTAAGCTAGCTAACTCATTTGTTTCTGATGCCATTGTTCATTTGACTAAACTAACGGCTAAGAATTCCGGATTCGCCATCCAGGCGCGTAGGGCGCTATGGCTCAAATCCTGGTCAGCTGATGTGACTTCAAAGTCTAAATTACTCAACATTCCTTTCAAGGGGCAGACCTTATTCGGGCCTGGTTTGAAAGAAATTATTGCTGACATTTCTGGAGGTAAGGGTCATACCCTTCCTCAGGACAGGGCCAAATCAAAGGCCAAACAGTCTAATTTTCGTGCCTTTCGAAATTTCAAGGCAGGTGCAGCATCAACTTCCTCTGCTTGAAAACAAAAGGGAACTTTTGCTCAATCCAAGCAGGCCTGGAAACCTAACCAGTCCTGGAACAAGGGCAAGCAGGCCAGAAAGCCTGCTGCTGCCTCTAAGACAGCATGAAGGAGCGGCCCCCTATCCGACAACGGATCTAGTAGGGGGTAGACTCTCTCTCTTCGCCCAGGCGTGGGCAAGAGATGTTCAGGATCCCTGGGCGTTGGAGATCATATCTCAGGGATATCTTCTGGACTTCAAAGCTTCTCCTCCACAAGGGAGATTTCACCTTTCAAGATTATCTGCAAACCAGATAAAGAAAGAGGCATTCCTAAGCTGCGTACAAGATCTCCTTGTAATGGGAGTGATCCATCCAGTTCCGCGGACGGAACAAGGACAGGGGTTTTATTCAAATCTGTTTGTGGTTCCCAAAAAAGAGGGAACCTTCAGACCAATTTTTGGATTTAAAGATCCTAAACAAATTCCTCAGAGTTCCGTCATTCAAGATGGAAACTATTCGAACCATTTTACCCATGATCCAAGAGGGTCAGTACATGACCACAGTGGACTTAAAGGATGCCTACCTTCACATTCCGATTCACAAGAATCATCATCAGTTCCTGAGGTTTGCCTTTCTAGACAGGCATTACCAATTTGTAGCTCTTCCATTCGGGTTGGCTACAGCCCCAAGAATTTTTACAAAGGTTCTGGGCTCACTTCTGGCGGTCCTAAGACCGCGAGGCATAGCGGTGGCTCCTTACCTGGACGACATCCTGATACAGGCGTCAAGCTTTCAAATTGCCAAATCTCATACAGAGATAGTTCTGGCATTCCTGAGGTCGCATGGGTGGAAAGTGAACTAAGAAAAGAGTTCTCTATCTCCTCTCACAAGGGTTTCCTTCCTAGGGACTCTAATAGATTCTGTAGAAATGAAAATTTACCTGACGGAGTCCAGGTTATCAAAACTTCTTAATGCTTGCCGTGTTCTTCACTCCATTCCGCGCCTCACGGTGGCTCAGTGCATGGAAGTAATCGGCTTAATGGTAGCGGCGATGGACATAGTGCCATTCGCGCGCCTGCATCTCAGACCGCTGCAATTATGCATGCTCAGTCAGTGGAATGGGGATTACACAGATTTGTCCCCTCTACTAAATCTGGATCAGGAAACCAGAGATTCTCTTCTCTGGTGGTTATCTCGGGCCCATCTGTCCAAGGGTATGACCTTTCGCAGACCAGATTGGACAATTCTAACAACAGATGCCAGCCTTCTAGATTGGGTGCAGTCTGGAACTCCCTGAAGGCTCAGGGTTCATGGACTCAGGAGGAGAAACTCCTCCCAATAACTATTCTGGAGTTAAGAGCAATATTCAATGCTCTTCTGGCTTGGCCTCAGCTAGCAACACTGAGGTTCATCAGATTTCAGTCGGACAACACCACGACTGTGGCTTACATCAACCATCAAGGGGGAACCAGGAGTTCCCTAGCGATGTCAGAAGTCTCCAAGATAATTCGCTGGGCAGAGACTCACTCTTGCCACCTGTCAGCGATCCATATCCCAGGTGTAGAGAACTGGGAGGCGGATTTTCTAAGTCGTCAGACTTTTCATCCGGGGGAATGGGAACTCCATCTGGAGGTGTTTGCTCAATTGGTTCTCCGTTGGGGCAAACCAGAATTGGATCTCATGGCGTCTCGCCAGAATGCCAAGCTTCCTTGTTACGGATCCAGGTCCAGGGACCCAGAAGCGGCACTGATAGATGCTCTAGCAGCCCCTTGGTTCTTCAACCTGGCTTACGTGTTTCCACCGTTTCCTCTGCTCCCTCGTCTGATTGCCAAAATCAAATGGGAAAGAGCATCAGTGATATTGATAGCGCCTGCGTGGCCACGCAGGACCTGGTATGCAGACCTAGTGGACATGTCATCCTTTCCACCATGGACTCTGCCTCTGAGACAAGACCTTCTAATACAAGGTCCTTTCAATCATCCGAATCTACTTTCTCTGAGACTGACTGCATGGAGATTGAACGCTTGATCCTATCAAAGCGTGGCTTCTCCGAGTCAGTAATTGATACCTTAATACAGGCACGAAAGCCTGTCACCAGGAAAATTTACCACAAGATATGGCGTAAATATCTTCATTGGTGTGAATCCAAGAATTACTCATGGAGTAGGGTTAGGATTCCTAGGATATTATCCTTCCTCCAAGAGAGTTTGGACAAAGGATTATCAGCTAGTTCTTTAAAGGGACAGATTTCTGCTCTGTCTATTCTTTTACACAAGCGTCGGGCAGAAGTTCCAGACGTTCAGGCATTTTGTCAGGCTTTAGTTAGAATTAAGCCTGTGTTTAAACCTGTTGCTCCTCTATGGAGCTTAAACTTGGTTCTTAAAGTTTTTCATTCTATTGATATCAAACTTCTTTCATGGAAAGTTCTTTTTCTGATGGCTATTTCCTCGGCTCGAAGAGTCTTGGAGTTATCTGCCTTACATTGTGATTCTCCTTATCTGATCTTCATTCAGATAAAGTTGTTCTGCGTACAAAACCTGGGTTTTTACCTAAGGTGGTTTCTAACAAGAATATCAATCAAGAGATTGTTGTTCCATCATTATGTCCTAATCCTTCTTCAAAGAAGGAAAGTATTTTGCATAATCTAGACGTAGTCCGTGCCTTGAAGTTTTACTTACAGGCTACTAAAGATTTTCGCCAAACATCTAACCTGTTTGTTGTTTACTCTGGACAGAGGAGAGGTCAGAAGGCCTCGGCAACCTCTCTTTCTTTTTGGCTTCGGAGTATAATCTGTTTAGCCTATGAGACTGCTGGACAGCAGCCTCCTGAAAGAATTACGGCTCATTCTACTAGGGCTGTGGCTTCCACCTGGGCCTTTAAAAATGAGGCCTCTGTTGAACAGATTTGCAAGGCTGCAACTTGGTCTTCGCTTCATACTTTTTCCAAATTTTACAAATTTGATACTTTTGCTTCTTCGGAGGCTGTTTTTGGGAGAAAGGTTCTACAGGCAGTGGTTCCTTCCATTTAAGTTCCTGCCTTGTCCCTCCCATCATCCGTGTACTTTAGCTTTGGTATTGGTATCCCACAAGTAATGGATGATCCGTGGACTGGATACACTTAACAAGAGAAAACATAATTTATGCTTACCTGATAAATTTATTTCTCTTGTAGTGTATCCAGTCCACGGCCCGCCCTGTCCTTTTCAGGCAGGTCTAAATATTAATTAAACTACAGTCACCACTGCACCCTATGGTTTCTCCTTTCTCGGCTTGTTTCGGTCGAATGACTGGATATGGCAGTGAGGGGAGGAGCTATATAGCAGCTCTGCTGTGGGTGATCCTCTTGCAACTTCCTGTTGGGAATGAGAATATCCCACAAGTAATGGATGATCCGTGGACTGGATACACTACAAGAGAAATAAATTTATCAGGTAAGCATAAATTATGTTTTTTAATTTCTTCAAGCAAGAGTTTTTTGTTTTAAATGGTACTGGTGTGTACTATTTACTCTCAGGCAGCAGATGGATGAAGACTTCTGCCTGGAGGATGACGATCTTAGCATTTGTAACTAAGATCCAGTGCTGTTCCCACAGAGGCTGAGGGGTACAAGAAACTTCAGTGTGAGGAACGTTTTCATGCTATATAGCAGTGAGGTATGTTCAGCCATTTTGTCTGGAGAGACTGTATTTCAGAAGGGCTGACAGTATCCCCATGAGGGTAAGGGTAAGCAGTAATCCTAAATGCTATAGAAAGGCATTACTAAGCTTGCATAAGGGGCTAATTACAAAAATGGTTGACACTGAGTTTTGAATGTTTGTGGGCAAACGTTTTATGAACTGGGAGTGCTGTTAACGTTTTGTGGGCAATAATGTTTTTTGGGCAACTTTATTGAGGGTACACTTGGCTTATTTTTTGGGTCTCAGAACCCACATGGCTAGTTTAAAACTGCTCTGGTGCGGTTCTTTGAGGCTGTAGAGACATTGAGTGAGATGGGCGGGGCCTATTTTCGCGCCTCAGATGCGCAGTTATTTCTCTTGTAAGTTGTATCCAGTCCACGGATTCATCCATTACTTGTGGGATATTCTCCTTCCCAACAGGAAGCTGCAAGAGGATCACCCACAGCAGAGCTGTCTATATAGCTCCTCCCCTAACTGCCACCTCCCAGTCATTCTCTTGCAGCTCTCGACAAGGGAATCAGCTAGAGAGATGTGGTGCATTAATGTAGTTTATCTTCAATCAAAAGTTTGTTATTTTCAAATGGTACCGGAGTTGTACTATTTTAGCCTCAGGCAGAAAGTTGAAGAAGAGTCTGCCTGTGGTCTTTGATGATCTTAGCAGGTTGTAACTAAGATCCATTGCTGTTATCACACATAACTGAAGAGATGGGTAACTTCAGCTGGGGGAATAGCGTGCAGGGTCTCCTGCTCTGAGATATGTGCAGTTTTAAATTTTTCTAGAGAGATGATAAGCTAGAAAATGCTGACAGTGCCTGATTTATTTAAGGTAAGACTGATTACAGTGATTTAATAACGACTGGTATCATGCTTGCTGTAAAGGGTAATATTTTTATGATTTACTCACATTACTGAATAGATATAACGTTTGCTTGAGGTGTATAAACGTTTATTTCATATTGGTGATAAAACTTTTATTCTGGGGCCCAGTTTTTCCACATGGCTGACTAGATTTTGCCTAGGGATAGTTTTTTAAGGCCCTCTCACTGTGAGTACAGGTTGGGAGGGGCCTATTTTCCATTAGTTTTTGCAGCTTGAGATATCCAGCTTCCCTGAAGGAGTCCCCTGAACATTTAGGACCTCTCTAAAGGGTTTTTGTGCCTTCCAAAATCGTTGTATGGGCAGGTAGGGCCACAGTAGAGCTGTGGCAGTTTGTTGTGACTATTTAAAAACGTTTATTTCTCCAACATAGGTGTGTCCGGTCCACGGCGTCATCCTTACTTGTGGGATATTCTCTTCCCCAACAGGAAATGGCAAAGAGCCCAGCAAAGCTGGTCACATGATCCCTCCTAGGCTCCGCCTTCCCCAGTCATTCTCTTTGCCGTTGTACAGGCGGAGATGGCTTAGAGTTTTTTAGTGTTTAACTGTAGTTTTTATTATTCAATCAAGAGTTTGTTATTTTAAAATAGTGCTGGTATGTACTATTTACTCTGAAACAGAAAAGAGATGAAGATTTCTGTTTGTAAGAGGAAAATGATTTTAGCAACCGTTACTAAAATCGATGGCTGTTTCCACACAGGACTGTTGAGAGGAATTAACTTCAGTTGGGGGAACAGTGAGCAGACTTTTGCTGCTTGAGGTATGAAACATTCTAACAAGACGATGTAATGCTGGAAGCTGTCATTTTCCCTATGGGATCCGGTAAGCCATTTTTATTACAGACAGAAAAAAAGGGCTTCACAAGGGCTTTTTAAGACTGTAGACATTTTCTGGGCTAAATCGATTTATATATAAACATATTTTATACTCCATAGCCTTGAGGAATTATTTTAATCTTGGGAATTTTGTAAAATAACCGGCAGGCACTGTATTGGACACCTTATTCTCTAGGGGCTTTCCCTAATCATAGGCAGAGTCTCATTTTCGCGCCTGTATTGCGCACTTGTTTTTGAGAAGCATGACATGCAGATGCATGTGTGAGGAGCTCTGATACATAGAAAAGACTTTCTGAAGGCGTCATTTGGTATCGTATTCCCCTTTGGGCTTGGTTGGGTCTCAGCAAAGCAGATACCAGGGACTGTAAAGGGGTTAAATATAAAAACGTTATTTTAAGGGTTAAAGCTTCCAAATTTGGTGTGCAATACTTTTAAGGCCTTAAGACACTTTGGTGAAATTTTGGTGAATTTTGAACAATTCCTTCATACTTTTTCGCAATTGCAGTAATAAAGTGTGTTCAGTTTAAAATTTAAAGTGACAGTAACGGTTTTATTTTAAAACGTTTTTTTGTACTTTGTTATCAAGTTTATGCCTGTTTAACATGTCTGAACTACCAGATAGACTGTGTTCTGAATGTGGGGAAGCCAAGGTTCCTTCTCATTTAAATAGATGTGATTTATGTGACACAAATTTAGAGAAAATGATGCCCAAGATGATTCCTCAAGTGAGGGGAGTAAGCATGGTACTGCATCATCCCCTCCTTCGTCTACACCAGTCTTGCCCACACAGGAGGCCCCTAGTACATCTAGCGCGCCAATACTCCTTACTATGCAACAATTAACGGCTGTAATGGATAATTCTATCAAAAACATTTTAGCCAAAATGCCCACTTATCAGCGAAAGCGCGACTGCTCTGTTTTCGAAAATACTGAAGAGCATGAGGACGCTGATGATATTGGTTCTGAAGGGCCCCTACACCAGTCTGAGGGGGCCAGGGAGGTTTTGTCTGAGGGAGAAATTTCAGATTCTGGGAAAATTTCTCAACAAGCTGAACCTGATGTGATTTCATTTAAATTTAAGTTGGAACATCTCCGCGCTCTGCTTAAGGAGGTGTTATCCACTCTGGATGATTGTGAGAATTTGGTCATTCCAGAGAAACTATGTAAAATGGACAAGTTCCTAGAGGTCCCGGGGCCCCCCGAAGCTTTTCCTATACCCAAGCGGGTGGCGGACATTGTAAATAAAGAATGGGAAAGGCCCGGTATACCTTTCGTCCCTCCCCCCATATTTAAAAAATTGTTTCCTATGGTCGACCCCAGAAAGGACTTATGGCAGACAGTCCCCAAGGTCGAGGGGGCGGTTTCTACTCTAAACAAACGCACCACTATACCCATAGAAGATAGTTGTGCTTTCAAAGATCCTATGGATAAAAAATTAGAAGGTTTGCTTAAAAAGAGGTTTGTTCAGCAAGGTTACCTTCTACAACCAATTTCATGCATTGTCCCTGTCACTACAGCCGCGTGTTTCTGGTTCGATGAGCTAGAAAAGGCGATCAATAATAATTCTTCTTCTTATGAGGAGATTATGGACAGAATTCGTGCTCTCAAATTGGCTAATTCTTTCACCCTAGACGCCACTTTGCAATTGGCTAGGTTAGCGGCGAAAAATTCTGGGTTTGCTATTGTGGCGCGCAGAGCGCTTTGGTTAAAATCTTGGTCAGCGGATGCGTCTTCCAAGAACAAATTGCTTAACATTCCTTTCAAGGGGAAAACGCTGTTTGGCCCTGACTTGAAAGAGATTATCTCTGATATCACTGGGGGCAAGGGCCACGCCCTTCCTCAGGATAGGTCTTTCAAGGCCAAAAATAAACCTAATTTTCGTCCCTTTCGCAGAAACGGACCAGCCCCAAGTGCTACGTCCTCTAAGCAGGAGGGTAATACTTCTCAAGCCAAACCAGCCTGGAGACCAATGCAAGGCTGGAACAAAGGAAAGCAGGCCAAGAAACCTGCCACTGCTACCAAGACAGCATGAGATGTTGGCCCCCGATCCGGGACCGGATCTGGTGGGGGGCAGACTCTCTCTCTTCGCTCAGGCTTGGGCAAGAGATGTTCTGGATCCTTGGGCGCTAGAAATAGTCTCCCAAGGTTATCTTCTGGAATTCAAGGGGCTTCCCCCAAGGGGGAGGTTCCACAGGTCTCAATTGTCTTCAGACCACATAAAAAAACAGGCATTCTTGCATTGTGTAGAAGACCTGTTAAAAATGGGAGTGATTCATCCTGTTCCATTAGGAGAACAAGGGATGGGGTTCTACTCCAATCTGTTCGTAGTTCCCAAAAAAGAGGGAACGTTCAGACCAATCTTAGATCTCAAGATCCTAAACAAGTTTCTCAAGGTTCCATCGTTCAAAATGGAAACCATTCGAACAATTCTTCCTTCCATCCAGGAAGGTCAATTCATGACCACGGTGGATTTAAAGGATGCGTATCTACATATTCCTATCCACAAGGAACATCATCGGTTCCTAAGGTTCGCATTCCTGGACAAGCATTACCAGTTTGTGGCACTTCCGTTCGGATTAGCCACTGCTCCAAGGATTTTCACAAAGGTACTAGGGTCCCTTCTAGCGGTGCTAAGACCAAGGGGCATTGCAGTAGTACCTTACTTGGACGACATTCTGATTCAAGCGTCGTCCCTTCCTCAAGCAAAGGCTCACACGGACATTGTCTTGGCCTTTCTCAGATCTCACGGATGGAAAGTGAACGTAGAAAAGAGTTCTCTATCTCCGTCAACAAGGGTTCCCTTCTTGGGAACAATAATAGACTCCTTAGAAATGAGGATTTTTCTGACAGAGGCCAGAAAAACAAAACTTCTGAACTCTTGTCAAATACTTCATTCTGTTCCTCTTCCTTCCATAGCGCAGTGCATGGAAGTAATAGGTTTGATGGTAGCGGCAATGGACATAGTTCCTTTTGCACGCATTCATCTAAGACCATTACAACTGTGCATGCTCAGTCAGTGGAATGGGGACTATACAGACTTGTCTCCGACGATACAAGTAAATCAGAGGACCAGAGATTCACTCCGTTGGTGGCTGTCCCTGGACAACCTGTCACAGGGGATGAGCTTCCGCAGACCAGAGTGGGTAATTGTCACGACCGACGCCAGTCTGGTGGGCTGAGGCGCGGTCTGGGGACCCCTGAAAGCTCAGGGTCTTTGGTCTCGGGAAGAATCTCTTCTACCGATAAATATTCTGGAACTGAGAGCGATATTCAATGCTCTCAAGGCTTGGCCTCAGCTAGCAAAGGCCAAGTTCATACGGTTTCAATCAGACAACATGACAACTGTTGCGTACATCAACCATCAGGGGGGAACAAGGAGTTCCCTGGCGATGGAAGAAGTGACCAAAATCATTCGATGGGCGGAGACTCACTCCTGCCACTTGTCTGCAATCCACATCCCAGGAGTGGAAAATTGGGAAGCGGATTTTCTGAGTCGTCAGACATTTCATCCGGGGGAGTGGGAACTCCATCCGGAAATCTTTGCCCAAATTACTCAACTGTGGGGCATTCCAGACATGGATCTGATGGCCTCTCGTCAGAACTTCAAGGTTCCTTGCTACGGGTCCAGATCCAGGGATCCCAAGGCGACTCTAGTAGATGCACTAGTAGCACCTTGGACCTTCAAACTAGCTTATGTATTCCCGCCGTTTCCTCTCATCCCCAGGCTGGTAGCCAGGATCAAGCAGGAGAGGGCATCGGTGATCTAGATAGCTCCTGCGTGGCCACGCAGGACTTGGTATGCAGACCTGGTGAATATGTCATCGGCTCCACCATGGAAGCTACCTTTGAGACGAGACCTTCTTGTTCAAGGTCCGTTCGAACATCCGAATCTGGTCTCACTCCAACTGACTGCTTGGAGATTGAACGCTTGATCTTATCAAAGCGAGGATTCTCAGATTCTGTCATTGATACTCTTGTTCAGGCCAGAAAGCCTGTAACTAGAAAAATTTACCACAAAATATGGAAAAAATATATCTGTTGGTGTGAATCTAAAGGATTCCCTTGGGACAAGGTAAAAATTCCTAAGATTCTATCCTTTCTTCAAGAAGGTTTGGAGAAAGGATTATCTGCAAGTTCCTTGAAGGGACAGATTTCTGCCTTGTCTGTGTTACTTCACAAAAAGCTGGCAGCTGTGCCAGATGTTCAAGCCTTTGTTCAGGCTCTGGTTAGAATCAAGCCTGTTTACAAACCTTTGACTCCTCCTTGGAGTCTCAATTTAGTTCTTTCAGTTCTTCAGGGGGTTCCGTTTGAACCCTTACATTCCGTTGATATTAAGTTATTATCTTGGAAAGTTTTGTTTTTGGTTGCAATTTCTTCTGCTAGAAGAGTTTCAGAATTATCTGCTCTGCAGTGTTCTCCTCCTTATCTGGTGTTCCATGCAGATAAGGTGGTTTTACGTACTAAACCTGGTTTTCTTCCGAAAGTTGTTTCTAACAAAAACATTAACCAGGAGATAGTCGTACCTTCTTTGTGTCCGAATCCAGTTTCAAAGAAGGAACGTCTGTTGCACAATTTGGATGTTGTTCGTGCTCTAAAATTCTATTTAGATGCTACAAAGGATTTTAGACAAACATCTTCCTTGTTTGTTGTTTATTCTGGTAAAAGGAGAGGTCAAAAAGCAACTTCTACCTCTCTCTCTTTTTGGATTAAAAGCATCATCAGATTGGCTTACGAGACTGCCGGACGGCAGCCTCCTGACAGAATCACAGCTCATTCCACTAGGGCTGTGGCTTCCACATGGGCCTTCAAGAACGAGGCTTCTGTTGATCAGATATGTAAGGCAGCGACTTGGTCTTCACTGCACACTTTTACTAAATTTTACAAGTTTGATACTTTTGCTTCTTCTGAGGCTATTTTTGGGAGAAAGGTTTTGCAAGCCGTGGTGCCTTCCATCTAGGTGACCTGATTTGCTCCCTCCCTTCATCCGTGTCCTAAAGCTTTGGTATTGGTTCCCACAAGTAAGGATGACGCCGTGGACCGGACACACCTATGTTGGAGAAAACAGAATTTATGTTTACCTGATAAATTACTTTCTCCAACGGTGTGTCCGGTCCACGGCCCGCCCTGGTTTTTTAATCAGGTCTGATAATTTATTTTCTTTAACTACAGTCACCACGGTATCATATGGTTTCTCCTATGCAAATTTTCCTCCTTTACGTCGGTCGAATGACTGGGGAAGGCGGAGCCTAGGAGGGATCATGTGACCAGCTTTGCTGGGCTCTTTGCCATTTCCTGTTGGGGAAGAGAATATCCCACAAGTAAGGATGACGCCGTGGACCGGACACACCGTTGGAGAAAGTAATTTATCAGGTAAACATAAATTCTGTTATCGTTTTTTTGATCCGGTTTTGAAACTAAGGGGTTAATCATCCATTTGCAAGTGGGTGCAATGCTCTCTCAGCCTATTATACACACTGTAAAGATTTCGTAAGATTTACTGCTTTTTTCACTGTTTTAGCAGTTTCTGTGATTGTTTTTTTCTCTTAAAGGCACAGTACCGTTTTTATTTTTTGCTTGTTCACAGTTATTAAAGTGTTTTCCAAGCTTGCTGGTCTCATTACTAGTCTGTTTAAACATGTCTGACATAGAGGAAACTCATTGTACATTATGTTTAGAAGCCATTGTGGAACCCCCTCTTAGAATGTGTACCAAATGCACTGATTTTACTATAGATTACAAAGACCATATTCTGGCTTTAAAAAATTTATCACCAGAAGAAATTGACAAGGAGGAAGTTATGCCGTCTAACTCTCCCCACGTGTCAGATCCTATAAATCCCGCTCAGGGGACGCCAAGTACATCTAGCGCGCCCATTGCGTATACCTTGCAAGACATGGCGGTAGTTATGAATCTTACCCTTACAGAGGTATTATCTAAACTGCCAGGATTGCAAGGAAAGCGAGACAGTTCTGGGACTAGAATAAATACAGAGCTCTCTGACGCTTTAGTAGCTATCTCTGATACACCCTCACAATATAATGAAGCTGAAGCAGGGGAGCTTCAATCTGTGGGTGATTTTTCTGATTCAGGGAAGATACTTCAATCTGATTCTGATATGTCTACATTTAAATTTAAGCTTGAACACCTCCTCGTATTGCTCAGGGAGGTTTTAGCAACTCTGGACGACTGTGACACTATTGTAGTCCCAGAGAAATTATGTGGATTGGATAAATACTATGCAGTACCTACTTACACTGATGTTTTTCCAATGCCTAAAAGGTTTTCTGAAATTATTACTAAGGAATGGGATAGACCAGGTGTACCGTTTTCTCCCCCTCCTGTTTTTAAAAAGATGTTTCCTATAGACGCCGCTACACGGGACTTATGGCAGACGGTCCCTAAGGTGGAGGGAGCAGTTTCTACTGTAGCTAAGAGTACCACTATCCCTGTCGAGGACAGTTGTGCTTTTCTAGATCCAATGGATAAAAAATTAGAGGGTTACCTAAAGAAAATTTTTATTCAACAAGGTTTTATTCTCCAGCCTCTTGCATGCATTGCCCCAGTCACTGCTGCCGCGGCTTTCTGGTTTGAGTCCCTAGAGGAGGCTCTACAGGTTGAAACCCCGTTGGAAGGTATTATTGACAAGCTTAGGGCCCTTAAGCTAGCCAATTCATTTGTTTCTGACGCCGTTGTTCATTTAACCAAGCTAACGGCTAAAAATTCAGGTTTTGCTATTCAGGCGCGTAGGGCGCTATGGCTTAAATCCTGGTCAGCTGACGTGACTTCAAAGTCTAAACTTCTCAACATTTCCTTCAAAGGACAGATCCTATTCGGGCCTGGACTGAAGGAGATCATTTCTGACATCACTGGAGGAAAAGGTCACGCCCTTCCTCAAGACGGGTCCAACAAATTAAGGACCAAACAGTCTAGTTTTCGGCCCTTTTGAAACTTCAAGAGTGGCGCAGCTTCAACTTCCTCTAACACAAAACAAGAGGGAACTTTTGCTCAGTCTAAGCCGGTCTGGAGACCTAACCAGGCTTGGAACAAGGGGAAACAGGCCAAGAAGCCTGCTGCTGCCTCTAAGACAGCATGAAGGAGCAGCCACCGATCCGGAAACGGATCTAGTAGGGGGCAGACTCTCTCTCTTCGCCCAGGCTTGGGCAAGAGATGTCTAGGATCCCTGGACATAGGAAATTGTGTCCAAGGGTTATCTTCTGGAATTCAAAACCTCTCCCCCAAAAGGGAGATTTCATCTCTCACTTTTATCTGCAAACCAGATAAAGAGAGAAGCATTCTTACATTGTGTTCAAGAGCCTCCTAGTTATGGGAGTGATCCACCCAGTTCCGCAGGAGGAACAGGGACAGGGCATTTATTCAAATCTGTTTGTTGTTCCCAAGAAAGAGGAAACATTCAGACCAATCTTAGATCTCAAGATCTTAAACAAATTTCTCAGAGTCCCATCCTTCAAGATGGAGACCATTCGAACCATCCTTCTTATGATCCAGGAGGGTCAATACAGGCACTACCAGTTTGTGGCTCTTCCCTTCGGGTTGGCCACGGCACCAAGAATCTTTACAAAGATTCTAGGTTCCCTCTAAAGTCACCACTGCACCCTATAGTTTCTCCTTTCTCTTGCTTGTCTTCGGTCGAATGACTGGGAGGTGGCAGTTAGGGGAGGAGCTATATAGACAGCTCTGCTGTGGGTGATCCTCTTGCAGCTTCCTGTTGGGAAGGAGAATATCCCACAAGTAATGGATGAATCCGTGGACTGGATACACCACAAGAGAAATAAATTTATCAAGTAAGCATAAATTTTGTTTTCTTTTCGGCTAATACCAATTTTTAATGTGTTTGACGGTGATTGCTGTTTAAGTAATCACCTGAATAATAAAACCTCCATTTAAAAAGGCAGATGCACCTCTGTATAATGAAGCATGCATGTCCCTTGTGATGTAGAGAACAAGATATGGAGATTAGAAGAAGTCCCACAGCACAAGCCGTGAGAACCTTCCTTGGAGTACTTATTGCATGTGACACCATCAAGCAAAACAAATGTCCTCCATGCTGGGTATGGAGAACAGAAGACATCTCCCTGCCATCCTTTATTCTCAAATGCTATTTATTGTCTCTTACCAACTATGTTGCAGTTCATGTAATAATAATTCCAGAATTTATTCATTTCCTATATTCCTTATAACTAGTAAGATATTGCAGCTGTGTCTCACATTGTTCTGTTTATTTTAATTCTCATAATTTCTGTAATAGTGAAATGCCATTTCTAGAAATATAAATAATGCGTTTTTTCTTGACAGGCGGCTCACAGAAAACGCAAAGGAGCAGCCACCAACAATTGCAGACAAAGAAGGAAAAAGAGAGTAGCTAGTAACATAGCGGCAATGGCAGAAGATGCGGAGACAATAAATTTAGAAGAAAGTGGTATGTTTATATGGTAAATTAGAACTGCCCAACCTAATGCTTCTGAGCCTCAATACAATTTCCAGTACCTTTTTATCTGCTCAACGTCCCCTATCTCAGCATTCTCTTATGTCACCTTGTTCCATTGCTGAAATGAAATATTGTTTACTTGATCATTCTTTGTTTTTTTTTATTTTTGAATAGCCTACTTTCTAACTTGCTCTGTGCATTTACAAACCCTGCTTATAACTCTTGCATGGTTGAATAAATTCCGTTAAATCTTGTATTTAGCCAGAACTGCCAATCACTACAGAAATTGGAGTATACGAATTTATTTTATACTGAATTTAAATATTTGTCACATTGCTCTTAAAGGAACAGTAAATGTTAATTTGTTTCCCCATTATTACTACAATTACTGTCACCTTGCAAAAATAACCGTTATATTGATGGCCTTACAAGTCCCCTATTGTTATCTGCAAAACTCTCCTTCCTGGTGCACAGGTTTTTTTTGTTTTGTTTGTTTTTTAAACACAGGGTTTTTCTTCTATCACAACCCATTTAATTGCGCTCAGACAAATGTAGCAAGCTCTCCTGGATAAAGCTGTTTTTTATGTGAAAATCCTTTCAGATCTAGAGGGGGAAAACAAGAGTAATACTTATGCAGGATTTTCCAGTGCCAGTTTGGCATAACACATGCATGCATTGATACATTTTTACATCTGCCTATATCAAGTCCAGACATTTGCTTGATAAATCTTTCGGTAACATTTGTTTTTCTGTTTCCCATAAAAACCTGCCTTTTTTGAACAGCACACTTTGTTTATAAACATTGTTTACTCTGTGCTATCATGTTTATTTTATGTACTGACATTTCCAATGGCCATGGCTAAATATATTTTTATTTCTGCAGGGGAAGAAGTAGTAGATCTCACTTGTGAATCATCAGACCCAGTGGTAGTTGACTTAACTCACAATGACTCTGTTGTTGTAAGTAATTGGGTGCATTAATTTTATGTTAAAGGAACATAGTGTTCAAAGAAAATGTGTATCATCATGTATATGGAAGAGTAGCTGTTAAACGTTACAAGTATTCATATAAAATGACTGAATTAAAAGCTGTTTAAATTTCACGTGACATAGACAGGAAATACATGATTCTTTATGGCTGAGTCCTGGGACTCTGCATCTCACTTGATGTCAGGTACAACTCCCAGAGAAAAATGTGGGAACAGCCGTATTCTAAAACACAAAGCATTGTAATATATATTGAATCATTCACTTTAGGTGTAAAATAGGAATATTTCTCTTGTTAAGTGTGTTCAGTCCACGGGTCATCCATTACTTATGGGATATATTCTCCTTCCCAACAGGAAGTTGCAAGAGGATCACCCAAGCAGAGCTGCTATATAGCTCCTCCCCTCACATGTCATATCCAGTCATTCTCTTGCAACCCTCAACAAAGAAGGAGGTCGCGAGAGGAGCTGGAGTTTTTACTTAACTATTCTTCAATCAAAAGTTTGTTATTTTAAATGGCACCGGAGTGTGCTGTTTTTCTATCTCAGGCAGTAGTTGGAAGAAGAAACTGCCTGCATTTTTTTCTATGATCTTAGCAGGCGTAACTAAGATCCACTGGCTGTTCTCGACATTCTGTGGAGTGGGGTAACTTCAGAAAATGGGAATAGCATGCGGGGTCCTCCGCAAATGAGGTATGTGCAGTACTTTATTTTCTGGGAATGGAATTGACTAAGAAAATACTGCTGTTACCGTATGATGTAAGTACAGCCTTAAATGCAGTAGTAGCAACTGGTATCAGGCTGATAAATGTATGCGCAGTCGAGTTATATTCTAGGGACTAGAATTTGACTGAGAAAATACTGTTAACACTGAAATAATTCTTAAGCCTTCTCTGCAGTGGTAGCGACTGGTAGCAGGCTTAGTGATAGCTTTGCATGACATTGAGAAATGTTGTTTTTAATAAAACGTTTACTGGCATGTTATTCGTTTTT